>NW_025999853.1:47278928-47303126 GCF_001458135.2 Marmota marmota marmota | reverse complement strand
AGAGAGAGAGAGAGAGAGAGAGAGAGAGAGAGAGAGAGAGAGAGACGAGTGGGGATAAGTAGACACAGCTCTTGAGAAACAGTGAAAATCCTAAGGGTGCTCATTGATGCACTGATTTTCCCTTTTCTGTTCTCATCTGAATATGTTCAGCTATATCTTCTCCATTTCTTATCCCTAAGTGCCACAGGCTCTTCACAGCCTTATAAACCACCCTTTCTCCATCCTCTCCAGGATAGATAGAACTAATAAGTACTCAGTTTCTATTCTTATATCCTTCCATGAGCTTCATTGAATTTCAGAGGCTGGAAAGCAAATTCTACATTTCTCAGACTCCCCTGAAGCTAGTTCTGGATACTAGCTAGATACACTCAAGCAGGATTTGGATGCAAGTAATGAGGTGGATGCTGTCATCCTGCTGTTTCTGATAACAAGCCCTGGTGGTATGAGTGTTGTGAAATAATGTTATATGCTATCTTATTGATTTCTATGCAATTAACATCAATCTTAAAACATACCTTAGAATATCTAAACCCACTGAATATTGTTGTTCACCTATTAGAAATGAATATTATTTGAATTGTTTGGTTAGTTTCATAAAAAGCATGCATAACCAAGCTTTAAACTCTTCAGCTTTGTGTTATTATTCATAACTTAGCAGATTAGTGTTTGTAGTTTTAACTGGAAAGATCTAGTTATTCTTTTCTAGGTATGGTGTAACTATAATTTGAATACCCAGATAAGATGGTTTACTATAAGTGAGTGTTAGGCCTACCTTTGTTTCTTCTGCATTACTGTTGTCAATAATCCAGATATGTATCACTAAAAGAAATCAATAATGTAGCAAAATATATCGTAGATGAGATGCTGGATGGAAAATGAGGATACAACAAAAGTTAACATATTGAGCTGTCTTCTTGCAGCCACACCCCTACCTGCCTACAGATATAATACAGTAGTTTCTTCATCTCTCAATGGATTAATACAACAAATGGATTAATCCTCTGATGAGGTCAGAGCTCTAATCATTGCCTAAGAACATAGCCCTATCTATGCTCTTCACCAGAATGATGGTCACTAGGTTTATATTCCACTTTCACTCCCATCCCTGGCAAATATCCTTCCTTAAGAAACTCAACTTTCCCAGTGAAAGATACTACTGATGTTTGTATCTGTGGCTACCTAACAACAACAACAACAACAAAAATTCAGTCTATAATGAATCTGTAGTGAAACTTACCATATTCCTGCAGACATAATTCCTGAACAGCTTTTCAAAATGTCTTCAAGAATGAATGAGTAATCAACATCATCTGATATTTGAGAAAAGAGTCTGCTACAGAAAGGAGAAATCAAAACAAGTAAAGATGAACTCAGGAGAAACATTTTAAAATGTGTGAAACAAATAAATTTTGAAGTTACTAAGAAAGGTGGGAAAATGTATTTTAATAATTATAGAATGAAGTAATTAATTGTAAAATCTCAGGTCATCAGCCAGAAGATGCTAAACGTGTTTGTTTTTAAAGAAAATAAATAGGTCATATACAAAGAGTAAGAATGACATCATACTTTTCACACACGAGAAATTACAAGCAAGGGAAAAATGGCTTTATTTGTGAGGAAAATTAAGGCCAATCTAAACTTATATACCTAGCCAAATTATTGATACAATTTGAAAATACTGATATTTTCAAACAAAAATGTCTCAAAAATTGTCTCATATGCACTTTTACTCAGACTTCTGAGTAAAATAAGAGAGCAAAGAAGGAGGAAGAGTAGGAAGAGGAAGAGGGAAAAAGGAAGAGAAAGATGAAGAGGAAGAATGAAATAGAAGAACCAATATACAGGACACAAGAGAAGAGAAAAGCAAGGGGAATCCTCAGCATGATAACTATTAATCAGGTCTAGATAGTAAATAGTGCAGATTAGAACAAAATGATGGACATGTCCATTATGGATTCTTCCAAGAAAAGAAAAATAACTGATAGGTTTTCTGATAAATTTAACTGTGCGGAAATATTGTGTTGAGATATTGTGTGAATTTTTCATTGCTATGACCAAAATATGTGACAACTTAGAGGACAAGTTCATTTTGGTCTCATGGTTTCAGAGGTTCAGTCCATGGTTGGCTGATTTCATTGCTTTGAGCTTGAGGTAAGGTAGAAAATCATGTTGAAGGGTATGGCAGAGGAAACTGTTTAGTTTGTGGCTGCCAGGAAGCAGAAGGAGGGAGGGAGGGAAGGAGACAGAGACAAAGAGAATGAATCAAAATATAGCCAAAGTCACATCCCCAGTTATCTTCTTGCAGCCACACTCCTATCTGCCTACAGATACAATACAGTAGTTTCTTCATCGATCAATGGATTAATCCAACAAATGGGTTAACCCTCTGATGAGGTCAGAGCTCTAATCATTGCCTAAAAGCCTCACTTCTGAACCTTCCTGCATGGGGATCATATTTTCAACATATAAGCTTTTGGAGGGATATTTCAGATCCAAGCCATAACAGATATGTTTACAAAGCTATTGCATGCTGCACAAAAACAAAACAATTGTAAGTTCAAAGAAAACTAAACGAATGAGAAAAAAGGCAATTTTATTCCAGGAAAAACAACATGTTGCTCAAGGAAGAAAATAAAGTTCAAATAGTATATTTGGCATAATATCCAATTATAGTCATATGGTCACAATCAAACAAACACATAATATAAGTTTTTAAATCTTTATTAAAGGAAATGTCAAACATACAAAATTAGAAAAATTGTATATAATGACCTTTCACCCAACTTCAATATCTGTCAACCTTTTCATTACCAGTCTGAGAAAATGACCACATACTTGCCATTCTAGCCTCCACATCAACAATAATTTCATTTTTCTCTTTTTCAGTTCTGGGAATTGAACACAGGGCCTTGCTCATACTAGGCAAGCACTCTTCCACTGTGCCACACCTTCAACCCCAGTAATAATTTCTTGATATAATTAGTCACCCTTTTGGTGTTCACCTTTCTCCAATTTTTCTATGGATGCTTTTTCCCATGTTTTATAGTATTTTTAAATCAGAATCCAAACAATGACCATTTATTGCAATGCATTAGTATGTGTTTAACTTTTCTTAACTCTACACGTTTCCTCTCTGTATCTTTTTAGTTCTTTTTTCTCTTGAACTTTTTTGTAACAGAAATATAGTCATGTAAATCATAGGGAAGCATATAGAAAAAAACCGTTCCAATAATGGATTATTCTTCCTATACAATTTCTCTGTGTTTAAATTTGCTTATCGCATCCTTGAACATAATAGAAACACACCAAACACGTTTAAATCTCTGTGTTCATAATAATACCAAAAGGTCCTTTAATGATTATCTTTGGAGGAAACAATGGAACCAACTCATTAAGTTGAAAGTTGGTAAATACAAGAAAATAATTTGCATTTATTATTAATTTCCTAATTAAACTATACTATAGGGAAACAATAATTTATGAGGGCAATTTTATCTTTACAAATATGTTTGAGCTAATAAGTGTATAAGAAATGATAGGGTTAGAACATCACCATTTTGCAATATATAAATATATATATATATATATATATATATATATATTGTATAAATTAATGGACATAGTTATTGATCATTAATGGCTGCTAGTTGTGTACTACCATTGGAAAATATGAAGTAATTTCACTTTTTAAAACAAGTCAAACCTGAATCTGCTAGTCTTAAAATTTTACCTATAAATACAGAAGGTAATACACAAAGTATATAAGGAAGATGAAAATTTTAACATAGCTAAAAATTTATGATAAAAGTATATATAAAAAAAGAGAATAGAGGAGATTACAAGAAAAGTCTCAAAGTCCATAGCTGCTCTGATTAAAAGCATTATATAACATCAAACTTTACAAACTAGGATGCACATATCACTTAGAAGTATGGTGATAAATATTAACTATTAAATGAGTTTAAAGGGATGACTAGGAAAAGCAAGAAAAGGTCAGAGTATCATGAATTTATCCTTTGCTCTTAATTTTATCTTCATAGTATTACTGGAGTTTTTCAAAGCACATATTACTTTGAAAAAATATATTTAGAATTAAAGTAATAAAAGAACAGAAGTTCACCTCCCCATGGCACAACACAGCTCATCAGCCTCTTTACTCTCAAAAGTGTTCTGGTTTGGATACCATAAATATCTTACACTTTTTTTCTTTTTTCTTTTTGGCTACTTGGACCTGTTCCAAACTGCTCTCACACCTCAGATATATCTGAACAGAACAGAAAAGACACTTAACCATCAGTTGCTGGAGAGAGTCCAGAAGTCTTTACAGAGAAGAGTTCTACTTCACACTTTTAATTCCGTCTTTCAAGTCAAACTGATTAGCTCTGAGTTGGTAGGATAGGAAGAGATTTCTCCAAACAAAGGTCATATTTCATATTTTATCCTTCTAGGCTAGCAGAAAAGTACAAAGTTCACAAAGGTGTAGAGTATATTTTTCATGGTCCTACTTCTTCTTGAAAGTTCTTTTCCATGATTACCAGTGAGCTTGGAAATCGGGTTATTATTTTTCATCAATTCCTTCTCAATTGATTTGTGAAGTCCAGAATTACAGTAAGCACTCATCGGCATAAAGCCAAAATAACCATTCATTTAATATCACAGCAACCACTAAATCCTTCCAATGTTTGTATAGGGATTCCCCTTTTCTCTTTCTGATCTATTTCAACAACAGAACACTCCCTTTTATTTCTCTCAAAAGATATATTGTGCAATGATTCTGAAGCCAGAATTAGACAGGCAGATAGGCAAGGGTTGGATCCAGAGGATGGAGGAATTGAAATGTTAATTCCTTCAGAGCCCTTCCTCCACTCTTCAAGATAACCTGCCCCTGCTCCAAACTGTTGCTAAGGTAACCTGTCCCAGAGATTGTTCCTCCCTATAGGGAGTTGTTAATTACACTTCTTCCTGCCCAGATTACTTCAACTTGGCCCCTCCAGCCCATCTACTTCTTACCTTTTAGCCATACCAAAGAGCATCTCCTGGGCTTAGTCACATACACAGGAAGGAGAAAGATAAGGAGAATAGAGTAGAACAAAGAAAGTCTAGGACATATAAAACAGCAGAACACCCTCACTTCTTGGCAAAACACCCTCACTTCTTAGGAAGCCCTGGATACCAGGATACCAGCTATGGCCCTCTCTCCCTCCTGGAGAAGTCTATGTTACCCCTTTTTAAATAGACCCTGCTTTTGATGTTTGCCTTGGCGTGCTTCTCTAATGCTATACTTCAACATGTAAGGAGCAGAACTCGTCACCAATAACCAGCGGTATTATATTCTAGGCAATAAGAATATGTATAAAATCATTCTGAAATTTGGAAGACTCTAAATAAGTAACTATTATGTTATTATTTCTCCTCAAATACATATAGTAGAAGATAGAAAATTTGCTACTTCACTGTATGAGTTCCATGACCTACACTAGGAGGTTTACAGAGATTTTAGGGAAATCTGTGCACTGAGAAATTTGTTAACGATTTGGTTTCTTTTTAGTGATTTGCTGCCACTGATTTTATTTAACTTATACTAATTGTGTATGTTTACCATGCTAAAAAAATTCAGAAAAAAAAGACCACCATCCAAAATGGGAAAAAAGAAAATACAGAAGTGAGTCATAGAAGATGTCATAAATTAATGAATGAAATCGGTGGAAATTTGCATAAACAGAAGAATTTTTAGCAGACTAAAAAGAAAACGATTATTATCAAATTGTTGATAAGTGTAGTAATAATGTAATAATGGATGGAATGATTTCTCTCTGTGTATCTGTCCCTCCCTCTCTCCTTCCTTCTCATCATTAGCATGTCCATCTCAAGTTATTTTTTTCATATGTGATTCCTATTTACCAGTCACTTAAGATGTTGAGCTGTAATTATCTTTGACACTAAATGTGAATTTTATTTTTGTAAATTTTGTGTTGGCAATCTGATTTTTATTTTGGAAGCTCAAAATGTTCTTGTTTTATATGAAAGGCATTTTCAGAACTTCTCTATTTCTCTGAAAATGTAACTCTGTTCCTGTCACTTGGCTTAATGTTCCACACATGTTTTCTCACTTAAACTTTGCCTCATTTGGCTGTGGGTTTTTTTTTTTTTTAATGTAGCCTTTGAAACCATCTCTAATGGAAAAATGCAGCTGTGAGCGAGATTTCCTAAAATGTACATGGAATTAATTTTCCAGGCATTTCATGCGACGGCCCTGATGTATCTGAAGGACAGATTTTTGCCAAAAGAAGTTTTAATATAACCAAATGAGAGAGGTAGGCGGCCCGAAAAGAGGTTAAGGAAGCAAGCAAACCCCTGATACAGAAAAGAGAGAAGAAAAGACAAGGAGAAAAAGAGGAGGAAAAGAAAAGAATGTAAAAGAGGAAGCAACAACAAAAACCCAAACAAAAAGAAAGAAGGAGAAATAGTGAAAGATGGAAGAAAAGTAAAAGCCATAGGAGTGGGGAATCTTCCCAGGGAGAAGGGAAATGTTATCTCCTCCAAGTTTTTAATAGGGCATTTATTTAAACTGATCAGTCTCAGACTGTGCCACCAAAAAGTTTATTTTACTACAGATCAGTGAATTTTATAGTCTATGAATACAAATAAACTGATTTCAGTTAAAAGGGCGCATTTAAAAAAATAGCATTTTAAGTGTCACTGTTGAGAAAATTTTTTTCCACAAATAACCTCCCTTGGTCACATATTATGTTTTTATAGACACTGTAAGGTTAAAACCTAAAACTACAAAGTTTGAACTCACTAATGCACAGCTGCTGAACTTTTTATGCCCAGGGGATTGTAAAAAGATGAAATTGTATGGCTGCTTCACACTATAAAGACTTATTTTGTCTCTTCTTTCCATCTCGTTTTTCACCTTTTATGTAGTATAAGCTCTCAAAGTAAGCGACAAAAATCCCCAAATCACAGTAGATGCAAAATGTATTTTTAATATACATTTGGAGGCTCTGTGATATATTTTCCGGCATTGCTTTCAAAGAGAACATAAAATTCATATGTATGTGGACACGTTTTCCATATTATAAAATATTTAACATATTTATAATGTAAATAAATAAGTAATTTGTAACTGTGTAGGATGATGGGGTTCATTTATACATGCTTATGATCATTTTACATATATTTTGCTGATACAGATGGTTTTACAAATGACCAAATTAGCACAATTTCTTGGTGCAGTATAAGTAAAGAAATTACTTATGAGAATGGTTGCCACATAATTGCTCTGTGAGATATTATTTAATCTTGAAGGATTATTCATATAGGACAGAAAATAAAATGAACAGTTGACAGGACCCATTTAAGTGAAAAACACAAGATATTAGGTTTCCCAAGTATTCCTAGTTATTTTTAAAAACTGTCATAAAAACCTAAAATAAAGAAGAGAGAAATCTTTAAAGTATAAGTGAAATACATCAATATGCTCATGCCAAATGTCAAAAGATGATTTTATTATACATGTGTTGCAGTTCAAGTTTATCTTTAATAATTTTAATGTGATTGTTATCCTAAAATGTAATAATCTATACAGTTTGAAAAGATTTAGAGATTCTGAAATTAGTTTGAAGATTTCATAAAAAATAATCAGGCTGAAAACAGAATTTCCTGTACTTTCTTTCTGTTTGTCTGTCACTGTGTTCTTGAAATTCTATTCTGTTTGCAGTTATTTCTTTCGTATGTGGTATTGGTTTGTCTGTCTACTATTTGTGGGTTTTTTTTTTTTTTTTGGTTGGTTATTTAGAAAACTATAGTTTTTCCATAGTGAAGAAATTTATGTAATCTTATCAAAGTGTACAAAACCTTCATGGAGATGATTGAACCTCTTGCAGAATAATATATGATTCTACAGAAGAATTTGTACTGGAACTTTAGAAAATATTGATGCACTGAACATGATGTATGAGGTCATTTTTAAAAATGTTTCCTTGGTGGAGAGAGTCAGAATCAGGGTGGTCACATGAGGACCACAGTTGTTTATGGCCTGTGGGATCACAGAATTGATGTATTAGAAATCTTATGTATTTTGAGACAATGTGAGATAATGGAAGGAATTCTTGACTGAAAGACAGGAGTCAGGGCTTTTGTCATACTTCTACCATGTTGATTAGCTATTTATAGAAAAATCCAGGATAGGAGGAATTATTTCCCTTCCAAAAGAGTGTACATAACAAGAAAATTGAAAACAGAAAAAGTGCTGCTTTTATTAGAATCATATTTAATTTCCACTAGTCATTGTCAATATTGAGGATGGCAAAATGCACTTTTTTAATTGCAAAAAGAAAATCTCTATATTAGAACAATATATAACGCTTACAATAAGTTTCCCTCTGAATATCTTAATTTAGCACCTACCACATGATATATTAGCAACTTAGTTTTTTAGCTTCTTCAATCATTAACCCATTCTCTCATTCTAGTCCTTACAGTGGCCTATAAGGCTGCACATGATTTGGCCCTCTCTGCCCTCTCCTACTCCCTCTCTCTCTCTCTCTCTCTCTCTCTCTCTCTCTTGCTCACTCTGATCCAGGACCATGAGGGTAACTGCAGATACTCGAATGTTTCAGGCACAGTCCTGACTTACTCCTTTCACCCTAGCTGCTCTCTTTCTGAGATGCTTCCCCACACTGCACCCCTGCAGATATCTACTAGGCTCCTGCTTCTTCACCTGCTTCAAGTCTTTACTCCAATGTCACTTTCTCAAGGAGGCCTACCCTGACACCTGAACTGATGCTGCTGGTGGTTCTCCCTGGTCCTCCACGTTCCTGATTCTCCTCATCTCCCTTGTCTTGTACTGCTTCTGTCCTCTGTAGCTTATCAGACCCTACCATACTATATAGTTTATTTCATTGTTATGCTTAGTTTAATGTGCCTCCTTTCATCAACCAAACTCCATGACAGTAGAGATTTTTTGTCTGCTTTGTTCTTAAGTGCAAATGCCTGTAGCAATGTCTAGCCCATAGAAGTTACTCAAATATTTGTGGAATGACTGAATTTAGCAAACACATATTGAGTGTTTCTACTCTGTCTCAGGATTTGTGCTTTGTGCTGGGAATTATGAGAAAAAAACATAATCACTAACCCACAGAAGTTTATGTGGTATAATTCCCTGGACACCCACCACAGTTTCTGATTCAGTAGATTTTGGATGGAGGCTAGACATTTGCAAGGCCACTCAGATACACCAGAGGTTTCGGATGTTTCCTGTTCTCAACGAGTCCTCCCAGCAGGCAGGGAACTTGTCCAGTCCTGGAATCTTTGATACTTAATACAAAGCCTGAAATGTACTAGGCATTGAATAAACACCTCCCTCACTGAAGAAGGGAACAATGTGATCAATAAGATGTACTTTCCACCTTCCAGAAATTCTTACCATAGACAACATTTGTACCAGAACCACTGCTTATTGTTTTCCAGAAGTGCTTCTAGCATAATAGAAATGAATGCTCCACACACAGCACAGTTAAATGATGAAGGAAAGATGGGCGCGAGAACAGAAATTCACAGGATGGAACAAACCTTCAAAACATTCCTCTAAAATTTCCACCCCTCTGGTTTTGAATGCCATATTTTAGAATTGATATTAATGTTCTGTTCAGATATCATTTAGAAAGTGAATACATGTAGCATTTAATACATGCAGAAAAATGGCAACTTTTTAGTATTTCACATTTATGAGGGAGCTGGGGGCAGTGCTGGCAATACTACAGATGCAAGGGTTCAAGGGCAAGCTGTTATTACAAGATTCAGAGTGTTCATATATGTCATCACCAGATTCAAATCTCTTAAAGATCATTGTGCATGTGAGTCTCACTCACATTGATTGACTGACAACAAATGTTTAAAAAATTGTCACCAACTGAAAACTCAAATTTTTCCTCTCATCTTTTGATATCTGGGCCAGGAATGGCATTGACTAGCTTTAGAAAGATTATGTCTATATTTGGAAAGGAAAAGCTTTCAAGTACCACAATAGAATTTTACTACAACACAACTTGTCTTAGTATATAATTAAAAATAAAGACTGTGTTTATTATTGGGAATAACAGAAAAAAAAAGTTATTATATAGAGAAGATTCATTTAAAATATGTCTGATGAACATAATATGCTGCCCCAAACCAAGATTCGACAGAAGCAATATTATGCAGTAGCCTGTGAGACACATAACCATTCCCAGGCAAACAATTAAAATACACAAAGCTTACTTTCTGTGGATCCACATATCTCCTCTCCCACTATAGATAGATAAGTAGATAGAGATACATATACACATACAAATATGTGTAATTTG
Source organism: Marmota marmota marmota (assembly GCF_001458135.2). Lineage (NCBI taxonomy): Eukaryota > Metazoa > Chordata > Mammalia > Rodentia > Sciuridae > Marmota > Marmota marmota. Next base: position 47,292,777 of record NW_025999853.1, on the reverse strand, counting down.
TATGTGTACACACAAAACATTCTTTTTCTACCTCAGATATCCAGTACTCTCATCTATCTCTCCCTTTCTTTTAATAAGTCTATATATTTTCTGAAAAAAATACTCATGTCAATAACTTGCAAGGCTTATTTCTGATTGTGAAGCTTGAGTGTCTTCCCAAGTTGAATGAATTTCAAAAATAAGGATTTTGGACGATACTTGTTTTAAAGAATATGGAAAGGCTGATTACAAAAACTTATTATGTGCCAGGCCCTATGCTAGACATTTGTATATATTATACAACTTAGTCATTTTGAAGAATCCTATGCAGTAGATAATATTAGCCATTTTTAAAGATAAGGAAACTCATACTTGCCTAAATTCATGGGATTTAACCTATGAACTAACTTCAGAGATGGTCAAGCTCCTGTCTTTCCACATTCTACTTATCTTTGGAGACATAAAGATATGACAGCATGTACTGCTAGTGCTCAGGGGGAGAAGAAGAGGGAAATAAGTAAATACTTTATTTGTGTAAGCCTTCAACTAAAGTTCTGAAGCTAGTTATTAGATCATTTGGAAATATTTGCTCTCCACAACATAGTCAAATGGTATATAAAATGTATGGTGGAAAAATAAACATTTACCATGTATTATGTGCCCACAGTGGGATTCAGACTACTCATATACCATTTCTAATTCATAAGAATTGCATTTTATCTCCATTTTGTCTCTCCCACTCACTGATTTCTTCTTTAGCCATATCTTTCTTACTCTTTATCATGTACTGTAGATTTTATTGCAAACATTGTATTTGGGATAACTAATATTTTCACTTTATTCATATTTGCAGTCTCTTGGTTTTTTCATAGTGCTCATACATTCTTTTATTCTCTTCATATAGTTTTGGTTATGTTAAAGTTTTGGTTGGTTCATTCTAATACTGTGTATACAATTGAGCTGTTGCATTTTTTATTTTTAGGTATTTTTTTATTTCTTAGGTGTTGAGTTATTATTTTATTCCTGAGGTATGTGTGCATGTACCTGTAAAGCAGATAAGATGTATTGAGAAGGGCTAATTGGCAGTCAAGCATAAATTCCAGGGTGAAAGTTTTAGTCACTTTAAGTAATCTCTACTTACGATTGGTAATTGAAAAAAAAAAAATTAGTGGAGAAGTACTGCTGGCCTTTCAGTTTCTTTTCATTTCTCTTTTTCTTTCTTGAACTCAAGGCCTTGGACATGCATGCAAGGCAAGCACTCTACCACTGAGCCACACCCCAACCCTCATTGATACTATTTTAAGAAAAATATTTTTTGAAGCTAAATCTATCACCTCAAAGCTATTAGAATGCCTGAAACTAAAACAACAACAAAACAAACAAATAAACAAACAAAAGAAAAACCATGACTATACCAAATGCTGGTGATGATGCAGAAAATCTAGAATTTTTATACATTTCTGGAGGCAACATAAATGTTACATGTATGTTAAAATATAATTTGGCAGGGTTTTTTTTTCTATCAAGTTAAACATACATTTAACATTTGGCCCTGCAATCTCCCTTTTAATGATTTACCCAAGAAAACTGAAAACTTATTTTAAACAAAAAAAGTATGCAAATATTTATAGTAGCTTTGTTCATAATTTGTACTAAATCTTAAAGTAATACAGATGTTCTGTGGGATGGATAAGTAATCTGTGGTATATTAATATAATTAAATGCTACTCAACAGTACAGATGCACTACTCGTGTGACATGGGTATATCAGAAATTATCTATCCTATGTATAAACTACACTCCAAAAGCTACATACATACTATATCACCGCATGTATATTTCATGCTATAAAAGGGGGTAGAAATGTGGTGGTTACCAGGGGCTGAGGATGGAGAGAAGTGTGAAGAGCAATGTGAGGGAAGTGCTTGATGGAAATGTCCTTTATCTTGTTTGTGATGGTCGATAGAGGATTATAAGCATTTGTCAAAGTCACAGAATTCTATAGCAAAAAGAATGAATTTTACTGTGTGTAAGCTAAAAAAAATTGCAATTTTTTTTAATTTAGGAAAAGCAGATTCTAACTTTGGTTAGAGTTATTTTTCACAGTCTCTTTCTGTGTAATAAAAGTAGTATGAATATAAAAAATATCTTGAAATATTTTGTGTCTTAAATTTAAGAAACCGTCCTCATGGTGTAGTCACAAAGTCACACCTGAACTATTTTCATTAGATTTATTTTAAATGTTTAATAAGCACCAGAGTCTGAAAAAAAAAAACATTTCTAGCTTTATTATTTTTTATGTGGTGCCAAGCCTTGCTTCTATGTGTGTGTGTGTGTGTGTGTGTGTGTGTGTGTGTGTGTGTTTTAAGACCACTTTGTTTTCTTAACAAGTTTCTTTTGAAGAGAAAAACTTTAAGTTCCATTAATGGATCCCCCACCTTCCCTCAGCTTATTAAACTTGATAGAGACGAATGAGTTCAAATGCAGGTGGCCACAAGAAAATGACTAAATCTTGAGGTCAATTCCCACCCAGGGTTGGCTGGTCCTTTATTCAAAATTGCAGGCGGAAAATACTAAGGTGATCTCATGCTTATAAAGGTGGGCCCATGTTTTCTAACACAGGTGTTAATAAAGAACTGAGACAATCAGAGAACTGATGAAACCACATCTGTTCCCTTTAGTGTGCACAGCTGTCTGAAAACTCTCAGGACTCTTTTGCAATAACTTGCTTGAAATGATGGATGTATAAACCACATTTACAATTTTTAGTTCTAATAAACACAGTGGAGTGGCCATTCAAATCCAGAAAGAAGAGGCTTCCCTTGCATCTGTAGTTCTGGTGCTTTCATAGTCTGTGGTAATCATTGGGCATTTCGTTAATAATTAAAGAGTGAATAAAATAAAGCTTTCTCGATCACTAAATAGGTAACTTTCACCAGACTCATTACTTTCTCATATGTCTTCTATAGTGTGGAAATTATGTCTTATATTCCCATTACATCCCAGGATATCAGGAATAAAAAAATAAATTAGTTACTAACATAAAAGTATGCTAAAATAATATGGGGTTTTAAAAATATACTATTAAATTTGTATGGGAATACTAATTATAAGTGACTAATTTGTGGATTGTCTCATTCTCTCAGCCTTTAATTTTGCTTAAATGCATTTTCTGAGGTGTTCAGAGGTATTTTACTTTCAATCTCAATGCAACCAACAGGCGACTGGTCCAGGACCTGCTTACAGAATCCTACTGCATTTCAAAGAAAATGAAGTTAAGTACTGTCGGTTTGGGGGCTCCTTGTTTCACAATTCTCCAACTTTGCTTGGTAATAGAATCCTTGCTTCAACTTGGGTGGGAGGTAAAGAGAGGGAGAAAAAAAAGAGGCAGACTTAGAATAATAACTTAATTATTTATAAATGTCTAAGTCAAAGCATTTCTCCCTGTGATGACTATTTCTCAACATTCTGATCCACCCACTGTCTCTCCACTACTTGCTTTTTCCCTTTGAGGGTAAGATATTTGATTGCTTGAAATAACCCCAGAGCTACAGGCGTAAAATTAAAAAAAATAAAAAGAGCAACCACAGTGCACCTTGAGACAAATCCACTTCGGAGTGGGACAGATGCCACATCTATTAACTATTGGTAAGGTCCTTGTCCTGGGCTAGTGCAGTCTATCTTTGGGGTTTTGTTGGCAGGATAAGCAGCTGCTTACTATTTACAACTTTCAAGCCACTGGAAAATGCTGCTGCTTCACTCCTTGCATAATCTTACCTGGAAAATTAGAAAATCAAGCATTTCTATTTCTAGATTCAGCTGGGAACAATTGGGGCTGGCAGTTAGAACATTGTCCTTCATAAAGGAAATTGGTGATGATGATGATAGAAATCATAATAATTATAACAGCACTCCTTCCTTAAATATTTATTCTATGCTAGCATAAACACGTGCATATACATTCTATGATTTATACCCTAGGCAGGTATCAGAATGATTTTCCTGAAACTGTGTTATTTATTTCACGGCCAGGTTACAGTCATCATTGCCTTGGCAACTTCAGCTGTTTTCCTCCCTTGTCCTGCTGCACTCTTCGTCTAAGTTTGGTGCCAAGGACCTACAAGCTCCAAAGCTGAAGCAAGTTAGCACAGGAGCTTTGTTGGGGAAAGTTTCCATGCTGGGGCAACAGTGGAAGCATCCAGTTGTACTTAGACACCATAGTCATCCAAAATGACTCAGAAAGCTTTGTCAAAGAGACCACCTGAATTCTCCGACTCTTGAATCCTGCTCCCTGCTTCTAGGCTAGGAAGTCCTGGAAAGGAGACTGACTGAAGCCACAGGTTTGTCACTTAATATGTATGCTATGTCTTCTTCCTTCATTTCCCCCTAGGAGGACAACAGCGTGGGGCACTTCATACAAGGGAGATGCTGAGCCTATAGATTCTGATGCTATAAAACTTGGTGACCCTATAGCACATTCTGTGTTCAGTGCTATTTTGCAGTGTAAAGCCTAAAGAGACTCAAAGAACACTCAGAAGAAGGGTAAGAACTCCAGGAAAGAAAAAGACTGGTCATTTCTATAGTCAATCATTACATTCCTTTAAAACAATGTCCTATACGTTAGAAATTTTTACTCTTTTTTATTTGTAGTGTCCTACAAACAGTAAGGCCCACACTACACCTTTGTTGCATAAATTATGCCAGTCCTGAATTATCCATCTGCCATTTTTTGGAGGTTGTGAGTTTTCTGGATATTTTCTTTTCTTAGTTGCCAATACACAGTTATTATTCTACCATTTCATGCCTTTCATTGAGTCTCAAAGAAATAAGAGATAAAAAACACACCCAACTTGTTTAAGGAACTATTAAAATGTAGTTCTCCTTCATTCTTTGTCTATTGTGTTGGTTTTTCTTCAGGGGGAAGGTGGTACATAGATACTTCAGAATTTTTGCTTCAAGCTTTCTTTTTCAGAAATACTGCCTTTAGCTTTGCTCAAAATTTTTTTTTTTTTTTAAATCCATGCTCAGAATTATGATCTAGTAAACAAACATGAAAAAGCCAGCCATAGTCCCATTTTCTGGCAAAGTGAACATTCCAAGTGATGCTCAGTGGATACAAGGGTTTCACAGCCATTTTTGCCCATTTTCCCTATTCATAACTCCTGTTTCCCTTGTTTTACAAATATGCAAATTGAGACTATTAACAGGTCTTTTAATTGCTAATTTTGAGGGCTAGAGTGATTTTTTTATTTTCCAAATAAAAATGTAATTTAATCCTTTGTAGTGAAAAATTTGACAAGGTCTATCATGTTTCAACACCCCCACCTCTAGCCTTCTGAATAAACTTTCTAACTGAAAGAGCCCCCCAAGGAGATCTGTGTTGCACCTACCGTAAGTTACTATTTGTCTACCTTTCCATTCAGATTAAAGGTTAGAATCAATTGGATTGCATCTTTTGTCTTCATAGTCTTATCACTTACCTGGCATTTAGAAGGTATTTAATAAATTTATTTGTCAGATGAGAGATGGAGTGAAATTGTTAAATTGTGTATTACGAAGTCAGCCAAAGTAGAATAGTGTTGATATGAACAAGCAATTGTTTATACAGATAAGTGGTAATAAAGGAGATAGAAGTATTTTTGTATTGGCAATCTTTTTGGAAAATAGTTGCTGAGGTGTACAATACTTTGAAATGACTGTCTTAATACTGAGTTGAAGTATCAGTCGTTGGGAACTAGACAAACTGTGGTTAGATTGAGTATATTCATAGTCTATTAAAATACACTGCAAGGCACATAATTTACCTTTACTTTCATCAGAAAAATTCTACTTTGATGATAAAAATATTATTGGCAATTCATAAGTAGGCTCATTTATATATTTAGGAATATTGGACAACAGCATAACCACATTTAATTTTCTTAAGAATATACATACCACAAGTTTCTACTATTATAAAGAATTCTCAACTGTATCATAGACAATTTGCCAAGGGACAATAATAGCTTACATATTAAGTGACAAACCTGTGGTTTATTATGATAGAAATCATAATAATTTCATGCATGAAATATTTTACCAGACTTGAAATATATCTTTAATATATAATGTATTTTAAAATTATTAAATTGTTTAAAACTAAGAGAATAGTGTTACACAAATGGTCTGATAGTATTTACTTTCATTGTTAACGTTCATTTTGAATGTTTGCTTTTATTAAAATTTCCTCAATTGTTATGGGATAAATGTTTACAAAATTATTATGATTTCAGCATAAAAAAATCAAAAGATCTAAGTACAAATTTTAAGATGAATAAAAGAAAGAATTTTAAATAAATGTTTATGCATTTTTATTTTGTAGAAACTTGGAAATAATTAGTAGTGGCTTACAAGATAGTTATAAAGCAAGTAACTGGTTCTTAGTTATTCTGAATTCTGAAAAGAGATGTGGAGTGAAATTCTTTTACCACCCAAAAGCATCATTCTAGTAAAATTCAAAAAACAAACAAAAAAGAGTACTTTTTTAATGCCTAATTCAAGTATCACTAAGAACTGGATTTTTGTTCCAAAGCAACCATGGATCAAATAATGTCTGATACCTTTTAGGCATTATCTGATTTTAAAAAAAGTTATTTGTTCTTTTTAGTTATACATGACAGGAGAGTCTATTTTGACACATTTATACAAATATGGAATATATTTGTATAAATTGTTCTAATTAGGATCCCTGTCTTGTGGATGTACATGATGTTGATATTCACTGTACTGTATTCATATATGTACACAGGAAAGTTATGTCCAATTCATTCCACTGCCTTTCCTATTTCTAGTCTCTCATTTTACTTTGTTCCCCTTTGTCTAATCCACTAAACTTCTATCCTTCTCCTACTGCCCCACCCTGTTGTGCATTAGCTTGCACATATCAAAGAGTACACCCGATCTTTGATTTGGGCATTGGCTTATTTCACTTAGCATGATAGTCTCCAGACCCATACATTTACCAACAAATATCATAAAGTCATTCTTTTTATGGCTGAGCAATATTCCATTGTGTATAAATACCATATTTTATTTATCCATTCATCTGTTGATAGGTACTTAGGTTGGCACTGTAGCTTGGCTATTGTGAACTGAGCTGCTGTAAACATTGATATGGCTGCATCACTGTAGTGTGTTGATTTTAAGTCTTTTGGGTATATACCGAGGAGTGAGACTGGTCAAATGGTGGTTCTATTCTTAGATTTTTTGAGGAATTCCTATACTGCTTTCCACAGTGGCTGTACCAATTTGCAGTGCCACCAGCAATGTATGAGTGGACCATTTTTCCAGCATTCTCACCAACATTTACTATTGCTTGTAGTCTTGATTGTTGCCATTCTAACTGGCATGAGATGGAATCTCAGTGTAGTTTTGATTTGCATTTCTCTAATTGCTATAGAAGTTGAACTTTTTTTCATATACTTGTTGACTCTTCATATTTCTTCTTCTGTAAAGTACCTGTTCAGTTCCTTTGCCCATTTATTGATTGGGTTATTTATTTTATTGGTGTTAAGTGTTTTGAGTTCTTTAAATATCCTGGAGATTAATGCTCTAACAGAAGTGCAGGTGGAAAAGATTTTCTCACATTCTGTAGGCTCTCTGTTCATGTTCTTGATTGTTTCCTTTGCTATGAAGAAGTTTTTTGTTTGATACTGTCCCATTTATTGATTTTTTTATTGTACTTCTTGTGCTTTAGGAGTCTTGTTGAGGAAATAGGTTTCTAAGCATACATGATGGAGAATTAGGCCTACATTTTATTCCAGTAGTAGGCACAGGGTCCCTGGTTTAATGCTTGGGTCCTTGATCCACTTTGAGTTTTGTGCAGGGTCAGAGATAGAGGTTCAATTTCATTCTGCTACTTATAGATTTCCAGTTTTCTCAGCACTATTTGTTGAAGAATCTGTCTTTTCTCCAAAGTATATTTTTGGCATACTTTGTCTAGTATGAGATAACTGTATTTATGTGGGTTTGTCTCCATGTTTTTTAGTCTATTCCTTTGATCTTCACATCTGTTTTGGTGTCTGTTTTGTTACTGTAGCTCTGTAGTATAATTTAAGGTCTGATATTGTGATGCTTCCTGCTATCTTTTCTTGCTAAGGATTGCTTTGCCTATTCTGGGCCTCTTATTTTTATAAATAAATTTCATGACTCCTTCTATTTCTATGAAGAATGTCACTGGAATTTTAATAGAAGTTGCATTAAATCTGTATAGCACTTTCAGACTGATAATATTGCCTCTAAAAACCAGAACAACATAGGGATGCCCTTTTTCACTACTTGCATTCAACATAGTCATTGAAACTCTCGCCAGAGCAATCAGGCAGAAGAAAGAAATTAAAGGAATACAAATAGGAAAATAAGAGTTCAAACTCTCTCTATTTGCCAATGATATGATCCTGTATTGAGAAGACCCTAAAAAACTCCACCAGAAAAAATTCTGTATTTTGAAAACTTTTTAAACTTTATTTATCTTTTTATGTGGTGGTAAGAATTGAACCCTACACTTTGCACATGTTAGGTAAGTGCCCTACCACTAAGCTACAACCCCAGCCTCTCTGCCTAAAAAACTTCTAGAACTCCTAAATGAATTCAGCAAATTAGCAAGATACAAAATTAAACACCCATAAATTAATTGCATTCCTATACACCAATGATGAATCAGCTGAAAGAGAAATTAGGGTTAGGGTTAGGGTTAGCCTCAACAAACAAACAAACAAAACAACAACAATAACACACACACACACACACATACACATAACAGTAACAACAACAACAAAAGCCTTGGGAGTCAATCTAACAAAAGTAACAAAAGTGGTAAAAAAATCTCTATAATGAAAACTACAAAACACTAAAGATGGAAATTGAAGAAGACCTTAGAAGATGGAAAGAAAATCTCCTGTGCTCTTGAAGAGGCAGAATTAATATTGTCAAAATGGCCATTTTATTATTTTTCTAGAAGAAAAACTTCAGAATATTTTAATCATATATAATTGAAATTTATGATGAGTTTTCTGATGAAAATATTTAGTGGAAATATTTCAACTCTGGAGACATTTGAGAGCTGCTAAAGAAATAGTATTGAAATTTCTGGGATTCATAGTGAATTGAGATTTTTTTTTTAATCTCTGCCAAATTTATTATTCTTCCCCATCTATCACTGTCCATTTTTTTTCTTCCCAGAAATAGAAATGATGCCCAACCAAGAGTTCTTTATTTTTAACTTCAACTACTTCAATCTGGACATATTATTTCATTTTCACACTTGCTCAGTGTGTGAAACACTGGAAGTGTTATTAGGAGGATAGAATTTTAGAAGCTAGCCTGAGCCACTCGCTCTCCTAGTAGGAAGAAGGCATGTCCTAGGAGACTAGAAAAGAAGACAACTCTTTGGTCTTTGTCACCCAGACTTCTGTATACATAAATTAATGATGTTTTCTAGGAAGAGATTTTCCAACAGGTTGTCTCTGGCTAAAGGATAATTTATAACAAAGAAACCAATAATCTCTGAGGCATAATTCCCTATAAAATTTAATAGAAGCTATCTACCACACTCTGAGGTATAACATGGGATGCTTCCTCAGTTAAATGCCCTTTGCAGTGTGAGGAATCCCATAAGATCTTATGGAGGACTTCACTGATTGCTCTTGTGTCCAATGTAGAACACATGGATGTGGGAGACAAATGGGATATGCTGCACTCTGGGCCTCTTTTGTCTGGCTCCTTAAATCTGGTAGTGAAGGCTGATGCTGGGTGGGATCTTTGACTCTCGAGAGTCTTGGCAATTCCATACTGTGCATTAACTCAGAAATCATATAAAAAACTTAAAAATCATTACTAGTTGTCTTTGAAATAATTTAATATAATTTTTCAAAAGATGACCTTTAAAGATAAATATGAAATTAATTTCCCCTCAGAAGGAATAACATGTTTCATCTTAACAAAATCTTCCTTCAAAATTGTGTTGTAATTGGAGAGTAATTCCAAAACAACTTCAAGAATTCCCTTTGTTTGTCAATGACATATCTTCTCTGTGACCACAGAAGGGAAGATTTGTGTAGCTAAAAACATAATTATGTCCAACAGATTATGTAAAATATCTCCCCAGTTTGCTTGTCTTTATTCATTTTCACATGATGGATTTTTATCAACAATATTTTTTTTTCTTTGAGTTTCAGTACCATTGCTGATGTCTTCCATCTTTCTAAGTAGGAAAAATGTTTCAACATCTGATTCGGGGATTTGAGAATTTAATTTCCACTGCTGTTTTAAAGCTGGCCAAAAAGCTGGTTGTTCCAGCTTTTGTCCATTATCTGCAAACAGTCTGCTGCAAAAAATGAAGCAAAGGAATTTTTTATTTTGAGTTAACCAAGTTGTCAATATTTTAGTCTTTTCTTTTTGTTACTTGGTAAGATTTATAAAACACAAAGTTGTTATGTGTCTCCTCCCTCCTCTCAATTTTCTTTTTTGGTGATAAATTGTTTCATCTTCATCTTTAATATGAAGAGGTTCGCTTCCTCTCTTCATCAGATTAACCCTCAAATCATCTGGAACCGGTACTGGCGTGAAGCAATATTAGAAAAAATTATAACATCACTAATTGCCTCTTTTGCATGAAATTCTTGGTCTAAATGTTTACAAATCTGTCTATTCATACTGTTGATATTGATTTTTACCAGCATTTTCTTTCTCTTCATTATTATCAGTGCTTAGATAAAATGATTCATTGTTTTCTTTCAGTCTTGTCCTATCTGAATCTTGTGCTGTTCAGTACCTGTACCTATTTGCATTTGTAGAAAATTTTTGTCAATTACATACTATGTTGAAAGACATAACAATGCTGTCTCTGTGGAAGTATTTTCATTGGTGTTCAGAGAAATATTAAACAATTAATACCAAACTCTGGCCAAAATCATTCTGGTAGAAGCATTTCTTCAAGTGTGTCATTTATTGGAGCTTCAAGGAAAAATTATTCGTTCTTCTTAGTCTCACCTCATCACTGGAAAATGCTTCAAAATGAATTATTGTAGTGGAAGGATATTCCCAGAAAATCTAGAATGTTCACTATGAAGCTAAGCATGAAGTATGAACAGATTTTAGGATCTTAATCTTACATTTGAAGTTTTATGTGATCTAGTAGGAATAGATTCCAAAAAGATCAGCTAGCGTGTTTCTCTCTGATAAATGGATTTTTTCTTCTCTGAGTTATCCTATTATTTGAAGTTTTAAATGAAGTTAATAAAACATAAACATATTTCCAAATATCTGGAATCAGACTTAAATGGATAGCTAGACACTAAGCTTTAAAGTGGATCCTTGAAGATTAGTACTCAGGGATATACAAGGCATCTGTGCAACAACAAGTTATCAGGAAACAGATAGTGACTCCTATGTGAGAAATGATGACAGAAAAAAGTGACAATAGAAAGTGATCTTTAATTGTCAGAAGAAGTCAAAAGACCAGCATTAGAATACCTCAATTTTCACTAAGAACTGGATATTCATTCTAGAGAAATGAACCAAATAATGTGAATGTTCATGTCTTTCCACCATTTCCTCTGATTCATCCAGAAGAAACATTTTGCAGGAAGAAGACTTCAGAATATTCTATTAGTTATACTAGAAATTGATGATGAATTTTTTTATGAGGCGATTCAATGGGAATTTTTCCAGTGTATAGATATGTAGATATTTGAAACCTGGTACATAGAGATGAAATTTCAGCAATGTATAGTGAAATGAGATTTTTATGAGTCAAGGCTAACTTCTCACTATGCTTATGACTTTTCCAGCCTTAATTTAAAATTATTTCTTATATTTCAAAATTAATAAAATATACTCTGATAAAATATCAGCAAAGATTCATTTAAAAACCTAGGCACACATTCTATTGAATGTGAGTGTTTGGATAGCTGGGAGTGGTGGTGTACACCTGCTGTAATCCCAGCAACAAGGGAGATCCAGGCAGGAGGATCCAAGTTTGAAGACAGCCTCAGCAATGGCAAGGTGCTAAGGAACTCATTGAGATCTTGTCTGTAAATAAAATTCAAAAAAGGGCTGGGGATCTGGCTCAGTGGTTAAGTGCCCTTGAGTTCAATTCCTAGAACCAAAAAAAAAAAAAAAAAAAAAAATTCATGGAGAGAACCAAATTTGATGAAGGTTTTAACAAACTTTCAAAAGTCAAGGCTCTAAAACGCACACACACACACACACACACACACACACACGTTATATTTCTATAATAGACCAACATATAGGTATAGGATTTTCTTCCCTTAAAAAAATGTATTAGTGTAGTTAAATGTTTTGATGTAATATTTATGTTTTATATATATCTATATCTATATGCATATGTATTTATATATGAATATATATATTCCATATATATAAATATACAGGAATAAATATATATGAAGTTCAGTAAAATAAAATTTTACCCTCTGCATATCTTTTCAGACCATTATTATTTTGATTTGTTTTATTTCATGATTAATTATTCTTACTAATATTACTTTTAGCCAATAAAAGAGAATTAAATAGTATTGAAATAGAATTTGCTCTAAATGTCAAATGCTACGATTTTAAACCTTGATACTTTTTAAAGTTAGAGGACATTGGGTGAAAGAAGAGCCAACAGATGGTGGTCAGTGGATTTCATCTAATATGACCAAAAATGAAAATGAAAATGTACTCTTAAGGTGAAGAACTTCATTGTTATGTTTTTTTGTTTGTTTGTTTTTTCTCTCTCCTAGTATGGCCCCCATGTCTGTAACAGTCTCAGGCCCAATTACAAAGGATCTGAGAGTCACATAGGAGCAGAACTTGGATGTGAGGAAACAGGAAGGAAGATAACTCTTACGTTTTGGCTCGGAGCCTGAATGCACCTTGGAATTCTTGTCCTAGTTGGACGCTGCACACATGAGCAAGTCAAGGTCATGAAGGAGTAGAGTGAGGCCATAGTGTCCATGAGCCTCTGCCACAGAGAAGCACACTGGACAGATGGACTGAAAACCCTCCAGCTCTGGAGAGAGAGGACGAGGCTGTGAATCTGCATATTGGATCCTCGTGGGAAAGTGGGAGCTGAAGTTCCAGAAGTGGATGGGTTTTTCCAGCAGTGAGAAGAGGCCTGTCTGTGGGAACCTGAGGAAGGGCAGCGTTTATGGGGTAGGTGGAGCAAGCCATGGGAATACAGACTCCATGCAATCCGATGCCAAAGGAAGAAGTGGTCTTCAAAACCAGATGCAGAGAGTTCAGAGAAGTGACACTGAGAAGGTCACTGCAGAGCAACAGGAGATGAGACAGGGACCTCGAGAGGCCACTACTCTTTCCTAGAGCTTATCGTCAAAGAGGAAAGACTGATAATCGGAAAGAAACAGGAATTTGGTCAGGCATAAGATTTTTTTTTAATGGAAATAACTTTATTCTGTTTATCTTGTGACTATGGAGGGAGTTGTTTTAAATAATCCCAAAAGGCCTACTTTAAAATGAGAAGGTTTATTTTTCCATCTTCTAAGATCTTCTTCTATTTCTCTCTTTAGGGTTCTGTAGTTTTCATTATATAAGTCTTTCACCTCTTTTGTTAGGTTGATTCCCAAGTATTTTATTTTTTTTGAAGATATTCTGAATGGAGTGGTTGTCCTCATTTCCATTTCAGAGGATTTGTCGCTGATATACAGGAATGCCTTTGATTTATGCGTGTTGATTTTATATCCTGCCACTTTGCTGAATTCATTTATTAGCTCTAATAGTTTCTTTGTAGAGCCTTTTGGGTCTGCTAGGTATAGAATCATATCATCTGCAAATAGTGATAATTTAAGTTCTTCTTTTCCTATTT
>NW_025999853.1:47263107-47275585 GCF_001458135.2 Marmota marmota marmota | reverse complement strand
TCCTCCTCTTCCTCCTCCTCCTCTTCCTCCTCCTCCTTCTCTTCCTCCTCCTCCTTCTTCTTTACCTCTAGCTTGCCTAGGAGAGAAAACATTTAACCCTTGACTTCCTAAGTCTGGCTTATTTCACTTGCATGATATTCTTCAGTTCCATCTATTTACCAGCAAATGACATAATTTTATTCTTCTTTATGGCTGAGTAAAGTTCCATTGCTATATATACCACATTTTCTTTATCCATTCATCTGTTGATGGACACATGGGCCGGTTCCATAGCTTGGCTATCATGCATTGTGTTGCTATAAACATTGATGTAACTGTATCACTATATATATAATATGCTGATTTTAGTTCTTTTGAGTAAATACCAAAGAGTAGGATAGCTGAGTCATATGGTGGTTTTATTCCTAGTGTTTTGAGGAATATCCATACTGCTTTCCAAAGCAATTGTACAAATCTGCAGTTCCACCCACAATGCATGAGTGTACATTTTCCCCCACATCCTTGCCAACAATTATTGTTGTTTGTCTTCTTGATGCCTGCAATTCAAATGAATATAGTAGTCATTTATTGCTTTAATTTATCCAGCATCAGTTCGCATCAGTTCTTCATTTGGGGATATGTTAACTGAACCAAAAAATTGGCTTTGAGAAACTACCTTTCCATCAGTGGATGTGGTCTTAGCATTACTATGTAGGTGCTGCCCACACTGACCAAGAGTTGGGAATATTCCCAAGCTCAAACATAGAGTCAGTCTCTCTATATGTATGTATATGTGTTTCTATCTATCTATCTATATATATCTATTTATCAATCATCTGTCACACACAAACATACACACACAACCACTTGCACCATATTCATCCAATAAAATGGCCCCTTAAAGAGACTAGACATCTATTTTCCATCCTAAATCATTAGACAGCCTACAGTTTTGACTAAAAGAAAGAAAGAAAGAGAGAAGGAAGAGGTGGGGAAAGAAAAGATCAGTTCATTGTTTTTCCTGTGATTTTGTAAACTATCCTATGCTATCCAATAACTAATTCATTCATTAATTCTTTTGGTTTAGTTAGTCATGTTCTTGGAATTTCAACCAAAAAAGCTAACTGATACAAAGAATAAGTGAATAAATAAATGAATGAATGAACTAATAAATGAATGAACTAAGAAGTGCCAAAGAAGGATTCAACTGGGTAACTAAAAAGTATTCCAGTGCAGTAGAAGCAAGCTAAGGACCAGATAGAAGAGGAACAAAAAAATTTAGAAATAATAAAATCTAATGAATAACATTTCTTCCAATGCTTTGACTTGATAAAGTTCTTTTAGGGAAGCTTCTTTTCTTTTCTTTTCTTTTTTTTAATAGAAGTGGAATGAGATTTTTCTGACAGAAGCTCATTTGCCATTTTAATTAGTAATCAGTAATCCCAAAGGTTAATGTAGAATTGCTATTAATTTTAAGCTTAATATTCTTATCTAAAGGACAAAACCAATGAATATATTCAGATAGTGATCATTAGCTTAAATATTCTAACCAAGTGAAATATTAAATAGGCATAGCATTCTAAAACTTGAAATGATATTTGGATTCTCACTTTTTTATTCTATTTATATTTTATTTCCTCTGAGCAATGTGAAGTACTCACCTTTAAAGTTTTCTAAACTTCCTGTAGTCAATAGATTTTCATATATAATTACAGCACAATATTTAGTGTTTAGAGGAAGATTTCAGAAAACAAGAAAGTGCAATTGAGATCCACTCTCATCAACAGAACTCCTTTGACTCACTACATGAGGCACATTTTCCTAATTTTTAAATGATTTTAAGGTATATAACCTCTGTTGAACAATTTACTGTTACATGTAGACCACCATTAGAATCATAATTTTAAAGAATGTCAGAGCAAAGGGTTTAGAGACAAAAACGTGTAGACCAAATACTTTCGTGGTAAGCAAATTACTAGTTGGAATGTGTGGGGCAAAATTATGGTATCTAAATGGCAACATATCTGCTAATTATCACACAAATCCTAGTTGAAATAGAAAAGTGGGTCCAGATTCAAATGGAGAGACCTATGAACTGTGGCGAGTAATGGAGAGACCAGTTTGGCACACTGCCCTGTGGGCACCTTCTGAGACAGGTATTAAGGAAATCCACTAGAGACCTGGAACTTGCTCCTGTCCTCTCTTAGTGGCACATCCGTAAAGGGATCTCATTTGTAGGGTCATTTTTTTTTTAACTCCACTTATTCTATTTCAGTCTTCCTGGGTCTGGCTGAGGGGGGAATCTCAGAGTTCAGTTCTTGCCATCATTCTATGCTCTGGGCTTCTCTGAAAATTCCCCTAAGAACAAAACCATTTGGAAGTTCAAAATATGTTTAGACGATTAGACTCTGCCTCCCCCAAATATTTGTTAGCCCAAAGCCCAAGCTGTTGAATGGAAAACAACGTAGAGATCTTGTAATGCTTTAGAATGAGTAAACTTAGTTTTTCTGACTCAAATCATCCTGAACTGACATATTTGCAGTATAAGACATGAGGTTGATTTTGAAAAAGGAATTTTCCTGGGTGTCGCAGAGAATGGATGTTGTAAGTTCAATTTTAAAAAGTGACGCTCTCATATTTGACTTGGGTAATTCTAGTCAGAATTTAATGCCTGTCCATCATGGCAAGTCTCTATCCATTTATCAGACAATGTTGTATGTGTGATACATGTGTGTAACCCCATGAGCATAATACAGAACAAGGAGGGCAGACTTTCATTAAAAATAGCTTATGGCTAACATTCATTGAACTCTTGTCGTGAATATACCATCTAATTTGATACTCGTTTGATATTTACTTTGTCCTCTGAGACTTGAGACTAGTGTATTTCAGACTCATGGACACCTTCTATGGTTAGAAAGCTACATGACCCACAGCAGATGTGTTTCTGGGGCTGCATAGATCCCTATCTACTCCTCAGAGTTGTGTTTCTTTCCATGTAATGCTGAAGGGTGAAAGGGAAAACCGTTAGTTTTGTAAAAAACTTTCAAAATTCATAGGACCAGGATTTTCAAAGTCCTGACCAAATTTCCTGATCATGACTTTCTATATTTAAAGAAGTAAAAAATAAAATGATGCGTCCTCTAAATTTGTTCTTTTTATTTTAAAAAATAGCACCCTCCCCCATGCTAACTGATCTCTACATCTTTTGATTAGATGGTCCATATTCATAATGCATCTTCACCTTGGTATGTTCACTGTTTGTTTCCAATTTTATATCATTCATTCATGTGTTCAACAGATTTTTATTGAGTGTTTACTATGTTCCCAGCAGTGTTTATTCAGTGAAGAACAAACATATAAGAATCACTGCTTTCATGTATCTTATATGTCTTACCTGCCACTTACCTGAAGAAAGCCTAGGATCATGAATTCTAATTAGAAATGTAGCACATCTTCAAATGCTCTGCCAATTATAAAGTACATTATTAATAAAGTACATTTAACTTTACATGATAACCAGGGTTAACTCTCTCACAAGTGATATTGCCAGACACACACACAGCCACACACACAGAGGAAACAAAAATGAAAGATGAGTTTATTACAATATAATCTATTAAAATAGAAAAGGTAATATATTTCAATAAGAAGTGTTTTTAATATACGTGTATATTGGATGAAGGTGCTCACAAAATAGGTTAAAGGGAGAAGAAAATGGATGGAAACGTTAAAGATTTGGAAAAGAATTGGATACTTACAAGTCTTAGAAGCCAAGGGAACTCATTTGCATTATATCCAAGTTGAGTCTGCAACACAGGGCACTCTTAAACCACTTTGCGTCTCTAAAAGTGGAAAACAAAACAAGGTGAGGAGTGAACCATGACAGATGAAAGAAACGATTGCAGAAGCAGATCAAGAAACACATACATGATGAACCAGAGGGAATGGAAAGGAAGATGATTCATTAAGTTATACTTAACACCAGCCACAAGTTCTTGTTGGCCAGAGACCTAAAGATAAGTTATTGTAGCAAGACTGGATTAGACAATTTAGGATGGAACCAAGAGTACAGTGGGTCCTCAATACAAATTTGTGAAATAATAAAAAACGAAGAAATAAGCAAAATTTTCACATTTATGTGTTGAATAAACATATCTTAATTTATTTCCAAATCTTTCAAAAAATTGGAAATAGAAATAATGTCAGTGGAGGAAAATATCAAATATAACCTTTTTTTCTTGTCATATGAATTTTCTTAAAATAAACCAAATGCCATTTGCCAGATGTATAGTTCAGGTAAATGTATCATCACATATTAGGTGAATATATCTCAGTGCTAACTTACCCTGTGACTTTGTTTGCTTTTTGATTTTGTTCTTTTAATACACTTGGCAGAGAAACTGCCCACCAATAGGTGGCGTTTGGATTCTAGTAAAATACATCTTGTGTATCTTGACCCAGGAAACAGCACACTTTGAGGCATTCAATTTCTTCATTTTAACACAGCTTGCCAAAATATCATGTTATTGGTAGCTGGTGTCACTACTGCTTTCATATCAATTTGGTGAGCATTAACATATCTTGCAATAGGAATAAAATGATGAGCTAATATTAATATATCATCTTCTTATACTGATAACTAACCTTTTCACAATGTTCTTCCAAACAGTTCACTTGCAACAGGGAGATGGGGAAAAAGATTACCTAACATTTCAAATTAAAAATATACAGACAAACTATTTGAATACAACTCTATGTGAAGCAGCCACAATTGGAAAGATTTGCTAGTTAACTACAGAGAATAATAGAACCCTTGAAAAAGTCTAAAGTTACTACATTACCAAGTTTGCTCGTATTTTGAAACTCTCTGAAGGTATATAACAAATAACTTTATTTGTGAAGTTGTCTGTGTTCTTTCAAGATTAAAAAAAATAATGGTATTACAGAGAGCTACAACAGTGGTATTTAGAAATGACAGGGATGACTAAAGGAGAAGATAAATGCAGCCGAGAGTGGCAGTTCATATGGGTGTAAATTAGGTTAGTAAATCAAAGCTATTGCACTAGTGTTCTTTAAGCAATGTAATCATAAAAATATAATTTTACTCACTATAACATTTTTACAGAGAACAACAGAATAGTGATGCTTAGCCAATCGACCTGTTGTTTAACAGAAATACTTTACTGCACGGAGAAGGCAGTTGATTTATTGTGAAATAATTGAATAAATACAGGAGTAGATTTTAAACAACAACCTCCCAGAAACCAACATTTTTCTCTGAGTTAATTTTACAATCTTCACATAAACTAGGTGTTTGCAGATGCTACTGAGGTGGGAAATCACTTTTGCCCATTGACAGGAGAAAGTCCAATTCCTTTTACTTCTTCAATGGGTAAATCTGATCACAGGGAGACTTAACAATCTTACATTTTTATATTGTACTATTATTATTGTATGTAATGCACAGTTTCAGAGTTTATGGACTATTTTAAACATTAATAGTTGGAGGTAGAATTCACTTACAGAATAGACAAATTGGATGTAGGTTTAGATTAGATTAGATAGTACTTCTGCAATACAACTCTTCTCTACTGATTAGGACTCCCTTGGTTGCATCTAATGAAGCTGTCTCTAGCTAATTTCATTTAAAAGAGAAATTGATAAGAATTTTGACTTATATGAATGAATTGTAGTTAAAAGTAAGGATATATCTCTTTTATTTTCCAATTCAGCTCTCAGATCACCTCCTGCTCATGTTAATTGAAAATCTAGCATCTCTGTGTAGTCAGTGAGTGAGCTTCCTCCAGCCAAATATTGCAGAGCTATTTCAGGAAGGTTCTAGTTATGTTAAACCTCAAAAATGAAGGGACTGGGATCTTAACCCTTTTCTTTCCTGGGTTATTCACCTTGCCTCTGGGTCTGCTTCTAGTACCTAGCCTGGAATAACAAGGAATAGCATGCAGAAGGGCAGGCTTGATTGGATATTTTGGCCCTTTTTCTAGAGCATTGATGTCTCGTCATTTTATATTTTGATAATTAAGAAACAGTACTTGATATTTTGGAAAAAGTCAGAGAATATCTGCTCCCAAGAGACTGTCTCTGTCTACTTAAAAAGGATTGGTAGCTGGCATGTTTTTTTTTTTTTTCTATTTATAAACAAACAAACAAGTGTGTGTGTACATGTGTTTGTGTGTGTGTGTGTGTGTGTGTGTTTCTATCTTTCCAGGTACCTCTCTATCAAGGAATAGAAGGCTGGTTTATGGGACCCAGAATAAGAGGTGCATCCAGGCCTCTGTATCGCCTGGAAATAGGCACTGGGTGACATAACCACTTCACATTTTTCCCACCTTCTCTGCAGAACAGGTTTTTCTATTTGCTGCTCTATTTATTTTAAGAAATATAGGTTATAGTCATCTGATTGTTATTTTATTTATTTTTTTTTTTTGGTTCACCTACCCCAAAAGACAGATTCTGTGTTGGTTCTAGTCCTATGAATGAAGTAAGGATCTGTGATTAGCCCTACTTATGTGGTTTGCTGTCCACTTCCATTCACATAAATATTTTTCAAATGGGCAGGGACACATTGTATAAAATTCATGACTACCATTTGAAACTGTTATTAAGGTTCAAATTCCAACCAAAGGAATCTCAAGTTCAATTTTTCAAGTTGTTTACAACAAAAGAACATCGTTTTGTTATGGGCCATCCTATATGGCAATGACCAAACAGACTCCATTTTACCCTGAGATTCCATATCACGGTAAGAAATGCTTCTCCCTTGGGAAAGCCCCGCCTTTGTACCCATTAATAGTTACCTAGCATAACATACTTGGCAACACAAATTAGCAATTCTTATACAATGTAAAATTGTTCGCTTTTGTTTCCATTTTTCTTGGGCAATGTACTTTGTCAGAGATTGATTGTCCAGAGGTTAGTAACCATTCTCTAACTTGTACTGAACTAGGGTCATTTTGATCCACTTTCCTTCTGCTTGCTTGCTGCTGTGCCAACCTGGAAAGACCCATGGGAAATACCAATGTACCCACTGCATTGTCTCACTAACTTCCCAATCCAGCTTCTGTACCTGCTGGCTTGCAGCTGTGTGCTGTGTCAACGCAGATGTGTTTTTTGCCCTTAAATATCCTAAAAAGCTCAGGCTCGGGGGCTGTTCCTTGCAGAGACAGTTATGGGTACTGTGGGGGAGCAGTCGCCAGGTGGCCCGCTAAATAAAGACTCCTCAGTTTGGACAAAAGTGGGACTTGGTGTGTTTTCTGAGTGACCTGCCCTGCAACATTTAGCCTGGCTCATAACAATATCAGAACAATCTTGACATGCCAAATAACTTCTTTATTTTTCAAAACAATGGCTGTCTTTTTATTATAATTATCAACTTCAAAGATGGGTCTGTTTTCATATTTGTATTGACAATTTTTTGATAATGTTAGAGTATTGTTCCAGAAAATGAATGTATAATGGCAATTTTATGATGAATGGAGGGATTATTCTAATATACACATATGCATATATACATATTATATGTACACAATGGCATGTTATGTTAACTTTTGAAAATTTTCCTAATTCGAAACTTTGCTAATTCAAAAACTTTGCTGATCTGATCATATTTAAAATATACTTTGCCTCTAAGATTCTATGTTTGCAGGTGATATACTTAGTGATTAGTAAATATAATATTTTCAAAAATTTCTTCATAATATTAATATATAAATAAATTTAACATTTAAGATTTTAGTTCATTTCACCTGCCGTTTGTTTACTATACCAGATGGTACAACTGAGTTTTGATTTAATTGTACAGTTTTTTTGTTATGATACAACGCTTTGCAGTAACAAATATCCACCTGCCATTAATAATCTCCAAAGTACTGCATGCATCTAAATCAGAGATTACATCTCATCTTCTACAAATTATATGACAGCTATTTTTATTTGTTTCTACAAAATAGTCTTCAAATTTTAGTATAAAAATTTCTAATAAAATTTAGCAACTTGTTACCGAATATATTTAAAATTGCTTTAATAAAATGCAAAGATAGTATTAGAGATCATTACAGGCTTTTTAAAAAGTGGTTGTTGTCATAGATTATACAGTAAATATAATTAATTATATTTCAAGTATAATTTTGTTAAAGCATAATTATTTTTAATATTTTATTTTATTTTTTTAATTTTTCTAATTAGTGATACATGACAGTAAAATGCATTTTGTCACATTTATACAAAACGAGGAAAACTTCTTCCACTGGTTGAACATGGTGCAGAGTCACACTGATAGTGTAATCATACATGTCTAGAGGGAAATAATGTCGGTCTCATTATATCATCCTTCCCATCCCCACATCCCCTCACTCTCCTCTGTACTATCAAAAATTCCCCCATTCTCCCCCCTCCATTATAGATTAGCATCCTCTTGTCAGAGAAAACATTTGGCCTTGGATTTTGGTGGGGGGTTGGCTTATTTCACTTAGCATGATGCTCTCCAACTCTATATCCATTTACCTACAAATGCCATAATCTCATTCTTCTTTAAGGCTCAGTAATATTCCATTTTATATATGTACCAAATTTTCTTTATCTATTCATATGTTGAAGGGCATCTCGGTTGGTTCCATAGTTTAGCTATTATGAATTGAAGTGCTCTAAACATTGATGTGGCTGTATCACAGTAGTATACTGATTTTAAGTCCTTTGGGTATAAACTGAGGAGTGGGATAGCTGAGTCAAAGGGTGGTTCCATTCCAAGTTTTCTGTGGAATCACCATACTGCTTTCTATTGTGGTTGCATCACTTTGCAGTCCCACAAGCAATGTATAATTGTACCTTTTCTCCCACATTCTTGCCAAAACTTATTGTTGCTTGTATTCTTGATAATTGCCATTCTGACTTGAGTGAGATGAAATTGTAGTTTTTTTTAATTTTTTAAATTTTTTATTTATATATGACAGTGGAATGCATAACAATTCTTATTACACATATAGAGCATAATTTTTCATATCTCTGGTTTATACAAAGTATATTCACACCAATTTGCGTCTTCATACATGTACTTTGGATAATAATGATCATCACATTCCACCATCATTAATAACCCCATGCCCCTTCCCTTGCCTTCCAACCCCTCTGCCCTATCTAGAGTTCTTCTATTCCTCTCACACTCCTACCCACTATCCCACTATGAATCAGCCTCCTTATATCAGAGAAAATATTCGGCATTTGGTTTTTTGGGGTTGGCTAACTTCACTTAGCATTATCCTAACTCCATCCATTTACCTGCAAATGCCATGATTTTATTCTCTTTTATTGCTGAGTAATATTCCATTGTGTATATATGTCACATTTTTTTAATCCATTCATCTATTGAAGGGCATCTAGGTTGGTTCCACAGTTTAGCTATTGTAAATTGTGCTTCTATAAACATTAATGTGGCTGTGTCCCTGTAGTATGCTGTTTTTAAGTCCTTTGGGTATAGACTGAGGAGAGGGATAGCTGGGACAAATGGTGGTTCCATTCCCAGATTTCCAAGGAATCTCCATACTGCTTTCCATATTGCCTGCACCAATTTGCAGTCCCACCAACAATGTATGAATGTACCTTTTCCCCACATCCTCGCCAACACTTATTGTTGTTTGTCTTCATAATAGCTGCCATTCTGATTGGAGTGAGATGATATCTTAGAGTAGTTTTGATTTGCATTTTCTAATTGTAAGAGATGATGAACATTTTTTCATATATTTGTTGATTGATTGTACATCATTTCCGAGAAGTGTCTGTTCAAGTCCTTGGCTCATTTGATTGGGTTATTTGTATTATTGGTGCTTAGCTTTTGAGTTCTTTATATGCCCTAGAGATTAGTGCTCTATCTGATGTGTGAGGGGTAAAGATTTGCTCCCAAGATGTAGGCTCTCTATTCAACTCACAGATTGTTTCTTTGGCTGAGAAGAAACTTTTTAGTTTGAGTCCATCCCATTTATTGATTCTTGATTTTAATTCTTGTGCCACAGGGCTCTTATTAAGGAAGTTGGGGCCTAATCCCACATGATGGAGATTAGGGCCTACTTTTACTTCTATTAGATTCAGGGTCTCTGGTTTTATTCCCAAGTCCTTGATCCATTTTGAGTTGGATTTTGGGCATGGTGAGAGATAGGGGTTTAATTTCATTTGTATTTCATTTTAATTTCATATGGATTTCCAGTTTTCCCAGCACCATTTGTTGAAGAGGCTAAGATTTCTCCAAAGCATGTTCTTTGCACTTTTGACTAATATAAGATAATTGTAGTTTTGTAGATTATTTGTTGAATCCAAAGTATTTCATTATTTTTTTGAGACTATTGTAAATGGGATAGTTTTCCTCATTTCCATTTCTGAGGATTTATCCCTGATGAACAGAAATGCCTTTGATTTATGGGTGTTGATTTTATATCTTGCTACTTTGCTGAATTCATTTACAAGTTCTAGAAGTTTTCTGGTGGACATTTTAGAGTATTCTAGGTATAGAATCATATCATCAGTCAATAGTGCCAATTTGAGGTCTTCTTTCCCTATGTGTATCTCTTTAATTTCTTTCGTCTAATTGCTCTGGCCAGTGTTTCAAGAACTATGTTAAATAGAAGTGGTGAAAGAGGGCATCCCTGTCTTGTTCCAATTTTTAGGGGGAATGCCTTCAGTTTTTCTCCATTTAGAATGATGTTGGCCTGGGGCTTAGTATAAATAGCCTTTATGATGTTGAGATATGTGCCTGTTATCCCTAGTTTTTTTAGTGTTTTGAACATAAAGGGGTGCTGTATTTTGTCAAACGGTTTTTCTGCATCTATTGAGATGATCATATGATTCTTATCTTTAAGTCTGTTGATGAGATGAATTACATTAATTGATTTCCATATGTTGAACTAACTTTGCATCCCTTGGATGAATCCCACTTGATTATGGTGCACAATCTTTTTGATATGTTTTTTTATTAGATTTGCCAGAAGTTTATTGAGAATTTTTGCATCTATGTTCATTAGAGATATTGATCTGAAGTTTTCTTTCTTTGATGTGTCTTTGCCTGGTTTTGGAATCAGAGTGATATTGGCCTCATAAAATGAGTTTGGAAGTTCTGTCTCTTTTTCTATTTCTTGAAATAAATTGAAGAGAATTGGTATTAATTCTTCTTTAAAGGTCTTGTAGAACTTGCTGTGTATCCCTCTGGTCCTGGGCTTTTGTTGGTTGGTAGACTTTTGATGGTGTCCACTATTTCGTCACTTGAAATTGGTCTGTTTAAATTTTGCATATCATCCTGATTCAATTTGGGCAAATTATATGACTCTAGAAATTTATTGATGCCTTCAATATTTTCTATTTTATTGGAGTACAGGTTTTCAAAATAATTTCTAGTTATCTTCTGTATTTCTGTAGTGTCTGTTGTGATATTTCCTTTTTCATCATGTATGTTAGTGATTTAAGTTTTTTTCTTCTTCTTTTCATTAGCCTTGCTAATGAAAAGAGAGAAAAGAACCAACTTTTTGTTCTGTCATTTTTTTTCAATTGTTTCTTTTGTTTGATTTGTTCTTTTTTATTCCCTAGGGCTTTGAGATGTAATGTTAAATCAATTATTTGTTGACTTTTTCTTCTTTTAAGGAATGAACTTCAAGCAATGAACTTTCCTCTTAGAATTGCTTTCATAGTGTCCCAGAGATTTTGATATGTTGTATCTGTGTTTTCATTCACCTCTAATTTTTTTTAATCTCTTCCTTGATGTTTTCTGCAACCCATTGTTCATTCAAGGGCATATAATTTAGTCTCCAGGTGTTGGAGTGGATTTTATTTCTTATTTTATCATTGATTTCTAATTTCATTGCCTTATAATCTGATGGCATACAGGTTAGTATCTCTACTTTTTAAATATTTGCTAAGATGGAGGAAGGATAGCATCTTCAACAAATGGTGCTGGGAAAACTGGAAATCCATATGCAACAAAATGAAACTTAATCCCTTTCTCTCGCCATGCACAAAAGTTAACTCAAAATGGATCAAGGAGCTTGATATCAAATCAGAGACACGGCGTCTGATAGAAGAAAAAGTTGGCTACGATCTACATACTGTGGGGTGGGGCTCCAAATTCCTCAATAGGACACCCATAGCACAAGAGTTAATAACTAGAATCAACAAATCATAAGATATCCACACCTAGACACATTATAATGAAGATGCCCAACATACAGAATAAGGAGAGAATTTTAAAAGCTACAAGAGAAAGGAAGCAGATTACATTTAGGGGTAAGCCAATCAGGATAACATCTGATCTTTCAACACAGACTCTGAAAGCTAGAAGATCCTGGAATAACATATTTCAAACACTGAAAGAAAATGGGTTCCAACCAAGAATTGTGTATCCAGCGAAATTAAGCTTCAGGATGGAAGATGAAATTAAAACCTTCCACGATAAACAAAAGTTTAAAGAATTCGCAGCTAGAAAACCATCTCTTCAAAACATCCT
>NW_025999853.1:47200378-47263035 GCF_001458135.2 Marmota marmota marmota | reverse complement strand
TGTGTGTGTGTGTGTTTCTTTCTTTCTTTTTTAAATTTGTTCTAATTAGTTATACATGACAATAAAATGCATTTTGACATAATATACATAAATGGAATATAACTTCTCATTCTTCTGGTTGTACATGATGTAGAGTTACACTGATCATGTAATCATATGTACACATAGGGTTATAACATCTAATTCATTCTATTATCTTTCCTACCCCCACTGTCCTCCCCTCTTTACTCTCCTCTGTCTCATCCAAAGTACCTCTATTCTTCCCAAACTTGCTGCCCTTATTGTGAATTAGCATCCACATATCAGAGAAAATATTTTGGCTTTGTTTCTCTGGGATTGGCTTATTTGTTTAGCATGATATTCTCCAATTCCATCTATTACTGGTAAATGCCATAATTTCATTCTTCTTTAAGGCTGAGTAACATTAAATCGTGCATATATATACCACATTTTCTTTATCCATTCATCTGTTGTAGGGCACCTAGGTTAGTTCCACAGTTTAGCTATTGTGCATTGAGCTGCTATAAATATTGATGTGGCCTCATCAGTATAGTATTATGATTGTTAAGTCCTTTGGGTATAAACTGAGAAGTAGGATAGCTGGGTCAAATGGTGGTTCCATTCAAAGTTTTTAAAGGAATCTCCATACTGCTCCCCAGAGTGGATAAACCAATTTGTAGTCCCACCAGCAATGAATGAGTGTACCCTCTTCCCCCCCATCCTCACCAACATTTATAGTTGCTTGTGATCATGAGGCTGCCAGCACCTCTCTGGGGTCCTGTCTCCTGCCCAGGAGGATATGTGCCACTAGAGAAGATAAGTCTGAAATAATTAGTGAAGAAATAAGATGAAGTCAGAATTATAATTTAAAGGGAGCTTGAAGTGCCTAATAGGTCCAGCCCACACAGGAACTGAACAATTTTAAAATGGCTCCAGTGGTTTATTTAAGTGCATACATCAAAGGCAGGGATAAGGTTTCAGAGGTAGAGTGTTGCTTTGTGATGTCTTGCAGTCAACGGGTTAATTGGCATCTTGGCAAGTTACATGCATCTCTGACAGGCTGTGTGGCTGCAGCAGGTCACCCCATCTCCAGTGCTGAATGGGACCTTTCTGGCAGAGCTGAATATTTTTCACATGAGTCTGGGTGATCTTACCCAGTGGGACTGCCATGGGAAGTTCCCAAATACCTGAACAGTACTTGGTGGTATGGCCATTTTGACAATGTTAGTTATGACTACCCTAGAGCATGGAAGATATTTCCATCTTCTAAGGTCTTCCATTTTCCTTAGTTTTCATTGTAGAGGTCTTTCACCTCTTTTGTTAGATTGATTCCCAAATATTTTATTTTATTTTTTGAGACTATTGTGAATGGGACAGTTTTCCTAACTTCTCTTTCAGTGGATTCATCACTGATGTATAGGGAATGAATGGGTGTTAATTTTATTTCCTCCTATTTGTTGAATTCATTTATGAGTTCTAGAAGTTTTTTGGTGGAATTTTTTTTAATCTTCTAAATATATAATCATGTTGTCAGCAAATAGTGATAATTTGAGCTCTTCTTTACCTATTTGTATCGCTTTAATTTCTTTCATCTAATTGCTCTGGTTAGAGTTTCAAGGACAATGTTGAATAAAAGTGGTGAAAGAGGGCATCCTTGTCTTGTTCCAATTTTTACAGGGAATGCTTTCAATATTTCTCCATTTAGGATGATGTTGGCTTTGGGTTTAGCATATATAGCTTTCATAATGTTGAGGTACATTCCTACTATTTCTAGTTTTTCTAGTGTTTTGAACTTGAGGGATGCTGTATGTTGTGAAATGATTTTTTTAAGATGATCTATTAAGATGATCATATGATTACTGTATTTAAGTCTATTGATATGACAAATTACTTTTATTGATTTCTGTATGTTGAACCAACCTTGCATCCTGGAATGAACCCCATTTGATTGTGGTGCACTACATTTTAAATATGTTTTTATATGAAATTTTCCACAATTTTATTGAGAATTTTTGCATCTATGTTCAACAGGGATATTGGTCTTAAGTTTTCTTTCCTTGATGTGCCTTTGGTTTTGGTATCAGGGTGATACTAGCTTCATGGAATGAGTTTAGAAGGGTTCCCTCCTTTTCTAAATTGAGGAATATTGGTGTTCATCTTTTAAGTTCTGGTAGACCTCGGCTGAGAAT
Source organism: Marmota marmota marmota (assembly GCF_001458135.2). Lineage (NCBI taxonomy): Eukaryota > Metazoa > Chordata > Mammalia > Rodentia > Sciuridae > Marmota > Marmota marmota. The sequence goes on along the minus strand of NW_025999853.1, from coordinate 47,260,846 downwards.
CCATCCAGTCCTGGGCTTTTCTTTGTTGGTAGGCTTTTGATAACATCTTCAATTTCATTGCTTGAAACTGATCTTTTTAAAAATTTCCATGTTCTCCTGATTCAATTTGGGTAGGTCATATGCCTTTAGAAATGTGGTGATGTCTTCAAGATTTCCTATTTTATTGAAGTATAAATTTTCAAAATAGTTTCTGATTATCATCTGTATTTCAGTAGTGTCTGTCATGGTATTTCCTTTTTCATCATGAATTTTAGTAATTTGAGTTTTTTTCTTTTTCTTCGTTAGCCTGGCTAAGGGTTTATCAACCATATTTATTTTTTTTCAAAGAACCAACTTTTTATCTTGTCAGTTTTTTTAATGGTTTCTTTTGTTTCAATTTCATCTGATTTTAATTATGTTCTGTCTTCTGCTTTCAGGGTTAATTTGTTCTTTTTCTAGGGCTTTGTGATGTAATATTAGGTCATTTATTCACTGACTGTATTTTTTTTAATGAATGAGCTCAATACAATTAAATTTCTTTTTATCACTGTCTTCAGTATCCAGAGATTTTGATATGTTGTACCACTATTCTCATTTACCTCTAAGTATTTTTTTTTAATTTCATCCTTGCTTTCTTCTGCTCTCTATTCGTCATTGAATAGAATATTATTTTAGTCTCCAGGTGTTTGAGTAGCTTCTATTTTTTATTTATCATTGATTTCTAATTTTATTTCCATTTTGATCTGATAGAACGCAAGGTATATCTCTATTTTTTTTGTATTTGCTAGGTGCTGCTTTGTGACACAGATACGGTCTATTTTAGAGAAGGATTCATGTGCTGCTAAGAAGAAAGTGTATTCACTCATTAATGGATAAAATATTCTATATATGTATGTTAAGTCTAAATTATTGATTGTATTATTTAGTTCTATAGATTTTTTTATGAGATGAGTCTCTTGGATGGGAGCATATTGTTGGATCATTTTTTTTTTTAATCCAATTTGCTGGTCTGTGTCTTTTGATTGGTGAGTTTATGCCATTGACATTCAGGGTTATTATTGAGACATGATTTGTATTCCCAGCCATTTTTGTTATTTAATGTGACTTGGTTTCTCCTCTGATTAGATTTTCCTTTATTGTAATCCCTTCCTCTGGTGATTTTCATCATTGTTTTTTCATTTCTTCTTCTTGGAATATTTTGCTGAGGATGTTCTGTAGGGCAGGCTTTCTAGTTGCAAATTGTTTTAACTTTTGTTTATCATAGAAAGTTTTTACTTCATCATCAAATCTAAAGCTTAGTCTTGCTGGATATAAGATTCTTGGTTGGTGTTCATTTTCTTTCATAGCTTGGTACATGTTGTTCCATGATCTCCTGGCTTTGAGGGTCTGGGTTGAAAAATCTGATGAGACACAAATTCGTCTCCCCCTATATGTGATCTGATTCCTCTCTCTTGTGGCTTTTAAGATTCTATCCTTATTCTGTATACTGGGCATTTTCATTATAATGTGCCTTGGTGTAGATCTGTTGTAATTCTGTACATTTTGTGTCCTGTAAGCCTCTTGTATTTGGTTTTCCAATTTGTTCTTCATGCTTGTGAAATTTTCTGATATTATCTCATTGAAGAGAATGTGCATTCCTTTGGTTTGAAACTCTGTGCTTTTGTCTATCCCAATAGCTCTTAGATTTGGTCTTTTGATGCTGTCCCATAATTCATGGATGTTCTGTTCATGGTTTCTAACTTTCTTTTCTGTGTAGTCAACTTTATTTTCTAGATTGTAAACTTTATCTTCATTATCTGAAGTTCTTTCTTCCAAGTGATGTAGTCTTTGGTTATGCTTTCTATTAAGTTTTTTATTTGATTTATTGTATCTTTCATTTTAAGGATTTCTTGCTGTTTTTTTTTTTTTCAGAGTCTCTATCTCTTTCTTGAAGTAATCTTTTGCTACTTGTATTTGCTCTCTTATCTCAATGTTGGAGTGATCAATGTTTGCCTGTATTTGTTCATTAAGGTCATTCGTTAATTCACAGATCATTTTCATTATGAACTTTCTGAACTCCTTTTCTGACATTGCATCAACTTTGCTGCCCATGGGTTCTGTTATTATAGTATCCTGGTTTCTTTGGGACACTTTCCTCCCTTGTTTTCTCATGTTTTCTTTGTGTCTTCCTTTCTTGCAGTGTGGATCTGAGAAATAACAGCTTCTTCCCTAAATTCTTGTAGTACCTGTGTAGATTATCTTTACCACACCTTTATGTTGGGCTTCCAGACCCTGCTGGTTTCCTTCAATGAATGCTACTTCATCCTGGATCTGAGTCCTGTGCAAGTTGGTGTGGGTGGACCTGGGCCACTGTGCTTGACCTCCTGCTGTAGTCTGCTGGTCAGAAGGGGCGGTCCTGCACCAGAGTCCAGGCTCTGGTGGTGTCTGCCCCGCTGGGGGAGGGGTGTACCAGGCCTACTGTGAGCCTGGGTCCTGCACAAGCAGGTGTGGGTGGTTCTGGGCTCCTGGGCTTGACCTCCCGCAATAGTCTGCTGGTCGGAAGGGGCTCTTAGAGTTGTTTTGATTTGCGTTTCTCTAATCACTAAAGATGATGAACTTTTTTTATACATTTGGTGATGAATTATATTTCTTCTTCTGTGAAGTGTCTGTTCAGTTCCTTAGCTCATCTATTGACTGAGTTATTTGTTTTCTTGTGTTAATTTTTTTTTTTTTGAGTTCTTTATATATTCTGGAGATTAGTGCTCTATCTGAGGTATGTGTGTGGTAAAGATATTCTCCCATTCTGTAGTCTCTTTCTTGATGTTATTGTTTTCTTTGCCAAGAAGAAGCTTTTTAGTTTGAGTCCATCCTATTTATTGATTCTTAATTTTATTTCTTGTGCTTTAGGTGCTTTGTTAAGGAAGTAGTTCCTAAGCCAAAATGATAGAGAATTAGGCCTACATTTTCTTCTATTAGGCCCAGGGTGTCTGTTCTAGTGCCTAAGTCTTTGATCCACTTTGAGTTGACTTTTATGCTGGGTGAGAGATAGTGGTTTAATTTCATTTTGCTACATATGGATTTTCAGTTTTACCAGAACCTTTTGTTGAATAGGCTATTTTTTTTCCCCAATGTGTGTTTTTGGCAACTTTGTCTAGTATAAGATAACTGTTTATGTGGGTTTGTTTCTCTGTCTTCTATTGGTCTACATGTCTATTTTGGTGGCAATACCATGCTGCTTTTGTTACTATTGGTCTGTAATATAGTTTAAGGTCTGGTATTATGATGGGCCTCCTGTTTCACTCTTCTTGCAAAGGATTGCTTTGGCTATTCTGGGTCTTTTATTTTTCCAAATAAATCTCATAATTGCCTCTTCTAGTTCTATAAAGAATGACATTGGGATTTTAGCAGGAATTTCATTAAATTTGTATAACAGTTTTGGTAGTATTCATTTAATTATACAGAAAGTATAATAAAAAAACTATTATTGTAATCATGGAATAAAATTTAAAGAAAATAAATGAAAAGTTATAAAAAAAATTAGATGAAGCACTTCAGAATTGCTAGTGGGTAGAATGTGACCATGGATATACTGCAGATAAAATATGGACAAGTTTACTGTGAACCGACCTGAAAACCATTACTGCAGAATTTCAAGAAAAAAAAGGAATAAAAAAATCATAAAGAATCTATTACACAAAACATACTGTCTATTAACCCCAAAACATAACCTGGGTAAGTAAGCAGTTTAATTTTCCAAAAGATGGTACTAATAAGAAGTTTTCAAAAATATTTTACATATAATTCTTCAAAATGAGGGGCTGGGGATGTGGCTCAAGCGGTAGCGCGCTCGCCTGACATGCGTGCGGCCTGGGTTCGATCCTCAGCACCACATACAAACAAAGATGTTCTGTCCGCCGAAAACTAAAAAAAATAAATAAATATTAAAATTCTCTCTCTCTCTCTCTCTCTCTCTCTCTTTAAAAAAAAATTCTTCAAAATGATGAAAATCTCACCATACCCCCAAAACTTTATTATCTGTAGTGACTCTGTACTTTATTTTTATATCAAAAACTATTTTGGATTCTAAAACGATTGAGACTGAGTATAAAATTGGTAGCATCTTTAGCATATTGGAAAACATGAACAAAGTAAGTATTTATCATCGATATTATTTTTTATAAATCAAAATAATTTTATAGAAATAATTATCAATAATGAAATAAGGACATATACTAAAGATAAAAAGATTGATGTAGTATTTTTGAACTCACAATATAGGATTCAGTTTTTGGCTAGGTGGTGCATGCCCACCATTCAAAAATCATTCAAGGAACTTTATGTGCATAAAAATGGGAATTTCCTCATGTAGCAGAAAACCAAAGCCAGATTTTAGAGAGCCTTGATAAATATTTAAATACTTAAATATTTCCCATAATTTAGGGAATAATATATATACAAAACCAGATTCTAGGAAGAATTTTATATATATGTACTGGTAGTTTATATAGTTACATATAAATAATAGAACAAATATAGGTCCAACATTTTAGGAGCAAAGAATCATAAGGTATGTAATTTTGAAAACAGAAAACATAGTGGGATGCTACAAAAGATCCTTAAATAATTCTGAGGCACAATTCATAATAGCTAAACTGTGGAACAGCCTAGATGCCCTTCAATAGATGAATGGATAAAGAAACTGTGGTATATATACACAATGGAATATTGCTCAGTCTTAAAAAAAATGAAATTAAGGCATTTTTGGGTAAATGGATGGAGTGAGAGAATATCATGCTAAGCGAAGTAAGCCAATCCGAAAAAACTAAAGGCCAAATGTTTTCTCTGGTAAGTGGATGCTGATCCATAATGAGCAAGAGGCAAGGGAAGAAGGGAGAAACTTTGAACTGAACAGAGGGGAGGGAGGTGGGGAGAGGGAGCCTGTCGGTGGGGAAGATGATAGAATGTTATAGACATTATTACCCCTATGTATGGATATGATTGTACAAATGGTGTAACTCTACCTCATGTACAACCAGAGAAATGAAAAGTTGTGCTCCATTTGTGTAAAAATAAATAAATAAATATAAATTATTAAAATAAAAAGTTCTGAGGCATTTTAATCTTTTGTGCTCTATATTTTTTAAACTTGGTAGTAAACAATGAAGCAAAACTCTTTTCCTATCACTTGCTTTTTTCTTTTATAATATTATCTAAGGGGTATATAATTACCACCCTTTGGCTTCAATGACATGTTGAAATGTTTTGAAAGCACATTTACAAAATGCAAATTTTGAACCACTGCAGAATCCACAGTGAGAAAGTCAGGTCGTTGCCATTATGCCATTAAAACTCAATTAGATGCAGTGTGTGCTCTTACAGAAACTTTGGTGATATTAATAAAAATTTAAATTACAGAACGAAAGCCAAAAGTATTTCAAAACTATCTTTTTGGAAATTTACATTGTAAGTTCTAATTTGGCTCAGCGCTTTAAGTGAAATGATGCATAATCCAAAATTCAATATACATAATGCCCTTGACAGCATTGAAGTGATTCAGAATTTTTTTTTAAAGAGAAATGATAATATTTACAAATTCTACATCTTGGATGCCAAAACATTGTATCTTTACATTGATTCCAATTACTTCAACTTAGAAAATAAAAGAAAAAGAAAGACTTTGATTTCAAACTCCATTGTAGTCCATAATTCAAAGCTAAAAAGTCAAAATCAAATGTCTATTCAAGTTGTATACAATGTTATCATTTTGAAAAAATAGGTACATGATCATAACATAACAGCCTTTTAAATATCCCTGTTGATACTTAATTCAAAAAATTATAATGAAATTTAGTCAAGGAAAAATAACATCTCTGAGGCAGAGTGCTTTACTGTTGTTTTTCCTGACAGGACAGGGAAAATCTAATCTAACAGAGGGGTCAGGTCTATAGGAAGGGGCCCTTTGATTAACTGTTAAAAAATAATTCTAAGGCAATTAGGTGAAAACATTAAGCATTTTGTTATATAAACACAGGAAACACAAAAACAAGGGTATAAATCATAAGTGTGAAAGCCATGAACCCAGAAGTAAAAATGATTTGTTGGTTTAAATAAAACCTTGACATGTGCGTTCACAATTAGTTGGCTATAGTGGATGCTGTTGAGGGACAATTGTTGAAACTTACATCTCCGAGTTTTTCAAGATCAATACTCTAACAAAGACCTTTAAACATAGTAACTGTTCCTATATAAGAATAGCACAAATGAGCATTAAACTGTCATACAAAATTTTGTTTCCTGTGAAAGTAAGACATGCAGTTATTTTATAATAAATTATATCTTATAATTCTGAGTTTCTAATTATTGTGATTATAAATTTAATTTTCTTTGATTTTATGTTTGCTACTTTGATTTGTCTCATGTGCACAAAAGTGATTTTATATTTGTTTTACTTGTTATTAGAAATATATTAAAATATTGTACCTTCAAAGTTTTATTTAAAGTCAAGAGACTTTGATAATTCATGTAAAGCACTGTTTGGGCTATTAGTGGCCCTGCTGCTATATCCTCCACAGAAAACAAAGCTTCCATATACAATAGTCAAACTCATAGAAACAGAGAGTAAAATGATGGTGATCAGGGCCTGGGTAGAACAAAAAATGTAAGGATGTTCAATGAGTCTGAAATTCCAGTTATGTTAGATGAGTTAATTATAGAATGGTGCTTATATGACATTGCCCTTCTCCTTAACAATACAATATTGAGCACTTAAAAATTTTAAAAGGGTAGATATCAAATTAAGTGGTTTTGCCATGATACAAAAATAAATAAATAATAGTAATAACGAACAAAATGTTATCAGGACACGTTTGTTTCACATACCTGTATGTAAATATTTAAATAGATGGCGGATAGACAACATAATTTTGTTATTCTAATACGGTAAAAAATGTCTGCATGAAATAGGGAAGTCTTAGAAAATTGTCAAGAATTTTCAACATCTTCCTAAAATTGTGGTTCATCCTGTGACTTGATATTTCAGACTATCTAAACTAGAAATCCATAAGCAGCAGAATGAAATTGAACCCCTGTCTCTGACCCTGCACAAAACTCAACTCAAAGTGGATCAAGGACCTAGGCATTAGCCCAAAGACTCTGTGACTAATAGAAGAAAATGTAGGCCCAATTCTCCATCATGTTGGCTTAAGAACTGACTTCCTCAACAAGACTCCTAAAGCGCAAAAAGTAAAATCAAGAATCAATAAATGGGATGGTATCAAAGTAAAAAGCTTCTTCACAGCAAAGGAAACAATCAAGAATGTGAAGAGAGAGCCTACAGAATGATAGAACATTTTTGCAAACTGTACCACAGATAAAGTGTTAATTTTCAGGATATACAAAAACCTCAAAATCTTAACAACAGTAACAACAACAAAATAATCCAATCAATAAATGGGCAAAGGAACTGACAGGCATTTCACAGAAGAAATATAAATGGTCAACAAATATATGAAAACAAGTTTAACATCTAAAGCAATTAAATAAATGCAAATTAAAACTGTACTGAGATTCCATCTCACTCCAGTTGAAATGGCAGCAATCAAAAACACATGCAATAATAAATCTGGTGAGGATGTGGGGAAAATAATGGTTCACTCATACATTGTTTGTGGGTCTGCACTTGGTACAACCACTCTGGAAAGCAGTACACAGATTCCTCAAAAAACTTGGTTAACCTTTGATCTGGTTATCCCAGTCTTCAGTATATACTCAAAGGACTTAAAATCAGCATACTATAGTGATGTAGCCACATCAATGCTTATAGCATTTCAATTCACAGTAGCTAAGCTATGGAACCAAACTAGGTGCCCATCAACAGATGAATGGATAAAAAAAAATGTGGTTTATATACACAATGGAATATTACTTAGCCATAAAAAGAATATTTGCCAGTAAATGGATGAATCTGGAGACTGTCATGCTAAGTGAAATAAGCCAATCTCCCAGAACCAAAGATTGAGTGGTCTGTCTGATATGTGCATGTTAACACACAACACTGGGTGCAGGGGCTAGGGGAAGAATAGAAGTTCTGTGAATTTGACAAAGGGGAACGAGGGAGGGAGGTTAGAAATAGGAAAGACAGTAGAATGAACCAGACATAACTTTCTATGTTCAGATATGAATACACCACCAGTGAAACTCCACATCATGTACAATCACAAGAATGCAATCCTAATTAGAATGTTATACTCCATGTATGTATAATATGTCAAAATAAACTCTATTCTCAGATATATCTACAAATAAAAAAAAAGCTGCCCTGTGACCTGCATTAGTATCATTCCCTTGCCTACCTGTGAACCAAGTCCACAGTCCACACCCGACTATGGACCCTCGCAAGCCTACCCACCCACAGATCCTAGAAACACGTTTTACGGAAGGGTTTCTCCTTTCTAAATCAGTCTGTACAACAAAAGAGTTATTGCTACTGCAAATGCACAACAAACAAACAAAAACAAAACAACAACAAAAACACAAGACTACAAATATAAAGAAACAGGGAACATGATACCACAAAATAAATTTTTAATAACTGACATTAAAGAAATATCTATATACAACATGACTAACAAGGAGTTCAAAACATTTATCTTAAACATTACAAGGATACAAATAAAGTGCATTACAAGGGTACAAATAAAGAATTAAATAATATTTGGAAAATATTACAAGAATACAAATAAAGAATTAAATAATATCTGGAAAATAATACATTAACAAAATGACAAGTTCAACCAAAAAACAGAAACAAAAAAGGTCCAAATAGAAACTTTGAAGCTGAAGAAGTCAATATCAGCCTTCAAAGGGCAGTGTTTTGTTTGAGGCTAATGGAACCAGTTTCTTTAATGCTCATTTACCATTTCAAAAACCCTATATTCCTTAACAAATCCTGAATCTACCTGTACCATGCAAAAGGAGCAAAGCCTGGATGGCAGCACATTCCTTTACAGCATGGTTTATTGAATAATTTAAGCCTTCAGTTAAGATTTTCTGCTATAAATTACAGATTCTTTTCCAAATAGTATTGCTCATGTACAAAGAACCTGGCCAGCCAAGAACTTCGATGGAGATGTACAGTGAGATTAGTGTTGTTTTCATGCTTGCCAACATACATTCATTACACAGTCCATGGATCAAAGAATAATTTTTGACGTTCATGTTTTATAATTGAAGAAATACATTTCATAAGGCTATATCTATTATTGATAGTAATTCTTCTGATGGATTCAGGCCTAGTAGCAATAGTATTTTAAACACCTTAAATGAGTAATAATGGATATTCTAAAACAATTTCCAATTGCATTTGACTTTGAGATGCTACTGCTGCCTTAATTATCATGGTGGCATAAAGAAAAGAAAGAGTGATCCAAAGGCCTGTGGGTGGTCACAGAGGAGTCTTGATTTCTTTCATCTATGTTATAGGACTTATTGCCTGCTATGCTCATTCAAATGTTTCTTCACATGGTCTTGGGTTTTCTTGAAATTATTTGCTCTACTCTTCTGGTTAAAGAAAAGCAAAAAATTAAGTATAGAAGATCTTTGTCAAAGCCTCATTACATATCTTTCTAAGGTTTTAGTGAATCATCTAGCAAGTGACAACTATGTGCCAGGCACAAGGCACAATAAATGCTTGTTACTTAAATTCAAGAATCAAATTTTATTCATGGAAAGAGATCAGCTTTTACTGTGACATCCTTAAGTTTTGAAGTCTTTAGAATAAAAACAACCTTGCTTTTAGGATCTGCATTTTGTTTTTTTAAACCTTGCAAAAATCTGGATACTTTTCTGCTTTATTGGAAGATGCAGTTGACTCTTGGAGATTAACTTGTTTCTTGTCTAAAAGGTAAAACCCAGTGTCTAGGTGAGTGTAGTTCAGTGGTAGAGCACATGACCAGCATGCACAAAGCTCTGGGTTCCATTCCTAGCACTGCCAAAAAACAATAACACAAAACAACCTAATGTTTGACAACCTTAATTACTTAATGTAATTACTTTTTTCACCAAAAATTTGGTGGAGTTTTGAAAAAAGTTTCCATTTATCCAAATAAAGACTGAAAAAAAAAGAGAGAATCTTATTGAAAAACTTTCCATCAGACACATCAAAGATGAATTATCCATTTATTCCATTGATTTATATTAATTGCTGGAGTACAAGATCAAGTCATCCACCCTGTCTTCCTTTCCTTTCGTTTCCTTCCCTCCCTCCTACCCTCCCTCCCTTCCTTCCTTTCTCTCTCCTCTACCCTGCCTTTGGTATAGGGAATTGAATCCAGGTCCTCACAGATGCTAGGCAAGCACTGGGCTATATCCCCAAGCCCATTTTATTTTATTTTAAAATTGTCTCTTTCAGTTACTCAGACTGCCCTCCAACTTGCAATTCTCCTGCCTCAGTCTCCCAAGTAGCTGGGCTGATAGGCATGTACTACTACACCTGGCTCCATGCTTTCTCTGATATAAGTTGGGACTGAGATGGCAGCCAGGACTTTAAGACATTCTAGATACATTCTAGGATCAGTTGTGTTAACACAGATGTGTGTGGGAAATTCCAAGTTATGCTTCCTTATAGCTCTATGTCACCTCCTAGGAACAAGCCTCCTTTGCTCCTTGTCCCTGAAACTTCCCCCACCCAACAGCTGCTCTCCTCTTCCCATCCCTACTCTGTGAGATTCTGCTGCTTCAACCCCTTGCTCACCCAAGACTTCTTTTGGCCTGAATCTTTCAGAATATGTGGAACCTAAAACTATGTCATGCTAATTTAGCTATTTAGGAGAGATGTCAGAAGACACAATCTTTACTAAAAACCTAGTTCTGCCTCCCAAGAAGTCATTCTTCAAAAGCAAAGTGAGAGCAAAAGAAAGGGAAAAGTAAAGTGAGAGGGAGAAGAAAAAGGGAGTGATAAGGAGGAAAAAGAGAGAGATAACTCTATTTTCTGGCTGAAGCAAAGCAACAGTATAAGCCCCATGGAACTTCAGTGAAAAGCAACAGGGATGACTCATTAAATTTCAGTATGCTTAACATTTGTACAAGAGCAATTCGCCGTGGGAGAAGGATTACTGTAGATCTTTGTGATTGCTATGGCTCTAACACAATGATTCACATGTAGCAATTGTCAAATACTTGTAGGTTAACCAGCAGGTAGGTAGACCATCTCCTTTCTAAGCCTGCATTCATAAGAACCCATAGTTCCATTTATGCCTCTCATGTCTATTGAATACACATTTTAATAGCATCTTGTACTAATAACTGATTTTATATAAAGTGTGGTTTTGAAATACCTTTTTTTTCATTTAGTGAGCTAAAATGCATACTCAGGAAGGAGTGGTGGTAAGTATAAAGATAAACAAGTTAGCATAGAATGAGAGGAGAAGGTGGGTGTACCTGAAAAAATATTACCAAATCCCATTGCAGTATGAAGCATAATTCAAGCTGTGAACAACATATTCATGCCAACCCATTACCAATTTCAAAACCTTGAGAATATTAGGTTTCTTTCAATAAGTGATCTCAAAAGAACGTTTTAAAAGGAGGCTAAAAAAATTATTATGCTTTTTATTAAACAAAAAGTTTATATTTCATAAGTAAATGCTCAGAAGCAGGCAGTAGTTTATCAAAACTCCAAGAGTGGTAGTTTATCAAAACTTCATATGGTCCCAGGTATTCCACTTTCTTCATTAGAAGGCCCGTTAAAGAATGGGCAGTGTTTTAATTTACATTTATATGTCATCCATGTTTGCAAAAGCACCATAAGGCACAGGTCTAACTCCTTTTGTTTTTGCCTACATACCACATACACACACATTACACACACACACACACACAGCAGAATTTGACAAAAGTAGTCCCAGAAACTCTATTCTGAGCATTTGTATGGTATCTAAAGTATTTAAAGTGTTGGGCAGAATAATGGAACAATACGTCTCTTTCTGCCTCTCTGAAGTAATAGGGAATTACTTCTGTAGGTTCTTTGATTTCTTCTTCTGCCAAGAATTCTCTTCTATCATTATTCATTCATTGTCTTTGTCTCTTCCTCTGAATACTCTCCAGAAAGCAGAGCCTGAGACAAGAATTTATGGGCAGATAGTTTGGAAAGTGATCCCAGGAAATGGAAAAGGAAAGGAACAAACTACAATCTAATGGTGGTTCTCAAATGATTCACCATTGAGACTGACTGAGATTGACTCTCACAAGGTCCTTGTGATGAGCCATATCGGCCAAATAGACTGTGCCTCACAAGTGTCCACGGAGAGAGGGAGCCTTATTTATCAGTTCCCTTCTCTCCTTGGTCCAGGGCTGCTGCCCCATGGTGTGGTAATTCTACTATTTTTTCATATTATCCATAAAGCAGACAGGCTCCTACAGCACAGTGTTAGAGAAGCCCAGGGGACTGATAATAAGAGACACATGATACAGCAGAAGCAGGTTGCTGTCAGGTTATGCCTATGCAAGAAAGGCTACCACAGAAATGGTTGGAGTAAATGGTGGCTGAGAGGTGTCTGATACATTCATTTAGTATTTATTGAGATTGACACTACATAGAGACTGTGGGGAAAACACAAACAGGCCATTACAACAACAGATGGTGTGTTCAGGCATATAAGGGTAAAAAGGGAAACAGCCTTCAGTATAGTGGGTGTCTGTCATGTGTGCTCTTGACCTTTGCTATAAAATATCAGGGTAATGGAGTGGAATTAGACAGGAGCACAATCTAGCAAGAATGATGTTAGCTGACAGAAAATAGAGTTCCCACGGAGGAGACTGGCATTGATTTGAAGAGAGAGAAAGTAAGACCACAGGAGGAGGGCTGACTTTGAATTGCTGATGGGATTAAGAGGAGAGACATGGAGGGCAAGGGTGCTGATGTTCATATAAGAGATTAAGGAAGAAAGAAACAAGAAAAGAGAATTTTATGGGATTTTTGCTACATGTGAATTGAAACTGCCTTTGATATGTCCAAGAAACTATGGTCGACATGCTGTTTGTTAATTTTACTTGCCCAGGTTTTGTTAGAATTTCTTTTCCCCATTGTACACCTACTCATAGAATAGTACTAAATGGAGGGCAGAGTAATGGAAGTTAAAAAATTAGACTAGACATTAAGCTACCACACTCTCACTATTCTGTCTCCTTTGCAAGTATGGATGGCTGCCATGTATGCTATGCTGTGTTGTCCAGATTCCCATTTGGAAATGGTGGCCTTATTTCCTTAGACACTGAGATTACAGCCAGATGTGACTCTCAGCTGACAGTTCCTTTCAGGGATTGCCTCTGCTCAGAGAGTAACCTCTCCCAATCATGGCCCTTTCCCCTGGTAGCCAATATCCAGTGATTAATCTGTGAAGATATAAAGTCCTGGTCCCAACACCCAAATGGAGACAACTCTACAGGGCTGATAAACTTTACATTGTTGTTGGGTTGGATGAGCCTTCATTGGGAATGCCATCCAACTTCAACCACTCCCACTGTTTATATGTCGTAATTTGGTATTAGTACTAATACATGAAATATTTAATTTTCTTAAACATTTTTTCTGCCATTATTCTACCCCAATATGGCATAATAGGTGTCAGTTTTATAAAAATAAACAAAATTTTCTTCTTGTCTTTCATCTTCTCCTCTATTTGGAATCACCTTGTAGCTGAACAGATCTCTATGTGCTTCCAAAAGGAACCTCTGCTGCAATCAGTCCTTCTCCTTGTGGCGTCCCATGCACGCCACGCTCATCCCTGCCTCTGTGCTCGTCTGTCTTCTCTTTGGCATAGTGCCTTTGCTTGAATCCAATTTTCTTTCTCAGTTTGTTGAAGTTCTTTTCATTCTTTATAGCCCTCTTCACATTCTGCCTTCTCCATGATTCCTTTTCTGACTTTCATTTATTTTTAAATCTTTTTCTTCTCTGAAATTATATAGGAACCCTTCCCCAGGCTGTGCAATAGGACTTCTTCATTGTGTTTTTGGACTTTTATTTACTTGTGTGTACAGCTACATATTCAAACTACAAGAAAAATTCTTGGCCAAACTCAAGGCTGGTTCTTCTTTCTATTCTCTACAGCATCCTGCTTCAGTACTGAATAGTAATTATCAGTAATTATTAAGCATTTAGACTTTAGCAGGTATGGTGCTTGTACTTTCCACATTGTAACCCTTTTGACTTTTACAAATACCTAGTAAGGCATATGCTATTTGCTGTGAGGAACTAATTCTTAGATCTAGAAATGCTTAGGATCAGAGTTGGAAATGGCACAGGTTGGTCTATCTCTTGGTTCTGAACCACTCTTCCATATACTTCCTATATGTTCAAGAAAGTGTCATACATCACCTGATCTAAATCTAAATCACAAAGTATGAGGATTGTTTGTGAGAGCCTGAAGGAATGGGATGAAATGTCACTCCCCTGGGATGCATCATTTATATTTTCAATGACATGTTTAGTAGCACCAATGAGAAAATAAATAGCTATGATCAATAATAATAACTAACATATGACTCCTCAAAATCTCTTCTTTGTAATAACTTTGGCAGCAAGTAATTTATTTACTTCCTAAATATAATTTGACAATACTATGAGCATTTTAGTTATCATGAAAGGAATCAAGATAGCAGTCATGTTCCTCAAGGAACCTACATTATAGATAAAGGCAACCTGGAGCCTGGCAGAGCTAAGATTTCCTAGGAGAGACATGATGCTGGAATCATGACTCACATATTTAAAAATCACAGATGTAATTAAATTCATCAGTACTCCTTCACATTTGCTGTGTCTGTATCAAACAGAACTTACTAGAGAATATATAACAATCTGAAAAGAGTATTCAGAAGTGCATCATGCTCAAATTATTATAAATCTGTGGACCCTTTGAGATCAAGGAATTTGTGTCACTTCAGTCTATAAAACAGATCTTGTCCAGTTCTGAATAAAAGCTCAAAGCTCTGATGACCAGTTTAAAAAAATAATAATAAAAGTCTTCATGATTCCCAGTTTACTTTAAATACTTACATGAATTTGGCTGTGTGCTTTAAATTCAAAAATTAAATTACTACAAAACAAACAAAGAAACAGACCCCATAGTAAAGTCATTGTGTGATCTGGCATTGTACTAAATTGCAATTGATTTTGGAAAACAAAGGAACAGAAGGCAAGCTAACACTGAGTTTCAGGTACAATGTCTGCAAATATACCTCTTGCCATAGTCTCACCATATTTTTAGATATATATGGATAGAAGTAGCTGCATGTTTTTAAATTTTAAAATTCTTACTAGCCATATCAGTTATTAATGAAGAAGGGAGTCCCAGAGCATCCAAAATAGGTGGTAAAGTACAATATTGAATATAGTTTTTGGCTAGGCAGTCACATCTCTTATCCATATCTAAGATTGAAAAGGTATTTGATATACTGGTCAGTCTCTTTTTTTCTGTTTCAGGGAAATAGTCTTCAAATAACTATTTTAGTGAAGAAAGATGTCTGATGTTATTATCCTTTACTTTGTCTCAACACTGTAATTTTCATCACAGGTAAATGAATTGAAATTTTCGAATGACTTATAGCTTCTACAATCAAGTCTTTTCATCTGACTTTCACATTTCATTTGCCTCACCAAGATCCTGTCATGGCTGTGAAAACATTTACAATCTTGCCTTCCAGTGTTGATTGAGAGTGTTATACCCTGGAGGGGAAAATGCTACATAATCCAACTCTGTGAACCAATCTTTATCATTAAGATAAACAATGTATTCACACATGAAGATTTTTGCCCTTTTTCTTGGTGTCATTTTGGCCAGAATTTTTATCTCTGCTGAAGCAATAAACATCTTTACTACTCTGAATTCAGCTTCCAAACCATTTCTGTTTTATTTCACATTTGTCATGGTAGATACCAGCAACTGTTTGCTTGGTTATTTTATGTTATCCTCGTCTTCCCCCCTTAATTTACCATTTACCAGTCCATTTAATGCAATAGCTCAGAATCTTGACTGATTCAAAAAAAGCACACTTTAAAATTCTGTCACTATAGTTTGTTTGAGTGTAATGAAGCAGGGTATTAGGATTGTTCCATATGGCAGAATCAAAAGTCATGTTACATTTTTAGTCAAATAAAAGACAACAAATATACTTTTGGAATAAAATTAACCTTTTTTTTAAAGGATGGAGGGGGAAAATACATATTGCACCCTATTAAAAGTCCATCCCCAATAGAATTATCTTTACAAAAAGGAATTTTTGATCCATTGAGAGAGTCTTGTTGCAGGAAACTTTCTTTAGCAAAAGGGGATTTGTTGAACAGCAGGGGAGAATTCCTCAGATCTAAGGAGTGTGAAGAAGGAGACTTGAAACAGCTCCACGGATTCTTGGTGGCAGCAATTGATGAACTGGTTCACATACTTTCTTGGACACTGAAATGAATTTAACCATTTTTTGTTTGTTTGATCACCTTGCGTGCTTCAGAAAGGGAGAATCTTGTTGGCTTATCTCGGGTTAATGTGCATTCATTCCCTGATGTTTTAGAGGGTGGTAACTGGCCACAAGCAACCATTTTTTCCCTCTGAAATTGGACTCCAGAGACTAAGCTGGATCCAGGCTATACGACCTTTGCAGCCAGGTATGACCTTGCAAGTAAGTTCTGATTAACAGAATGTGAACAGAAAATGCTCACAATTGCCAGGTTCTCTAAAAGATAAAGCCCCTTCTGTCAGGATTTGCATTCACACATGCAGATGTAGGCATGCAGGACAGGGATAGGTTAGCTGTGACCAGCATTGCCACAGCAGGTGATAACAGCAGCCCAGAGGAGAGCAGAGCAACAGGACGGAAGGAGCTGGATCCTGCAATGACCTTTGGTGGCAGAACTGATCTGCCAACCTACAAGGCTACTCTGTGAGAGAACAAACTATCTCATATATTTTGAGGTTTCTATTACATTGGTTTATATTTTACCCTCACTTCTATACCCACCCCAGAGAGGATAGAACACCAGATTAGCTGACTGTCCTTAGATGATTATTATTTCTTCCAAAGAATTAGGAAGCAAGAAGTATCTTAAGAAATGAAATTAATTCTGGGCAGCCAAAGCAACAAATTACCAATGCAGATTTTTCAGGGTAACAACAGTTTTCATAGGAACAGGCAAAGGAGATACATTTCTACATTTACTCTAAGATCATTTTGAGAATTTTGCTATATCATTCACTATTTCATATATTAAAGGATCCCTTAAAACATTCTGTTTACAGCTAAATACCTAAAGAAGTTCTTATTCCTCTAGAGAGTGATCCAATTTTGATTTCAACAGAAAAATTATGTGCATTTGGTGCCCATTATTTGGTGCTAGGATGTTTAGAGACAGATTTATAGTTCAGATAAGGCTTATGTTATTCCTTATTGCCTGAAAAATAGAAAATTCTGATTTTTTCTTTTTAATCTTGCGTTCTTAATTTATTTTTTTTCTGGATTTTGGCTTTTAAACTTTCATATCTTAATATTTTATTATTTAAGCTTTTATTGTGGCTGGACTCAACTACTATATAAAGGTTAGCGGACCAGAAATAAATCAGAAAGTTATTTGACAAACAAAATGTTCATGATTCTAAAAGATATATTTTCATCTTTTTCTAATTTTTCCAGATACCATTGTTCATCGTTTTTCTATCCCAAGTTTCTATATTCCCACCAAAGAGAATGCATATTTTACCCCTTCTACTTTCCTTCAGTCTCTCAAGGAAGCCCTTATATCTTTAATTAAGGTCATTTATATTTTTGTTATGAGCACTGTGGGTTCCAGGTTTCATAGTGCCTTACTTTATATACATTGAGGATATTTTCTTGCTAAATATTCAAAAAAACCCTCAATAACCAAACAAACAAACCAAACCAAAACTTGATTAAAAAATAAGCAATGATATAGACATTTCTCAAAAGAAGACATACAAATGGTCAAAAAGGATTTTAAAAATGCTCAACGTCACTAGTAATCAGGGAAATGTAAATCAAAATCACAATGAGAAATCACCTCACTCCAGTAGAAATGGCTATTGCCAAAAAGACAATAGATAACAAGTATTAGCAAGATGTGAAGAAAGGCTAACCCTTGCACACTGTTGGTGGGAATATAAATTAGTAACAGTCGTCATGGAAAACAGCATGGCCGTTACTCAATAAATTTAAAATAGAACTACCATATGATCCAGCAGACGAGTACTGGCATAAATCCAAAGGGAATTAAATCAGTATGTTCACTAGACATATGTACTCCCATGTTTATGGCAGCACATTCATAATTACCAAATATGGAATCAGCATAAGTTTTCATCAACTGATGAATAGATAAAGAAAATGTGATATATATCTTAATATTTTATTCTTTAAGCTTTTATTGTGGCTGCACTCAACTACTATATAAAGGTTAGCGGACCAGAAATAAATCAGAAAGTTATTTGACAAACACAATGTTCATGATTCTAAAAGATATATTTTCATCTTTTCCTAATTTTTCCAGAAACCATTGTTCATCTATTCTCTCTATATATATTTCATTTAATATAATGATATTTAGGTATATCTACACACAATGGAAGGTTTTTCAGTCATAAAAAAAATAATAAAATCTTGTCATTTGTGAAAACATGGATGGGACTAAATATCATTGTACTTAATGACAAAATCCAGTCACAGAAAGACAAGTACCACATGATCTGACTCATATGTGGAATCTAAGAAAGTTAATATCACAGATATTGAGGGTAGAATGGTGGTTACCAGAGATTGGGTGTTTAGGGGGATGGAGGGGTAAGCAGAGGTTGCTTAATGGATACCTAAGTTATAGCTACAGAGTGGTAGAAGTTCTGGTGTGCTGTTGCATAGTAGGTTAATTAGAGATAGCAATAAAGAACTGTACATTTCAAAAACCTAGAAAAAAGTATTCTGAATCCTTTCATCATGATGCAATGATAAATATTTGAGGATGTACATATGGCTAACCACATTGAATTTTACATAATATATACACGTACCAAAACATGGTACGTGTATATATTATGTAAATATACAAAAAAAAACTCAATAACAAAACATACCCCAAAATATATACAACTTGTATGCCTTTATATATCAGTTAAATATAAGTTTAAATGGACAAAAATAAAATAAAAATTAAATTGAAAATAAACTGAAATTGATGATCCCTGCATATTGAGTTTGTGATATAAATACGTGCTAAAGACAAGTAGAGCTACAAAACAGTATTAAACTTGATTTACTAGTTTGATTATTAATATCAATAATTATTACTATGGTAAAACTATTTTACAAGTTATAGGACAATGCAAATAAAAATTACATTAACATTTTAGAATCCAAAGCTTTCAGTGTGAGAAAAAAGAGAAACAGATGATCCTCAACTTATGATGGTTCAACTTATGGTCTTCTAATTTTATGATGGCAATATAGTTTAGATAGAATTCCATACTTCAAATTTTGAATTTTGATTTCTTCCCAGGCTAGCAAAATGCTATATGACACTCTTTTATGATGCCAGGCTCCTATTCAGCCACAAGATCACAAAGTAAAGAACTAATATGATAAAATGCACTGTTGCTAAGCTGTGAAGTTCAGTAGGTTTAGGAATATTAAGTGCATTTTTTACTTGCAGTTTTTCATTTTACAACAGGTTCATTGAAAATAAGTTGAGAAACATCTGTAGAAATATAAAATCAAGGAAGTTAATTTAAAATTCTGTAGTGCTAAGTTTGAATTGTGACTATCCATATGGATTTCTATTTTCTCTTCAAAAGTCTGTGTTTTCTAGTTCTGTCCACTAAAAAACTTAGAAACAACAAATACCCAATTAAGACACTTAGCACTGAGACTTTTGAATCAAATCTGAATTTCACTTCTGACTACAAGGAATCATAGCTCTTAAGAAAATAGCTATAGCTTGAGTCTGGAACCTTTTGAAAGAAAGATAAAGACTAATGGGGTTGTGTCAGTTAATGGTGTCACAGGAGCAAATACACAGGAATTCTGTTGACCAAAGATGTGAATCAGACAATTCAGCAAAACCTAACAAAAATAGTTGACTAAAGCATATTGAATACCTCAAACTATCTGAATTTATCTAGATGAAGAGAGAGAGAAACAAGCTCTGTGGACACTATTGGAAGTAACTAGAGGACAAAGTACTAGAGTGTTGGATAACGGAAAATTTAAATAAAGGAAATAAACACTTATTCTGCCTTGAACATGAATTATATTTCAGGGACAACAAAGTCATAGTTGATGAGACAAAATTCTTCTTTATAGAAGAGTTTCAGCTAATATATTTTTTAAAGCATAATATAATTAGAAAAATTTCACTAATTTTGCAACCTCCTAGTGAAGTAATTAATTCAGACAACTATCATCAAGGTGTAGATAACAGATCAAAGATTAATGTGGAATATTACAATAGAGACCAGATTGTTATCACCTGAAATCACTGATCAATCTCAGCATCACTAAAAGTGGAGCAACCAGATATTCTATGTCTCTGATGTAATGTAAATTGAAGCACATAGCACCATCTAAAAAATCCATCCTTGCCAAAAATGTTGAACATGAATTTAATCAAAACTCTAGAAGTAATTTCCATTTACAGAAAATATGCAGGCCAAAGGAACATGTCAAGTGACCTCATGAGGAATAAAACTGACTGATCTGGAGCATGAAATATTCTACAGATCAACTATTTTGCTTTTCTAAGAGGAAACTAATACAAAGGAGGAAAAAAGAAATGAGTGGAAAGTAGACTAGCTTAAAGTATGTTTAAAGCATGTATCAATTAAATGTAATGTGCGAATCTTATTTGGATCCTGTTTTAAGCTAGTTTACTATAAGAAAACACTTTTAATATGATTGGAAGAATTATGAACACTAGATGAACTCAACAAATTATTTTTGCTTTCTTTTGAATGATGATTGCATTGCAGTTATACAAAGAAATTTCAATTTTATATTTGTGAAATGGAAGACACAGGAGTAAAATAGCATCATATCTAGAATTTATTTATAAATACTGCAGTAAAGGAAAAAAGAAAACAGATGAAGCAAATTGATAAATGTGAAGTTTGGTTAACGAGTATATAAAAGTCTACTGATTATTTTCATATATAAAAATTTATATTTTCATGATTTATAACTTAACATGTCACAAAATTGAATGTTTTAAATTATTTTTATATTCAAATAATATTTTCACTGTAAATAGTAAAAATAAAATAAAAACCACCTGAAATATGTTCACTGAAATATGTTCACCATTGACAGATTTAATATTTACATAAATAGGATAATATTGAAATAGTTTTAAGCTGGTAGCACCCATTGAATCAATATTTTCACACATGCACAAAAGTACTCTTTTTAAAAATATATCTAGAATTCTAAATTACTATTACATATATATGTATGTATACACACACACATATATACACATATATATAACATAATGATTTGTATTGCATGATTTCATTCTAATGAGGTCTTAGAGTCTCATTTTTTAGAGTGGCCACAAGTCAAGACAGCTTCTCCCGGAGAGTCCTGACAGTTGGAAAGATAGCTTTGGGTGTGTGTCAGGTGAGATATAATGACGAAGTGAAATCAAAATTCATTAAACAGAACAAATTTATCATTCCCTGATCACAGAGGTTAGAGGTGCAGATGGCAGGTCACCAAGAAGTCCAGAGGAAGCCAGGAGCTCAACCAGTAAAGGTGAAGAGAAAGAGACAGAGAGACAGAAAGTACCTATGGAACTTTATAAGGATCATGGGCACCATCTCTTAGGCTTTCCCACGGGTGTTATAGATTTGGTTAGTGGTAAGAAAAGGCACACAGATGGAAGGAATTATGACTATGTTGATCATTGGGTTTTTTTCCCATGACCAGCAGCTGTGGATATGTTGGATTTGGGGTCTGCAAGATGGAGGAATAAGTGGGTTATATTACAAACAACCACAACCACCTAACAAGACCAAAGATGAAGGGGTATGACTGGATTTCCAGCAACTTACATTAGATTTAAGATGCATGCTGAAGCAGCAACTGTATGAACACACAATTCAGGGCTTAATGTTTAATAGACTAAATTCTATGTGCAATGTCTTTTTGGATTTGTGGTGTCTGGGAATGACCAGAGGACATTTTTTCTGGTCTTTCCCAGGGGCAATATGAATCTCTTTCCTGCTCTGCATGGCCCACACAGCACCTGAGATGGGTGTGACCTGCCAAGATGTCAAGTTGTGACTGCAAGACAACAGGAAGCAAGACTCCAACCTTGAAACCTCCAATCTTTGCCTTTGATGTATCCCCTTAAATAAATCACCAGAGCTGTTTTCCCTTTGTCTAATTCCAGAACCCATGTGGACTAGATCTATCAGGGGCTTCACAAATATTTCAAGTATTTGTGCTTTGTTACTTACTAATTATCTGAGATTGTAAATTTAGGGTGGCTTGGATTCTCCTGGGCAGGAAGGACTATTTAAAGAGAAACTGGCTGTCATCCTCCTGATAATTTGAGTTTAAAACATTCATAAGTTTGCTAAACTTATATTTTCTGACTATTTCTTTTTTTATCAACTATAACTTTGGTAGAAACATTTTTTGCAAGTACAAATTGGTTCAATGGACATTTATGGAATTCTTACTCTGTGCCAGGTAGAGACGCAGAGAGATGCACTGATAAGTTACATATGGTTTCAGTCCACTAGGAATGAACACCTATTAAAGCATATGGATACATGAATTTTAAAAGTACAATAAGATACAATGTATACTAGTGGACTTAGAGAGAAAGTGATGCAGAGTGTAGATGAGGGAACAATTGACTTTTCCTAGGAAAGTTTTCTTACTGAAGCTTTAGTAGGCAGAGATATTTGTGCTGGCTTCTGGAAGATGATTAGAGTATGGGGTGGTATCTTCAATTTCTTTCTTCATTGTTCTATAATTGGTATTGTAGAGACTCTTCACCTCCTTGGTTAGATACATTCCTGAGTATTTTATTTTATTAAGGTTATTGTGAATAGGATAGTTTTCTGATTTCTTTCTAGAAGAATCACTGTTAGAGTATAGGAAAGCTATTGATTGTGATAAATGTTAATCATGTATCCTGCGACTTTGGTGAATTTTTTTTTTTAATCAGTTCTTCTGGTGGAGTCTTGTGGGTCTTCTAGATATAGAATCATGTCATCAGCAAACAGAGACAATTTGGCTTCTTCTTTTCTTATTAGTATCCTTAAATTTCCTTCTCTTGCCTGATTGCTCTGGCTAGAGTTTTAAAGACTACTGAATAGGAGTGATGAGAGTGAATAGCCTTGTCTTGTTTCTGATTTTGGAAGAAATGCTTTCAGGTTTCCTTTAATTCATTGTGATGTTGCTATGGGTCTGTCATATACAACCTTTTCAATTTAGAAGTAAGTTACTTCTATTCCTAGTTCTAGCATTTTTAACATGAATAGGTGTTGGATTTTATCAAATGCTTTTTCTGCATGTATTGAGATGATCATACGTTTCTTGTTCTTAGTTGTATTTAAGTGGTGAATTACATTTATTGATTTGTGTTTGTTGAACCAAACTTGCATCACTGAAATGATCTTGGTGTATTATCTTCTTGATGTGTTTTAGAGACTTTTCTAATATTTTATTAAATATTTTGACAACTATATTCATAGTGGATATTAGTTTGTAGTTTTCTTTCCTTGATGTGTTTTTATGTAGTTTTGGTATTAGGGTTATACCAGCTTCACAGAGTGTATTTGGGAGTGTTCCCTGCCATTCAATTTCATTGAATAATTTAAGAAAAACTTATGATAATTCTTCTTTAAAGGTCTTTATTCAGCTGAGAATATGTCCAGTCCTGGACTTTTTTTTTTTCTGTTGGAAGTTTTAATTGCTATTTCAACTCCATTATTTAATACTGGTCTGTTTAGGTTTTCTGTATCTGCCTGGTTCAATTTTGGCTAGTCCTGTGTGTCTCAAAATACATCAATGTCTTCTAGATATTGAAGAAGATCTTAGAAGATGGAAAGACCTCTCATGTTCACAGATAAGTACAGTTAATATTTTCAAAATGACCATATTGTCAAAAAATATGCAAATTCAATGCAACACATATTAAAATATCAATGTCATTCTTCACTTTGGAAAAAAAAAGTTCTAACATTCATTTGGAGTAGTAAGAGGCCCACAATAGCTAAAGCAATCCTGAACAAGAATAACATTGTAAGAAGTATCACAATACCTGATTTCAAATTATACTACAGAGGTATAGTAATAAAAACAGCATGGTATTGGCATCAAAATACACATAAAAACCAAAGGAATAAAATAGAAGACTCAGAGACAAACCCACATACTTACAGCCATCTGATACTTGACAAAGGTTCTAAAAATATATGTTGGAGAAAAGATAGCCTTTTAAAAAAATGGTGGAGGGAAAACTGATTGTCCATATGCAGATGAATGAAAATAGGTCCCAATCTCTAACCTTGCACAAAAGTCAAATCAAAGTGGAATTGAACCAGAAACTTTTCAACTGCCAGAAGAAAACATAATGTCAACACTCCATTGTATGGGTAGAGGCATCAACTTCCCTAACAAGACCCCTAAAGCTCAAGAAATAAAACCAATAATCAATAAGCATGAAATTGAAAAGCTTTTGCACAAAGAAGGAAAAGATTAAAGAGTGTGGAGAGCCTACAAAACTGGCCAAAGTTCTTTGCCAGTTATTCCACTGACAGGGAATTAATATCCAGAATATATAAAAAACTCAAAAGTCTTAACACCAGAAAAAACAAATAATTAAATCAATAAATATGTTAAATAATTAAAAAGACATTTCTCAAAAGAAGAAACACATATGACCAAAAAAATATGAAAAATTGTTCAACATCTTCAGCAACCAGGGAAGTGCAAATCAAAACTACTCTAAGGCTCTTGCAGGATGCTGGACAGTGGAGGAGGAGAGCCCAATCCAGTAGACTGCCTCACTAACACAGGAGACTGGAGGAGGAGGACACAACTGCACCCACACTACAGCTCCCCAATGTGTGGCTCCCCCAAGACCACCTCCATTTTAAAACCCTGAAGCCACCACCATAGTCCTTCCCACATGGTAGCCTTCACCATGGAACAATGGACAGGACCTGGAGGCAGCTACCTGCTGCAGCACCACATATCACCACTACATTACCAAACAGGCCACCCAAACCATCACATGTCCCACCCTTCCAACCCCATCTCTGAAAGCAGTTGCCTTCATCTTGGGATACAGCCACCACCACTGGGGATTGGGGCAGATTACATCTTGGGACACTGGATGAGTCCTAGAAGTCAAACATCAAGGTACCTACCTTGACACTACGGCCAACACTAACTACAGACATGGCCTCTTCCATCTAGAGACTACAACCAGGACCTGGAAGACCATCACCAAAGTCCCTGTGGGCCTGGTTACACCAGAAGTATCAGTACTAGGTGTGCTAATAGGCACCATCTTGCTGCAGAGGCAAAAGAGAGCCTTGCATGGGGTCACCCCTTTCTCTTTTTTCTCCTACTAACAGCCAACTTCTTTTAATTCCCCTTTCACTTTTCCTATGATCTAATACTTCTATGTTCTCACATCCTACTCATAAACATCTTTTTCTACACAATCCCTGGTCTTTCTGTGACCAGAATTAGAAACTGTAAACCCTTATGCAAACTTACTGTCTATATGATAGATAATAATCAAACACATCATTTTTGTTTACAGCTACAAAACTGTAATCATCTAAATAGGAGTTAATTGATTTATGGCTTCACATTGTTTGCAATGGGATCTGTAAACATTGATCTCCCCTTTAACAGTGAGGTATTGGTAATGTGCAAGGAAACTACAAGATTATAGGGCAGAAACTATAATACCTTGGATCTGCACTGCAAGAGAGGAAGACATGGACAACAGGAAAAAACAAGGGAGGAAATTGCTCTAAACAAACCAAAATGTTGCAAAAATAGATAGTGCAGTAGATGAAATGTCAGAAAAGGAGTTCAGGATGTATATAATTAAATGATCTGAGAATCAAGGAATGACATAAAAGAGCAAATACAGGCAAAAATTGATCACTCCAACAAACAGATAAGAGAGCAAATACAGGTAGTAAAAGATTACTTCAAGAAAGAGAGATTCTGAAAAACAACACACACACACACACACACACACATGCACAAAAAACAACACCAGAAATACTTAAAATGAAGGAAACAATAAACCAATAGAAAATATCACCAACAGACTAGATCACTTGGAAGACAGAACCTCAGACAATGAAGAAAAAATATATAATCTTGAAAATAAGATTGACCACACAGTGAAGATGATAATAAACCATGAACAGAACATTCAAGAATTATGGGATAAAATCAAAAAACCAAATCTAAGATTTATCAGAATAGAGGAAGGTAAAGAGATTGAAATCAAAGGAATGCACCATCTCTTTAATGAAATAATATCAGAAAATTTCCCAAACATGAAGAATGAATTGGAAATTAAATACAAGAGTCTTACAGGACACTAAATTTTCAAAATTACAACAGATCTACACCAAGCACATTGTAATAGGCTGAGATTATGGCTCAGCGGTATAGCGCTTGCCTAGCACAGGCGGTACCAGGTTTGATCCTCAGCACCACATAAAAAAAATAAAGGCATTGTGTTGTGTCCATCTACACCTAAAATAAATAAATAAATAAATAGACAAAAGATTTTAAAAATGCTTAACATAAGGATAAAATTTTTTAAAGGCTTCAAAGGAAAAGTTTTAGATTACATATAAGGGGAAACCAATTCAGATCTCAGCAGATTTTTCAACCCAGTCTCTCAAAGCCAGGAGATCCTTGAACAATATACAAGACTCTGAAAGAAAATGGATGCCAACCAAGGATCCTATATCTAGCAAAATTAAGCTTCAGATTTGATGACAAAATAAAAACTTTCCATGAAAAATAAAAGTTAAAAGAATTTATAGTGAGAAAGCCTGCACTGCAGAACATTCTCAGCAAAATATTTCATGAAGAGGAAATGAAAAAGAACAACAAAAACCAGCAAAGGGAGGAACTACACTAATGGAAAGGCCAATCAAGGAAGAAACTAAGTCAAGTTAAAACCAAAAATAAACCAAAATGCCCAGGAAGACAAAACACATTTTAATAATAAGGCTGAATTTCAATGACCTGAACTTATCAATCAAAAGACAGACTCGCAGATTGGATTAAAAAAATAAATAAAAAAGACCTAACAATATACTGCCTCAAGAGACTCATTATACAGGAAAAGTCATCCACAGACTGAAGGTGAAAGATTGGGGATAAAAACATACCACTCACATGGACCACTTAAACAAGCAGGGGTTCCATCCTCATATTAGATAATGTAGACTTCAAACCAAAGTTAGTGGAAGGGGATAAAGAAGTGCATTTCATACTGCTTAAGGAAATCATACATCCACGAGACACAACAATTGTAAATATCTATACCTCAAACAATGGGGCATCTATGTGTACCAAATAAACCCTTCTCAACTTCAGAATCAAATAGACCACAACACAATAATACTAGGTGACTTTAACACAACTTTCAAGCAAAAACTAAACAAAGAAAATATAGAACTCAATAATAAATTCAATAATTTATACTTAACAGACATATACAGAATATTGTACAAGAGAATAGACTTTTTTCTCAGCAGCACATGGATCCTTCTCCAAAATAGACCATATGTTATGCCAAAAAGCAACTCTTAGAAAATGCAAAAAAAGAAAAAAGAAGAAGAAAGAAAGAAAGAAAATAGAGATAATACCTGACCCTAATGGAATGAAATTAGAAATAAATGATAAAATAAAAAATAGAAGCTACTCCAATACCTGGAGACTAAATAATATGCTATTGAATGATGCATGGATAATAGAAGACATCAAGGATGAGAAAAAAAATTCTTAGAGGTAAACAAGAACTCTGATACAACATATCAAAATCTGTCAATTAAGGACACTATTAAGTTCATTAATTAAAAGAAGAAAAAGTTAACAAATGAATGACTTGATATTACATCTCAAAGCCCTACAAAAAGAATAACAAACCAACACTAAAAGTAATAGAAGAAAGGAAATTAAAATCAGGGTAGAAATCAATAAAATTGAAACAAAAGAAACAATTCAAAAAATTGACAGAACTAAAAGCTGGATCTTTGAAAAAATAAATAAAATTGACAAACCCTTAGCTACCTTAATTAAAAGAAGAACAAAGAAAACTCAAATTACTAAAATTCATAATAAAAAGAAAATATCACAACAGACACTACTGAAATATAGAAGACAATTAGAATCTATTTTGAAAGTTTATACTCCAGTAAATTAGAAAACCTCAAAGAAACCAGCAAATTTCTAGAGGCATATGACCTACACAGAAAAATCAGAAGAACATACACAATTTAAATAGATCAATTTCAAGTAAAGAAATAGAAGATACCATCAAAAGCCTACAAAACAAGAAAAGCTCAGGACCAGACGAATTCTCCATCAAGTTCTACAAGACCTTCAAAGAAGAATTAATATCAATATTCCTCAAACTAGTCTATGAAATGGAAAAAGAAGGAACCCTTGCAAACTCATTCTATGAGGCTACCATCACCCTTATACCAAAACCAGATAAATATGCATCAAGGAAAGAAAACTTCAGACCAATATTCTTGATGAACACAGACACAAAAAACCTCAATAAAATTCTGGCAAATCCCATATAAAATTATATTAAAAAGATACTGCACTACAATCAAGTGGGGTTCATTCCAGGGATGCAAGATTTGTTCAACATACAGAAATCAATAAACATCATTCATCACATCAATGGATTTAAAGATAAGAATTATGATTATATCAATAGATGCAGAGAAAGCATTTGAAAAAATACACCATCCTTTCATGTTCAAAAACTAGAAAAACTAGGGATAGTAGGAACATACCTCGACATTGTAAAAGCTAGCTATTCTAAATCCATGACCAATATAATTCTAAATGGAGAAAAATTAAAAACATTCCCTCTAAAAACTGCAATGAGAGAGGGATGTCCAATTTCACCATTTCTATTTAACATAGTCCATGAAACTCTAGCCAAAACTGTTAGACAGATGAAAGAAATTAAAGGGATATGAAGAGGAAAAGAAGAATTCAAACTATCACAATTTGCCAACAACAATATTCTATACTTAGAGAATCCAGCAAATTCCACCAGAAAACTTCTAGAATTAATAAATGAATTCATCATTTATTAATTTCAGTACCAGAATATAAAATCAATACTCATAAATTAAATGCATTTCTATATATCGGTGGTGAAATCTCTGAAAGAGAAAGTAGAAAAACTAACCAATTCACAATAGCCTCAAAAAAACCCAAAAAAACAAAACAAAAAAAACCTGGGAATCAATTTAACTGAAGAGGTGAAAGACCTTTGCAATGAAAACTACAGAACACTAAAAAAATTGAAGAAGTCCTGAGAAGATGGAAAGATCTCCCATTTTCTTGGATAGGCAGAATTAGTGTTGTCAAGATGGCCATATTATCAAAAACGCTATATAGATTCAATGTAATACCAATTAAAATCCCAACATCATTCCCTAGAAATAGAAAAAGCAATCATGAAATTTATTTGGAAAAATAAGAGACCCAAAATACCCAAAGCATTCTTAGCAAGAAGAGTAAAGCAGGAGGCATCACAATAAAACTATACCACAAAGCTTTGGTAACAAAAACAACATGGTATTGGCACCAAATAGATATATAGATCAATGTTACTGAATATAAGACACATAGACAAACCCACACAACTACAGTTATCTCATACTAGACAAACACGCCAAAAACATACATTGAAGAAAATATAGCCTCTGCAACAAATGGTTCTGGGAAAACTGGAAATCCATTAGTAGCAAAATGAAATTAAACTCTTATCTCTCACCATGCACAAAATTCAACTCAAAGTGGATCAAGGACCTAGGAATTAGACCAGAGATCCTACACCTAATAGAAGAAAAAGTAGGTCCAAATAATCATTACGTCAGATTAGGCCCCAATTTCTTTAATAAGACTCCTAAAGTGCAAGAAATAAGATTTAAAAATCAATAAATGGGATGGATTCAAACTAAAAAGCTTCTTCTCAGAAAATGATACAATCAATGTGGTAAAGAGACAGCCTACAGAATGGGAGCAAATTTTTACCCCATATATATCAGATAGAGCACTAATCTCCAGGATATATAAAGAATTCAAACAAGCAATCAATAAATGGGCTAAAGAAGTGAAGAGACACTTCTCAGAAGATGATATACAATCAATCAACAAATATATGAAAAAATGTTCATCATCTCTAGTGATTAGAGAAATGCAAGTCAAAACTACTGTAAGATTTCATTTCACTCCAGTCAGAATGACAGTTATCAAGAATACAAGCAACAATACGTGTTGGTGACGATGAGGGAGAAAAGGCACACTCAAACATTGCTGGTGGAAATCAAATTGGTGCAACCAATCTGGAAAGTAATATGGAGATTCCTTTAAAAACTTGAAATGGAACCATCATTTGACCCAGCTTTCCCACTCCTCAGTCTATACCCAAAGGACTTATAAAGAGCAAACTACAGTGATGCAGCCACATCAGTGTTTATAACAGCACAATTTACAATAGCCAAACTGTGGTACCAACCTAGGTGCCCTTCTATAATGAATGGACAAAGAAACTATGATATATATATATATATANTATATATATATATATATATATAAACCAATTTTAAAAATAAATAAATAAATGAGTGAAAGGAAGCCTAGTGGAGTAGAAGGTATAGCAAGTGTGTTTTATATTGACAATGTATATTTTTAACATTTATACATTTGAAAGTGTTTTGCTAAACTCTTTTTTTAAAATAAAAGATCATACTTTTTATTACAAAAAAAAGGAGAGAGGAGGGGAGAGAAAGTGGGGGCATCAGGGATGGAAATGAAGTAAATCAAATTTTATACACTTATAATTTTGTCAAAATGAACCCAGCTATTACGTATAACTATAAAGCACTAATAAAAGAAAAATGTCTGGGGTGGGAATCAGTGAAATGGCATTCAAAGTAAGGACAGCTGAGAAAATAAAGTCAGGTGACATTCAATTGAGTTGCAAGGCCCTTCATGACTATAGTGTAGTGAATGGGGTGAGGATGGCAGTCATGGAAAAGGAGGTCCCAGGGCAGTGAGAGAGACACAGCTAAAAGGTAGATGTAGCCAGATCAAGCATATAAAAGTTGGACTAAAACTTTTTGCTGTTACAAGTTCATGTTTAATATAGTAAGACATACACGCTAAATTAAAATTACTTTCTCAGACTATTCGTTGCTGGGAGCCATTAGCCAAGTAGGTATGACAATTTCCTTGCCAGCGTACCCCATGTTGCAGTGACATTGAATGTAGGTGACCTTGCTCAAGGACCAGGGCGGATTAGGGTGTTCCTGGTTTAAGATAATCGGGTTTAGGGCGTTCCCAGTTTAGGTTCCAGGTTTAAGGTTTAAGATTATTCCTGCTGGGAATAGGGCATATCCTGCTGCCTGAGTTCCCCTTGAGTTCTCACGGGATTCAGACAGTATATTTTGGGAGACAGAAGCCCAGTGGAGGTGGATTTGGGCAGAGAACGTGGATTTCCCCAGAACGTGATTATAGACGGCTGGTGTGAGTTCGGGAATAAAGAGTTGCTGTTTGAATCTACAAGCTGTGTGGTGGCTCGTGATTTTGTGCCCAGCCAGACTGTGGCAATTCGTGTGTATTTTATTTTTTCCATATTTCAAATAAGAACTGAGAATTTTGTTTCCATTCCTCAGGAAAGAAGCAGGAATGACAGACAGCCCAGGAAACACATGCATGAGATCAAGTGCATTTTGCAGCAAGGGTTCTGGTACATGGTACCCATTTGGCAGCAACTAAAAAATAGCAAAGACCATTAAAAGCTAAGTAAGCTTCAAAGGGCTCACTTTTAAGTCTCATGACTGGATTTGTATATGTTGGTTTCATTATAAAACTTAAACTGTTTTTCTTTTAATAGACTAAAATCACTCATCTGAAGAGAGAATAAGATTCCATTAAAAGCAGGAATTCACCTGAAAACTCAGAATTACAAAATATTTGTTTTCTATTTTGTTGATATATGTTTCCTTCTTTGAAAAAAAAAGAACTGTTCTATTTACTTATTTATTTGATAAAGCATTCTAAGGATGCGCAGAGGCACACTGGGAATCTGATCAACTTTGGCTTTCCATTCATTTACAAAAGTTCAATTTCTTAACACTGTAACAAATCACCTCAGTGAAGGCTGGCATTTTCTCTACCTCCATTTTTGAAATTAGGGTTGAGATGCTGAACACATAGATTTTTTGTTTATTTTGTACATAATATTTTACACTTTCAACCTTATAGAATATCTTCTATAACTTACTCACTCTTGATGAAAGAAAAGTCAAAAATATTTTTGCTCCAAGTCAATGGAATGTTAAACTCAGTTCTAGCATTTTCCTTTCTCTCAGCTGAAGAAAAACATCATTTCAAACAAACTGCATAGGTCATCCATTTAAACGACATATAGATGTCTCATTTCCTGAGATATAACAATATTCCTGAAAAACTAAAGTAAATATTATGGGGAAAAAAATACAGTACAAACCTTCTTGGCCTGAAACACTCAGAGGTATAGCTCTTACCTTAGATTGGTGTGATTATTCTGTCATGGAAACAATCCATACAGATTCTTTTTGCTTTATCAATTGCAAAGTAAATTGTTGTCAGACTCTGTAAGTCTTCTGATGTGCTCTCTTAATAAGAAAAGTATTCAGAGATCATATATTTCTGAAATAGCTATGTGAAGAAAAACACATGGAAAATAAATTATAAATTTTTATAGAACAAAAAAGTTTTCAAATACATCTGGTTGTAAATATGAGTCAAATTTCTCCCTTACCACATTTTCATAGGAATTTCTAAAGTTTCCAAAGTTAAAGGATAGAAAATTAGTTTTTAAACCTTTAAATGTAGTTGAATCTGTAGACAAAATAGTGAATGTTATGAAAAGAAAAAACTAACAAGGACAGTTGATTTTTTTTAAACTATTCCTTTTGTGAGTCTGGCAGTCATCAAACAATAAATTTGTCAGACCTCCAACATACTATTTGAAGAGGCATCTATGCAACAATTAGAAATAAACACAACAATGAGTGGCAGCTTTGTACAGTCATCTGAAACTTTATCTGCTTTGCAAAATGTATTTGAAAGTCTGAATAAAGCATCTATCTGGAAATCAAAATATTTTCTATAAAGACAACAATATTGATGCTGAATGTTTTTTCTTTGTAACATTTACATGTGGGAATGCCTGTGCCCAAGCTGTGTGCATGCATACACACATATACACACACACTTAAAGATGCTCTCCTTTTTATGCTTCATGCTTGCTCTTCCACACAGGCCAGCTTTGCTCGATACCACCAAGGGCAGCATTTCAAGGGAAAACCTCTAAGAACTAATGTATGAAAAGGAAAAAAAAAAAGCACCTGTTGCTAGGATACCAAGGTCTTTTATCATCTGACAGTCTATAGTAAATTGGAAGCAAGTGGAAGACTGACTCTAGTGCAAGGATAAGTTTTTTAAACCTTTAAACTACAGACATTTCATTACACACTGGCTTAAAGAACATTGCCCACATTAAATGTATTGATAGACTCTGCCATAAAGCAAAAGAGTCACTACAATGTGGATTAGAAACAGTGGAGAAATTTAATTTGAAAGAGCTGCATAAAGTTTGTGTCATACTGCCAAAGTGAAATACACCCATGCCTGCTCTCACTCTTACGGAGCAAAACTTAAGCTGAGTTAAATGAGAAAAATGTTTGAATATGTTCTAAAGCCTGGAAATAATTTGGTACTTTGCATATGCTGTTATTGTACTTATCAAGAGGGAACATGTTATATGAATGTAGTTATTAAATTACCCTCCAAACTTGTCTTCTCTGCCCTAAATAATACAATTTCCTTTAACATTTTCCCATAGTCCTCATGCTCAGCACTTTAATTATTTTTATTTCTTATGAAGACTTTTCCAGCTTCTCTGTGCCACCTGGACTTGCTGCATTGGACAAATTTGGTCAATTGTCTTTGTAACAAAGTGATTGTTTTTTAAATTTGTTAAAGTTGTGCAGATCTATCATGGTAACTTATATATAGTATTAATATTTTCTACTGATGGTAGCATTCATATGAGGCATCTGGGGAATTTCTATATGATTAATTAAAGCATCACTATAATTTGAGAGTTGTAAGTCTTAGTTTTAAGTGGTTGTCTTTTTACTGAAGTAAGGTATTGTTATAATAATGTAGAAGTAATCCAAATATACATTTTTGTATTATGTCAGAGAAATAAGCAAACATGTCATGGGTGATTTTTACCATACAAAGTCAGTATCTGCAGAGCAGTTTTCTCTCTGTTCTCAGGCTTATGCTCTGAGCAACACAGTACCAAGAGACTACCATTTAAAAGGACTCTTGAGACCTGGTCATTTATGTTGGCAGGGGGTTTTGTGAAATTAACACATTGTACTTGTCATAGGGCCATTGTAATGGAAATCTATTCTTCTGCAGTTCACTCTAGAGACTACAAATCATTTTCCCTGCCTACAGACATGTTTTTAAGAAAAAAACTCAAGAAATGACATTATGAAACAGAACCAGTCAAGTTACCTTGTTGTCTAAAAGTGACAGGTGCAATTATTGAAAAGATACAGTGATTTAATGTTTGCTTTTTTTTAATTCTCTAAGTTCTTGGCTCTTCCATACTTTTTATCTTAGAACTTTTTAAAGAATGAGCTGTTTTTTGGATTGTACAGCAAGTGTCTTTTAGTGGCCTCTTCTAATGGCAATAATGTGGTGTCATAGACAGAGCCCTTTCCAGGAGACAGCAGGCCTTGTTTGAGTTCAGTTCTGCCACTACTTGGCCACGTAATCCTGTAAATACCATTTAATCATTACAAACTTCAAGTTTTTTATTTGTAAAAGGAAAGGATTGGACCAACTCCCCATTCTATGTAAGAAATCTGTTTTGTTTAATAACTTTCTATTGTCAAACTCAGTGTAAGAAGTTTAGATTAATTCAAGAGGGTACTTGATCACAAAGTTCAAGTCCCCTTCTCACATATTGCAAGGCAAAGTAGGGGGCTGCTTGTGCATTTGAGGGTTTCCCTATAGCTCAGATCTTTCACTGACCCCAACGTCCTCACAACCAAACTGACTCAAGAATGTGAGCAGTTACCAGTGATCAAGTGTTCCTGCTTCATTTCTATGAATTTGATTTGTAGAAGACTATACAAAATAAATGCATTTTCAGCTATTTTTAGGGGGAGAGATAATATCTGGGAGCCTTTCATTAACAACCCTGTGTGAATTAGCCATCATTATACCTGTATTTAGAAAAAATAAACATTATATTTAGCATAACATAAAATGTAAACATTTTCAAGCCACTTACTGAATCTGAATTCTTATGAAATCATGTCACCAACTGATACTCAGCTTAATTAGACACAACAGAACACAGCCACACACACCCTCCCCACCAGTCCATACACAGAATTTCTTTATATGCTAGTCATCCGACCTCACCCATAACTGAAGTGTGGTCATGATTGACAATTTATTAGCAACATATTTAAATAAATACTTATATAAATTAATTAAAGCAAGTAATTTGAAAGCAATGTTGATTAATTGAGGGAAATTGTTATTGACTAATAATGTTAGCTAGACCCACTCAAAAGTTATTTAGGAATAGCAGACAATTTGAACTGGGTGATGCAAAAAAGCACGTGTAAACAATTTTGGAACACTATAATTTGTCTCCTGTAGTGAGTTTTGTGAAAGGTTTTAATCTCTTTACTGCTACTTCTGCTTGGCCATTAATTATCCCAGGATAATAATCCAAAGATATATCTGCTTATATTAGCCTATTCAGCTAAGCAGCTTAGCCTATTTTTTTTTACTACAAATTAGTATCTCGTTTCCCTGATTATTAATGCATTTTTATAAAACATTCAAATAATTGCTGAAATGAATAAAATATTAATTGTAAGTCTCCTGTAATTGAGAGAAGGGGAGAAGGGTGAGGACGATTTAAGGCTTAAAGACGTCTGTGCGAGCATATTGCTTCTATAATACTGTATTTAAAAAAAGAGTGAAGTGTTTTCAGTTAAAAAAAATCTAAAACTATGAGAAAGAGTGAAATAATGTATCCAAATTTCAAATATGGTAGTTCAAACAGTGAAGAAGTATTTCTAAACTATAAAGACAACCATGAAAAAGTGAGCCATGACACAACAAATATTTGAAGAATAAACAT
Source organism: Marmota marmota marmota (assembly GCF_001458135.2). Classification (NCBI taxonomy): domain Eukaryota; kingdom Metazoa; phylum Chordata; class Mammalia; order Rodentia; family Sciuridae; genus Marmota; species Marmota marmota. The sequence continues at coordinate 47,224,362 of NW_025999853.1, read as the reverse complement.
AGATTTTTGTTATATTTTGTAATAAAACATAAAATTTAACCCATATCTTCGTGGTCAACAAAGTAGAATGCAACACAGAAAAACAGTCTCTCTAGTCATCTGAAACCAGACTCAGTAACTAATACAACTAGTAGAACATGAATCAAGCATATATGTGAATAAAGACACAAATAAAAACTTTAACACTTTCACATGAGAGAATTTTGAATAATTTGTAACAGTGTGTTCCTTGCTTTTAAAATAAACATTCTTATAAGTAGGGGAGGAGAGGGCCCTTTTTTATATGGAAAATAAATGTATTTTAAACCAAAAGTAAAGATCATAGTTAACTATAAAACACTAAGAGGCATTATTATTACAAACCACTAAAGAATACAACAAAGATTAGGCTCCTGAATTTGAAGCAAGAATATAAAGTAAACACTAAACGCATGTTAATCTCAGCTTTTCCTATCTCTATTCAGTAGCAATCAACATTCAAGAAATATTTATTAGGCTCCGAAGATATTACAGGAAATTGGTGAGATTTCAGGGATTTTAGTGATGAGAAAACACAATTGCTGTATTTAGAGTTCTCAGACTAGAGGGGAGGTGGAGACATAGAGAGGCAATTTAGATGGCTATGACAACTGCTGTGATCAAGGTTAAAAACTGATTGCTAGGAATGCATTTAAGAAGTGAACATCCTGACGGGTGGGGTTGTGGCTCAGGGGTAGAGCATTGCCTGGCATGTGTGAGGCACCAGGTTCAATCCTCAGCACCACATAAAAATGATAAATAAAATAAAGGTTTAAAAAATTGTTGTATCTGTTAAAAAACAAAGGAAGAAGAAGTGAACATCCTATAAGAAAGGGTGTCCTGTGGCCTCTGTAGTAATTGCAACAAGTAGGGCTCAGACGGGAGGGCAAATTGGCAAAGGAGTGCATGCTGAACATACAGGACTGAGGTGTGAAAAACATGGGCATGCAGGAAAGCATAGTGTGTTTGAAGAATTGCAGATATTCAGGATGGTTTTTTTAAGAGAATTGTTTCAACAGCTTCCACTAAGTCAAGTCTTACTAATTTGAGATTTTCATATCTTTTGAAAATAGCCAAAATATATATGATTGCATCTCTTAGAGCTATGAGTTAGTGTTATTTCAAGAAGGACCCTTGTGATGAGTGTGATTTGATTCCCAGTCAGAGCGCAGACTTCATACACACCAATTCCTGAACTGTTCATCATTTCTTATACTTCATTGACTCAATGTCACTGCCTGCTCTCTGAGTGTATGTTTAATATCTGTCTCAGAAAGTCCATACTTTTTCTAGATTCCTGAAAACCACGGGGCTTACCACTTAGGATTGTCTTAGGAAACCATAAACAGTTCAGTATTTATAGCAGAAATGCTTGATCGGGTCATGTCTGGAAGCAAGATAAGAGTTCATGCCAATGTGGAAGTCATATAGTTGTTCATTTTCCCCACATTTTTACCTTCTTTCAGATAATTCATAACCTTTTAAAAATTTCTATATGGTCGACTGGGAGAAACATTGGGTCCAAAAATAAGTTCTCACATTTCATTTCTTTTTTATCTTTCCAACGATCTTCTTCTTTTGTTTGCAGATAGAAGTCCATTTGGAATGAGAGTAGAGTTTGTATTGCAGTTCATACTTCGAAGCTTGCAATCTTGGTCCATTGACTTTAACAACTTACCCCTATAACTTAGCACTTAGGTCTAGAACACCCTGAGCAACCAGTACAAACTTCAGGAATAAATTAATGCATACTCATGGATCTGCATTCACATTACTGACCAGATAATCTCTAAGGGCTGCTTTATCTCTAAATTTCTAAGGTACTATAGGAAAAATAAAACACGTAATGAAAAATCCATACATATGTTCTTAGAAATTTCCAGAAGAATAAGAGAAGGAAGAATCAGGGGAAGAATGTCTGATGGTTAGAGAAAAAGCAAACAGAAGAGACACAGATTGTAGAGTGGGGTGTCTTTGGAGATGGTCTACATTGCCCATGGTCAGGCAGATTCAGTCAATGCTGTTCAAGTAATTACCATCTGCTCCCTCAGGCAGGAGTTTCAACCCTAACAGGTAGGTCAATGTTGGGGTCTGTTACACATTTCTGGTAAAACAAGTGTCCTGATCAGCTAAAATTGTTTTGAAGACTGCAAAGCTGATTTATTTATTTGGGCAAAGTTATTTGACCATTGCAGAAGTAGTTTTGGAAATTCATTAAAAATAATTAATTATTTTAATAAAATATAGTAGCTTGAGAAAAACAAAAGTATAGTAGCTTAAGCAAAAATTGATCTACATCTTGGGAACTTCCACTTCCTTGGTAGGACCTTTATAGCACACACATAGAGTATAGTATTGATAATTTTCTAAAACACATCATAAAACTTAGATCAAGTCTATTTAAACACAATTGTTATTGTTCCACTAAGGCTTTCCTCAAGTTTAGGTTGGTAACATGACAGGAGATGAAACAAATTCATAAGCCAATATAGAGGGAAGGTCTAATGGTATAATGGAATAAAGACACACATGATCTTCAAATTGGAGTGGCTACTGTTGTCCTTGGAAACCAATTTGGAGATGACTTACCCTCTGAAAACACTGGATTATAAAACTACGCCCTTTAAATTCGAGTAGAACAGAGGCACATGAAGTAAGAACATCTAACAAATAAAGTAATTCTTAGATAAGGACAGAGACAAAAACTGCATTCATTCATATGTCAAATATTTGAATGCCACTATGCCAAGTACTACTCTAGGCCACAATAGAGCAGCAGGTGACACAGATAAAATGTTCCTGACCATTTAGATTTCACATCTTAATAGAGAATAGTAGAGGTTAATAAGTAAAAAGAAAAATAAATATAAATAAACTGACCATCAGAATATGATAAGTGCTCTAGGGAAACATTAATCAGAAAAGCAAAGACAGGGATTGGAGAATTCAGGGAAAAAGGAAGGTGTTATGATTTTAAACAGGTAGATTTGGAAAGAACATTCTGAGATTAATTTAAGCAAAATATGAAGTAGGTGAGAGTAAAGCATTGAGGATAATTAAGGAAGAAACGCTGGCAGAGGAGGAAGGATTTTTTCACATATAAAGAAATTGGCTTTGATATTTTATTTAGCATATTGAAGAAGAGCCGATGTTTCTTAGAAATATGCATGATAAGATGCTCAAGTCAAAACTTTGAGCATTTCCAGAAATTCTGAGTATTTGGTATGAAGCATCTTACAGAGAAAATAACTGGTTGACAAAGACTGTGATAGACTTGGAAGAACACGGGGATGGTGCAGAAGGCAGGCAGGTTCTCACAAAAGGCCATATGCAATGATACCTTTAGTTGCATCTGGCTAAGAGCTTCATCAGGATCACAGGTTAATACCAAAGTGCCTTGGTCAAGAATTTGTAGCTTATTGTCACTAACACGTATTGAATGCTTATTATATGTTACTCAGGGGATGGCATGCTTTCCAAGCACTTTCTCATTTACTCTTCACAAAAGTCTTAAATGATAGGTAGGATCATTACCCCACTTTTATGAAGCATAAAATTAAAGAGGCTAAATACTTTGACCTTTCAGCTAGTAAGTTGTGCGGCCAGGAATAGAACCCAGGTGTTTAGTTTCGAAGTTAGGTAGAGAAAATTGTATCCATTGATTAACTATATTGAATATATAGAATAATAATATAAAATTCTTTTTTTCTTGTGTTTTTAATTTAAAACTTTCATAATAAATACAATCAAGAATAAGATATTTTAGGCAATGATTTGGATGTGTTTTATTTCCCAGGGTTCATGTGTTAGAAGTTAGGTCCCCAATGTAGCAGTATGTAGAGGTGGTTGAACTCTTGAGAGGCGGGGCCTACTGCAAGGTGGTTAGGTATTAGGGGTGCTGCTGTCAGAAGGTTTCATTTCTGCTCTCTCAGAGTAAGTCAGTTCTCAGGAGAGTAAGTTGTTATAAAAAGAGGAAGAGTTCATCCCAACCCCCTGGCTTCCTGTCTTGCCACATGATCTCTCCCTCTTCATATGGTCTTGTCATGATGTTGTCTACCAATTTGTGATGCAGCCAAGAAAAATCCTCACCAGAGGCCAAACTGCTAGGGCCACCCAATCTTGGACTTTTGGCTTCCAAAATTTGAACTAAAGAAACTTCTTTCTAAAGAACTAAGTCTGAGGCATTTTGTTATAGCAACAGAAAACAGAATAATATAACAGATATATAAACAAGATGGGAGTTCCATACTTCTTGAATAATCTACTGTGTATATATTTTTTTCTGAATTATCTATCAAATTGACTTTGATTTTAATCTTATTCTGCAAGATAAAGGCTCACTACTTTAGTTACTTCAAAATGTGCACATTTGTTAAAAGCTATTAGTTTTAAGATTTTATTGTTTTTTATACTAGATTCTCTAGTGAATCTTAGTTATTAAGGTCAACAAACTGGGTAGTTCCTCATAAGCATAATATCTATGAATATATCTACACTTATGAATATTAACTGGCAGTTATCTCAGGGAAATTATAATTTTGAAATGGCTTTGTAGAACGTTTGCATTTCTCACCATTCCTAGGGTGCTTAGGAATAATTTGGGGGAATAAAGTGTCAAAGAAAAAAGGATCTGTTATTTTTAGGCTAAAGCTTACCTCTCTTTAGTGGCAGAATGAAATCACCAAGTTATAGGACTTCGACTCACTTACTCAAATTTACCCTTTCTAATGACTTAATTAAGTGAGTCAATCTAGAGTCATCACTGATTTCACAGAAAATTGCATGAACCTAGGTGTGTGCATGTCTCCTAAAGGTGTTACCTTATAGATGGATCTCTTCAATCTTTGTTCTCAGGTTGAGAAACCACACCTAGTTGTTCTTAACATACTGTGTCTTTGGATTTCATTATGTATTTCATAATTATGTAATTTAGACTGGAGCTTAGCCAGACTGATGAATCCATCCCTCAGATGGCCTCTTTCATCATAAGAGTCTATATTTTTTATATTTCTGAGGACATGTGTCAATTGGTTTCTTTATATTTACTGCAATATTGAATGGTGCCTAATATTCATTTAACGTCTCAATATGTCCATCTGTATGGCAATTTTTCAGCTGTAATATTCAACAACCCTCATTTTCTGTGTTTGTTATTACAATTATGTTGTTACAACTCTTTTCCTTTATGATAAAAGAGGTATTTGATGACAATAGAGTCTATTCTTTTTTCTGCATGAGCAAGCTCTGGCTTCAAATTACAGAACTTAATATCATGGTTCTTCCAAACATCTTGATAGTTACCATCTTAGTTTAGGCTTGTTTGGGGGGTTAAATAAGGTATGCTTCATTTGAAATTGTTTATTTCTTAGTTTCAAGAAAGTTTTAGCAAGTATTTTAACAATAAAACCCATGCTTATCTATTTGCTTTGTTTGGTTTAACTTTGTTGTCCAAAGTAACATTTACTCAGATTGGTAGAAATTCTGTTCAATTCATTTGGGGGTAGGGACTAACTATTTTAGCAGTTCTCTATCTTGTTCTCCAATTTTTCTCCATCTTGAAAGAGATAAAGTCAGCTGCCAGTTCCATGTCTGATTATTATTCCCCACAAGACATAATGATCCCTCACGAAAATGGAAACCCAATACCCAGCCACTTTTAAAATTTTAGTCATGTGTGAACACAGAAATGCTAGGATTGAACTCCCAGAGAGTAGGCCCTATGCTTATATTGATAAGTACAACAATAAAATAATAAGTTGACTTTTGAAGATTTGATTAACTAACCAGTTGTTTAGCTCATAGCCTATTAAATAATTGTGGTAAATCATAATGTATTTAACCGGATTTTTAAATTGACCTGATCTGTAAGTGTAGGCTAACTGATATAACAAACAATCTCAACATCTCAGTGACTTAACACAGTAAAAATATTTCATTTAACCACATTTCAATAGGGGAAAGTTTTGGGGGAAAGGAGAGTCATATTCTGCTTTGTTAGGTTATCCAGCAACCCATACTCCTTTCCTCTTGTGCTTTTCTCTCCTCTGAGTTCATTAAGTCCTATTATGTTGGAAAAGAGAAAAGCAACAAAGCACAAGAGTTATTCATGGTGGTGTTTTAAAGTTCCAATTTTCAATGTACTACATCACTTTTGTATACATTCTGCTGTCCAGAATTAGGTCACATGCATCTCCATTTAATGGCAAGGGAAGCTGGGAAACATGCTCTCACTATGTGTCTAAGAGGAGTGAAAACAAGTTTGGTAAATGTTTAGCACTTTTTGCTACAAATGGCACCATAGATGGGTCTTTCTTACAAAATGTTTACATTACTAGGATAGTGGTGGAAATAATGGTGGTGAAAATGATGACTACAATGCCAAATAAGTCTCTCAGGTTGGAATACAAAGAAAAGATGTTCACACTTCTGATAACTATCAAAATATTTGGAAAATTGGATAGAACACATTTATTTTTCTGGCTTATATAATATACTCTTGCCTATCTGGAAACTTGTTCTCCTCCTCCACATTCAGATATGCTAAAAAAACATATCTTTTTTTCTCACTTTTAATGCATTTTTCTCCTTTCCAAAACAATGAAGTATTATCTATAATGTACTATTTATAATGATGCTTTATATGTATATAGTATTTTACGTTTCCATTTTCTAACATCTCTCTGAAATTTGGTAAACAGATATCACTGTCCTTATTAAAGTAAAATTTAATCTTCGATCAACATCATGGAATCCATTAGAATAGAAAGACAAACCTGGAACTTCAGTTTTCAGACCTTCAGTTTAAGTCTTTTAAATTGTCTCCTTAGCATTTATACTATAAGTCAAAGAGAAGTAACAAGGAAGTGAACACCAAGTTCAGGAATCCATGGTGCCCGTACTTTCTAAACTCTGTAGGTAAATATAAGGAATTTTTATTGGCAAACTTAAGATTGTAAACTTAGCTATAATTTTTTCCTTCTCTAAACAGTGATACAGTGATTATAAGATGATGCGTTCACCTCAAAACTTTACACACACACACACACACACACACAAAGGTAATTTTCAGAACTATTAAGGAAAATTAAAATTTTTAATATTTGTTCAACTCAATCTTAAGGACCCCTTAAAACCTAAGTAAATAGCTTGGATAAGCATTCAAAGTTAAAATTCCACCTTACTCCTTTGAGAATTGCCTAGTTATGGTTTGAAAGAGAACACACAAGGAGCACATAATTTTAATACTGCATAAAATATTTTCTAAAAGGATTAAAGTAAGTCTACTCAGTGGATTTCTCATTAAAATGTAAAATTTTTCTATAGTTGTGAACATATTAATATTTTTAGTTTTTGTATGTCAAATACTCATTTTGCAACAAATGACAGAAAGCAAATAAATTTTTGTTTGGGTGAAAATAAAGATGCTTACCACTAATGCGGGAATGGGATTAAAAGGATATGGGGAGAAAACATCTCCAGGCCCACACACTGTGAGAAGGGTTTCAGCTGGATCCAATAGCAGTAGTCTAAAACCAACATGACGAGAAACAGAAAAAGGAATGAAAACTTGGACTGCATTCCTGCCCACACACAGGCAACTGCTACGAAAAGAATCACCAAACTAATTGGCATCTGATAGCTTGCATATTAGGGAAATCAGCAAATGCTTTCTTGCTTATATTTGGTTTGAATTTTATTTGTCTTACCCCACATTATAAACTTGTGAACATATTAATCAAAAGAATGTGATTTGTATTCATAAATATATGCTAAGAAGAAAGAAATAAAAGCAGTAAATAAACATCAATGGAAAAGTTACTCTTCTGTTGTCATTCTTATAAAAATTATGTATACTATATTCTAAAGTGAAATCTATAATGCAGAAAATATTTCTTAATCTTTAAGGCCTTTGGTATCTTTTTTTGCTAATTTAAGTAAGAAAGACACTTTATTTATTGACTTATCTGTTGTAATAAATCTCATATGTTTAAATACTGGTAAATGATGACTACAATGTTTAATAATGCACTGGAATTTGTTGTATTAAATTGAAAATGTGGCCTATTCTGCTTTTTATAGCTGCAATGTATAGTTTTATAATCAGTAATAACCATAAGTATAATTATGATGACTGTGCATCAGATAATCATACTATTTTTTAATATTTTTATTGTTGATGGATCTTTATTTTATTTACTTATGTACATGTGGTGCTGAGGGTCAAACCCAGTGCCTCACTTGTGCTAGGCAAGTGCTCTACCACTGAGCCACAAACCCAGCCCCTATTTTTTAACCCCATGTTTTCAAGACAAATTTGTTATCTGGAGACTCATGAGTACCAGATGCTACACGTTACATTAATGCTACACATTAATGTTAAACTAATTTAAATTCTATTAATAATTTTAAATCTTTGTCTTTAAATTTTTTTTAAACTTTGAAAAATTCTTACCTTAGAAACAAAAAAGCAAAGAAAAATTTGCTATGAAACTATTTAATATACTAATATGTAATACTGACTATAGCTTGTTTCAATCAAACGTCTTGAAAACAAAAAGAAGAAAATCATCTTGCTGATGCTATATGTCATTGGGAAAGGCAGAGTAAGAACATCAGAAATCCTCTTCTCCATAAAAGTAACAAGGGCCACTGGCAAATATGGTCAAAATTAACTTTTTAAAAAACTCTGGGAATTATCCAAAGGCTTGTAATATCTGGGATTATTTATTCAAGAAAAATGAATGCAGATTATTCTAAGTGAAGCTAGCCAATCCCTAAAAAACAAATGCCAAATGTCATCTTTGATATAAGGAGAGCAACTAAGAACAGAATAGGGAGGAAGAGCATGAGAAGAAGATCACCATTAAACAGGGTCGAGAGCAGGGAGGGAATGAGAAAGAGAAGGGAAATTGCATGGTAAAGGAAGGAGACCCTCATTGTTATACAAAATTACATATAAGAGGAAGTGAGGGGAAAGGGGAAAAAACAAGAGAGAGAAATGAATTACAGTAGATGGGGTAGAGAGAGAAGATGGGAGGAGAGGGGAGGGGCGGGGGGATAGTAGAGGATAGGAAAGGCAGNGGAGAGGAGGAGAGAGAGGAGGAGGAGGAGGGAGGAGGGGAGGGGGGATAGTAGAGGATAGGAAGGGCAGCAGAATACAACAGACACTAGTATGGCAGTATGTAAAAAAGTGGATGTGGAACCGATGTGAATCTGCAATATGTATACGGGGTAAAAATGGGAGTTCATAATCTGCTTGAATCAAATGTATGAAATATGATATGTGAAGAGCTTTGTAATGTTTTGAACAACTAATAATTAAAAAAAGAATTAAAAAAATGAATGAAATCTTAGTCAAAATAGTGAGCATTATGGAATTTAACTAGTTCTATCTCTTTTCCAAGTTCTGTGAGAGCCTTAACAACTAATACCCCTGAAGCTGGGTACAGTGGTGCACACCTATAATCCCAGGAGCTTGGGAGGATGAGGCAGGAAGATCACAGGAGCAAAGCCAGCCTCAGCAACTTGGCTAGGCTATAAGGAATCTAGTGAGATTCTGTCTCAAAATAAAAAATAAAAAGGGCTGGGGATGTGGCTCAGTGGTTGAGCACCCTTGGGTTCAATCCTTGGTACCAAAATTAATTAATTAATTAATTAATTAATTAATTAATTAAAATAAAACCAAAACCCAATACTGCAATACTCCTGAAGTTATGACCAGTGGCTTTCATGCACTGTATCAGTGTTTGAGTTCCTCCAAGCCCTTTGTCCCAGACAATTGTTTTTATTTGACTTATTTGCTAGTTTCTTGAAAAATCCCATTCAAAAAGTCCATCTTCATTTGAACTGATTTAAGTCTCCTCCAGTATAAACAGCCTTTTCTGAGAATTTGTGAAGTTCAATCAATAAGAGTTGTTTAATATAAGACCACCTTGAAATTTTGATAAGAGTTGGGACAATAATTAGTTGAACAAATCACTTGAAAAATTGTGAAATATAATGTGTATTAAAGGGTTTAAAAAGTTCAGACATTCTTGAGAATCTAGAGAGCTGGACTGAGTACATATCCAAGAAAGAACTGAAGAAGTACTCACTTTGGGCTGTCTTAGAGACCCTGTACAATCAGTAAGGTCTAGGACAGAGGTCTTGGCTAGGCTATAAGGAATCTAGTGAGATTCTGTCTCAAAATAAAAAAATAAAAAGGCTGAATGCATGCACACACACACACACACACACACACACACACACACACTGAACCCTTCAGCAAAGACTAGAAGATCTATTGGTTTTAGGCATTTAAGTAAATCTTTGTCTAATCATTAGCTGATCAGTAGCCAAATACAGATCTCAGTAACCACACAAAACAAACAATACAGATTTTATAAAATCTGTTCAAGAAACAAATTAAGCAAACACACACAAAATAACAACAATCCATGGATGAGGATTCTTCTTTATAGAGTTGTCATATCATCAAAAAGTTTGGTTTTTAATAAAATTTATGGCATGCTAAGAAACAAGAAAGTATGGGCTATTTAAAAAGGTGAAAAAGAGTCAATAGAAACTGTATGGAGAGAATCCCAGATGTTGGACTTATTAGACAAGTTTTTGTCAAGTCTAAAATCAGCCATTTCAAATTTTTCAAAGAACCAAATGAAAAAACAATACATAGGTAGAGGTAGAATTTTCAAAATCTGAGTTGGAAAGCAAAATAACTGAAATGAAAAATTCAGTAGAGGTATTCAATAGAAGACTCAGTCAGCAGAAGATATAGTGAACTTGAAGGGAAATTGCTCAAGATTAGACTCAAGAACAGAAAGAGAAATGTTGGTATTAATCTAAGCTAGATTGTTATAAAGTAAGGAGGCTAGTAACAAACCCTAAGGGAACATCCAAGAAAATAATTTTAAAAATACATAGTAAAAGAAACTATGAAGGAGTTAAAATAGTTAATCAGAAAATACCCATTTAATACAAAGGAAAACAGTAATAGAGTAAAAAAGAATTTCAAATTACACAAAACATAGTAAACAAAAATAGCAATCATATATGCTACTTTATGAATAAGTACAGTAACTATAGATTAAATATTTAAATGAAGAGATTAGCAGAATGAAATAAAAAAGAAAACCATGATCCAATTATGTGCTAACTACATTAGACATAGTTAAGATTCAAAGATACAAATAACTTGGAAGTAAAAAAAATAGAAAAAACATATTATTCAGGTAATAACTAAAGAGAACTGGAACGGCTACACTAATATTTTATTGGAAAAAATATACTTTAAAACAAAACTTTTTACTAGAGACAAGAAATATATTTTTGATTAAATGATCGATTCATTAAGAAAATGGTCCTTTATATATTATATTTATATCATATATATAATATAATATTTTAATATTTTAAAAGGAATTGATTATATATAATATTATTGATTATATATCATATATAATATATATATTATATTGATATATATAATATATATATAATATTATATTGATCAGAGTCCAAAAATACATGGAATTGAAACAAAGCTGATGAAACTGTGAGGAAAAATATGTAATTTGATAATGCTAGCTAGAGATTTCAATACCCTACAGCAAACAAAAATTCATTCTTTGAAAGTAAGAAGTCTGGGTGATGACCAAAACCTTTGTGCCATTTTTCAACCTTAGTCTTGTACAAAGGCTTTACCTGCCAGGCCTGAGTGGGAGAAAGCTCTGATCTTGCATCCTGGACAAGCTGCATAGGTAGGACTTCATTAGAGCCCTTGCTTGACGTCCTCTACGGAAGCCTTTCATTGGGTTAAAGAAGTAGAGAGTCCTAAAAATGAGTTTCTTCACTCTGACTCTCAGTGCTTTTTCACTTTAAGTTCTTTTGCTTTTACCTGATTCCTGGTCCTAAAATACTGCAGGAGCCTTTTTGTTTTCTTCAACAGGAAAATTATTTTCACATCTGGAATGACTTTGACTAGGGTCATTCCATGAGGAAAAATGGACTGAGCGTTTTCCATGGTTTAGCATCTTGCTTATGCTAATGCAGTAAATGATGAAAGACTTAGGTATACCTTTCACTTTGACTTCTTTTTAAAGTTTAAAGGAAGAAACTTTAATTGCCTATTACTTTACATGCACATACACATATACACACACACACATGTATATACATTTTCCTCTAAACCATTAAGACCAAACTATATATTGAAACATTTTAAAACTGGAGATTATATTATAAAGTAATCCACCAAAAGACTACTTTGGAATATGTTTTACTCAGTTTCTTTGTTGCTGTGACCAAAAAATCTGACAAGAACAAGTAGAGAAGGAATATTTTATTTGGGGGTTCATGGTTTCGAAGGTCTCAGTCCATAGATGGCCAACTAAATCCATTTCCTTGGGCTCAAGGTAAGGCAGCACATCATGTCAGAAGAGTGTGGTGGAAGAAGCATCTGGGAGCCAGGCACCAGGAAGCAGAGAGAAAGAACGCCCTCCTCACCTCAACAAAATATAAACCCCAAAGGCACACCCCCAATGACCCACCTTCTCCAGTCACACCCCATCTGCTTTCAGTTACAACTCAGTTAATCTCTATCAGGGGATTAATTTGCTGATTGTGTTAAAGATCCCAAACCAAATCATTTCACCTCTAAACCTTCCTGCATTGTCTCACACATGAGCTTTTGGGGGACACTATGCATCTAAACCATAACAAAATGAGAATGAAAATGATGATGAGATAATTCATATTGATGAGATAATTCATATTGACTTAGTGCTCCCTCTATGATAAGCAAAGAAATAAGAAATTTGGAGAAATAAGTTAACTTGCTTAATGATACATAACTAGTGAGTCGAAATATGTGTGTGTGTGTCTACCATTTTATGTCAACAAAATATTTAATAAATCTCATTTAAAGTGAGTAGAATTTCATCACATGAATACATCCTAATTTATTCTTATTGTCAAATATTATTTTTCAATTTGGCATTTTTCAAATAATCCTGATATGAACATGTTTGTTAGCAATTTTGGTTATTTCTTTATTATATATCTGGACATAAACTGATATATCAAGGAGTATTTTATGGTTCTTCTTATTATTCATTGCTTTCTAGCAAGACAGTGCTCATTTAGAGTTCATGAGATAATATATGAGAGTATATGCCTCACTGCACTTACTAGTACTTATATTTATAAATTCCTTTGTTATTGAAAAGTAAAAATAATTTAATTTGGTAACATGGGTTTTGTTTCTGTTGTTGTAACCAATTATTGAAATTGCTCATAGCATACAGAAAATTGGACTGGTAGATATTCTCAGAATTAAATGAACCAATTAGGCAATCAGATTCTTTGTCTTATGAAATTTGTAGACACAAAGGTGTGAGAAAGGTAACAAGATTTATTAGAGTAATAGAAAGAAAGCAGAGCTCCCAAAGAGGAGGTGCCCCCCAAAAGTGATGGATGTCAATGGGCGACTGTTGTCTAGGGGTTTTTAAAGGCATATCTGATGGCCCAGCACTGATGCTTGGTGGAATGAGGGATGCCAGCATGGACCAATCAAGCTCTTCAAGCTATGAGCTTAATATACCAATCAGAAATGCAATATTTCAATTCTTTATTTACATAATGAAGAGGCTAGGTCTCACCTGGTGTTTTTTTTAATATCTATTAGAAAGGAAAAAAAAAATTCTGGTAAGGGTCTGCTTAGGAATTGCTAGGGTTGTAAAGGCAAGGAACTAAGAAGGCTGCAATGGTTGAAGCTGTTTGTGATCCAATGGAACACAAACAGGTATTCTAACTCAGAAGAAGTCATTGTAATTGTTATGGTTTAGATGTGAGGTGTTCCCCAAGTGCTCATGTATGAGACAATGCAAGAACATTCAAAGGTGAAATGATTGGGTTAACCCAATCAGTGAATGAATACCCTGATGGAGTTAATTGAGTGGAAACTGTTGGTGAGTAGAGTGTGGCTGGAGAAGGTGCATCATTGGAGGCATGACTTTGGGGTATATATTTTGTATTTAGTGAGTGGAGTCACTTTCTCTCTGCTTCCTATCATCATGTGAGCTGCTTTCCTCCGCCATACTCTTTCGCCATGTTGTTCTGCCTCACCTTGAGTCCTGAGTAATGGAGCCAGCCTTCTATGGACTGAGACCTCTGAAACCATGAGCCCCTTACTAAAACAGTGGTTTACACTGGCAGGGAGCAGAAAGTCACAGGATATCTTTCAGACCCAGTCTCTTCTATCAGGATAGCATGATATCCACCTCCCCTCCTGTCCTCTCAGATCCTCATGCTGGCTGCCTATGGGAGATCTGTCTTCCTAGGTCACTAGTCCTTAGGATCTTCTGTTTGGTTACTTTTGTTGCTGCTTATTATTCAGGGCCACTGATTCATAAAAATGGATTGTGTACATAGAATAACTTGGTCAACAGTAGGTATGCATATTTGATACATGAGTTTCCACATAGATTTGATCCAATCTAAAAGCAGAACAGAGCAACAAAACAAACTAGAAATCTATGTGATATTAAATTAACAAATTTCATTAATACACTACCCAGCATAAAAACGGAAACCAAAATGAATAAGCAAGCTAAACCATTAACCATGTATGTTGTTAGCAAATTTGATTGACACATAATGCTACGTACAGTTAATTGCTATGTTGAAAAGAATCCTGTTCTGGGGAGTGATGTTGGCTAAATTGTATTGTTATATTGTGTGCATTTATGCATATGTAACAGAAAATCCCATCATTTACATAAACTATAAAGCACCAATAAAAAATGTGGAAAGAGTGAAAAAAAAAAGAAAGAAACCAGCCCCTTTTGTGAGTAGATTGGGTCTTCCCCTTATTTCCTGTTTACAGGCTATATCTTTCTATTTATGTTTTTATCAACACGTTACAGTTTTATATAATAGTGGGGTCAATTTTGACATATTCATAAATTCATATAACATAATTTGGTTAGTTTAAATTTCCACTATTACCCATTCCCTCCCCTCCTCTCTTTTCCTCTTCACTCCCTCTACTCTATTCATCTTTCTTTTATTTATTTATTTTTTCATTGTTAACATTATAATTATACATAAAAGTGGATTATGTACATAGAATAACTTGGTCAATTTCATTTTGCAGTTCTTCTCTTTTCCCATGCCCCCTCGCTCCCCTTCAGTTCCTTTACTCTTCTCTACCATTCTCTCTTTTATGTTCATGAGATCTCTCCCCTTTTTAAAATTTCCTATTTTTCTATCTTCTGTATCTGAAAGGAAAACATGCAACATTTGACTTTCTGAGTCTGGCATATTTCATTTAGCATGATGTTCTCTGATTCCATCTTTTTACCAGCAAGTGACATAATTTCATTCTTCTTTATGGCTGAGTAGAACCCTATTGTGGCTATATACCACATTTTCTTTATCCATTTGTCTATTGAGAGACACCTAGGCTGATCCCATAACTTGGCTTTTATGATCTTGCTGTTATAAATATATTGATATGCCTGTATCACTTTAGTATATTGGATTTATTCTTTTGGATAAATCCAAGGAGTGGGTTACCTGGGTTATATGGTAGATCCATTCCTAGTCTTTTGAGGAATCTCCCTACTGCTTTCCCAAGTAGTTATACTAATCTGTAGTCTCAATGCAAAAGTGTACTTTTCCCCCTTCATCCTTGACAGTATTTATTGTTATTTGTCATCTTGATAATTGCCATTCTGACTGGAGTGAGATGAATTCTCAATGTAGTTGTGATTTGTATTGCCCTGATTTCTAAGGGTGTTGAATATTTTTTTAATATATTTCTTGGCCATTTGCATTTCTTCTTTTGAGAAATGACTGTTTAGCTTATGTGCCCATTTATTGACTGGGTTATTATTTTTTGCATGTGTTAATTTTTTTATTTCTTTATGTATTCTGGATATTAATCTCCTGTTGGAAGAGTAGCTGGCAAATATTTTTTCCCATTCCTTAGGCTCTCTCTTCACACATTTGTTTCCTTTGCTGTGCAGAAGATTTTACACTTGAATCCATCCCACATATTGATTTTATTTCTTGAGCTTTAGGAGCTCAGTGCCTGCACCAATATTTGGAATGTTGACCTTATGCTTTCTTTTGGTAGTTTCACTGTTTTTAGTCTAGTGCCTTGGCCTTTGGTGGACTTTGAGTTGATTTTTTGTGCAGTGCAGGGGATGAGGATCTAGTTTTAGTCTTCTACACATGTATATTCAGCTTTCTCAGGATCATTTGTAAAAATGATGTCTATTCTTCAATGTATGTTTTTGATACCTTTGTCAAATATCAGATGATTGTATCCAGGTGGATTTGTCTCTGTGTCTTCAATTTTATTCCATTGATCTTTATATCTATTTTGATGCCAATATCTTGCTGGTTTTGCTCTATCATTCTGTAGTATAATTTGAGATCAGGTATTGTGATGCCACCAGCATCACTCTTATTGCTCAGTATTACTTTGGCTATTTTGGGTCTTTTATTCTTCCATAAATTTTAGGACTGTTTTTTTTTCTAGTTCTGTGACGAATTTCATTTATATCTTGGTGGGAATCACATGGAATCTGTATATCACTTTTGGTAAGACAGCAATTTTGACAACGTCAATTCTACCTATCCAAGAACATGGGAGGTGTTTCTGTATTCTGAGGTATTTAATTTTTTTCTTCAATGTTCTGTAATTTTCATTGGCGAGGTCTTTCACCTCTTTGGTTAAATTTTTTTTCAGGCTATTGTGAGAGGAGTTTTTTTTTTTTTTTTTTTTTCTTCCTGTCACCTTTCTTTCCAGCAGATTGATTATTGGAGGATAGGAAGGCTACTTATTTTTGTGTGCAGATCCTGTACCCTTCTACTTTGCTGAATTTATTTATCAATCCTAGTAATCTCCTGGTGGAATTTTTTGGGTCTTGTATGTATAGGATCATTTGACTTGTTTTCTTAATTGGCTATTCTAACCTCTGGAAGTTCACATCTCTCGAGCTCAGCTGAGTTCCTGACCAAAAGGAAATCAGGTTGACAAATCTTTACCTAGACTGATCAGGAAAAGAGAGAGAGAGAGAGAGAGAGAGAGAGAGAGAGAGAGAGAGAGAGAGAGAGAGAGAGATATTAAGAAAAAGAGAAAGAGAAAGAGAGAGAAACAAACCCCAGTTACTAAAATCAAAATCAAGAATGAAGGAGGGACTATTACTACCAACCACATGAAGTTTTTAAAAGGATTATAAGAGAATACTATCAAAAATTGTACATCAAAATATTAGATAATTTAGGTGAAATAATGAAATAATGAGTACCTAGAAAGAAACTACCAAAACTAACTTTAGAAGAAATAGAAAATTGACTAGATTAACAAAAAGTAAAGATATCAGATCAGCAATTCACCAAGAAAATCCCAGGACAGATAACTTCACTGGTGCATTTCACTTAGCATGTTTTTGTTTGTTTGCTTGTTTTGTGCTGGGATTGAAGCCAGGTCTGTGAATACTAGATAAGTGCTTTACCACGGAGTTACAGCTCCAGCCCCTTTTTAATTTTTATTTTGAGGCAGACTCTTGCTAATTTGCCCAGTATGGCTGGTATGTAAATCATTTAGTAAAAAAATCATCTAGCATTAAAGTTGAAAAAGAAATTGTCCAAAATAACTCTAATAATAAAATTTTGTTGATTAATATACAATATAGCATGGAAGAGGGAAAGGAAACTGTACAGGTTTTTTTTTTAATATATATACAATTGACATTATCAGTTTAAAATAGACTGTTATAACCAAAGGAATTTTTATGCAAAAGCTCAGGTTTCTATGTAGCACAGCTGAGAGACCACAAATGCAAGCTTGGGCCAAATCAAGCTCAGGCCAAATCTTGTGTAAGCAGAAAAACTGATAGTGAGATATCTGTTGTCTAGTATCTAGACCCTCTCTACAAAAGGGCAAAAGTTACCCAGTTGGATCAAAGGGCATGTGAAGAGCTTATGGACACTACGTGACTTACCCAGGATTGGGGGCCAATTTCCTTAGCCCCACAGATTCATAACCTCCAGACAGCGTCCTCTCACTGGCAAATCTCTCTTGGGATCCTTTAGCCTTTGAGAGCTCTGCTTTCTTTCCTTCTTTTACTCTAATAAATCCTCTTACTTTGCTTTTGCCCTTCGTGTGCATGGATTTCACTCTTTGAATCTGCAACACAATGAACCCAGCCAACCCCACACTCTGTGTTACACTATGAGGAGCCACAGTCTTAAAGGGTCCTGGATGTGAAAAAAAAAAATGACAATGAAAAGTAATAACTGCTATAATTTTTCTTTGAATATCTGTTGTATGAGGAAAGCACTTTTTTTGTTTTGCTCTAAAGATCTATCTAAAATAATACTCTTTCTCCAGTAATGCTTGATTTAATATATTCATAGCAATTATTTCTATGTCTTCTACTTATTCAATGCTCTTTTTTTAAAAAAAAACAGATAGTGAATGACAATATTTTTTTTCATTTTAATAATTGCAGTCTTCATTTTCAGTATCGAAATTTAAATGAGGAAATATGACTCATTTTAATTCTAAAATAGATACTATCAGTTAATGTAAAAGTTCAGTGCTGTCACAGATATTTGTCAATAATTTATTATTAAAACTTTTAAAATATTTTCTTAATAGACACAATTATATGTCATGCTAGATACACAATTATATATCATGATACATTACTTATTAAATGATTTCCACATATTCATGCTAAAATTTGGAGTAAGTTGTGTTCTAAATATTTATTGTGAAGTATTTTTTAACCAAATTATTATTTCTGCTGTTATCTTTTGTGAAAGCTATGTTTTCCTAATTCAATGTTCTGAGACACATACATTTGTTTTTTTAGAGAGTTTTCTGGCTAAATTTTTTATAGAGCATTATTCTTCTCGAAGAAGAAATGAATTCAAAATTGCATTTTTAGTTTTACCTATTCTATAAGGATTGGCTTTAACCATTGCCTATGTTACCAGTTTTTATTTTACTTGCTTTAGCTTCTTGCATCCTTTGTGATTGGGTGAAATTAACAGGAAATAAATTACAATTATTTGGGGCGAGAAAAGTCGAGAAAAAGAAACAGCAGATAAATGAGTTAAGGGAAGGAAAAGAGGAAGAAAGGGGGACTATTAATCAAACTGGGGTTTGTTTACATTCAATTGAAAGAGAAATGAAAAATAATTCATAATCTCAGGTTGGAATTCAAAAGTAAAAAAAAAATGTACACAGAAAATAGAATGTGTACTTATAGGGATCTGCAAGTCCTTGGCAGCTCAACAGAATTCTTGCTATCTAATATTTTTACAAGAATATATGAAGGTTAAGATGGGTTAATAATGGATCATAAAAATTATATTGAATTATTTGATTAAGACCTAGAGAACATGAATCATGGCTATTTAACTTTAATTTTAAATATATTTAATATATATTTAATAAACATATTTAATTTAAATAGTTAAAGTTTTTCAGAACTAAAAATAATTCACACTAAAAAAATCTTTTGTGATGTTATTTTTATGTGAAAGCAAACCAAATAAATGGTATTGATTGGGTTGATACATACATAATACCCTATATGCCTATTTTGCATTCTCTACAAAATTATAAAGCTGTTGTAGGTTGGGAATCAGCTCTCTTCCTCAAAAGTGTACTTTCTTTCTTCACATGTATATCAGCTATCTTTTGCTGCATAGCAAATTATCCAGAACTTAACAAGTTAAAACAACAAACTGCTTAGCTAGCTCAGGGTCTCATAAGGAGCTGTGGAGAAGTCAGATGGGTCTGCAGTCATCTGAAGTCTTATTTGGGCTGAAGACTCCACATCTAGCCTCACTCATGTGGCTATTATACAACTGAGAACTTTGGTTTCTTGATGCATATGCTTCTCCACAGGTTGCAGGGTTTTCTTAGTACACTCATGATATGACAATACAAATTCCCCATACAAGTGGAAAGATAAAAGAGAGAGACAGACATCAGAGACAGAGAGACAACCCAAGATGAGAGTTTTTTTTTTTTTGTAAATTGACCTTGGAAATCTCATTCCATTACTTCTGTCACATTCCATCTGTGTTGGAAATTAATCAGTAAATTCAGTCCACACTGAAGGGAAGGGGATTCATAAAAGTTTAATAGAGGAGGAAGGATCCTTGTTGAACATCTTTCAGGTGGACAACCATGATATACAAAGTCACCTTAAATTGGTAGGAAATCAGGCCACATAGTGCTATGCTGCGCTTTAAGAGAGGATAGTGACTCCTTTTTCTACTTTGGGCAACTGGATAAATTGTAGCATCATTTATTAAGCAACTACATGCTCTTGGAAGTCTGGATTTTGAGAAAGGAGATGATGAGCTCTGTGATGGGCATGTTATATTTATTACATTTATAGTTAATCTGAAACTTTCTAATTGTAGATAAGTCAGTAATTTTGTGCATGATTCTGGAGCTCAAAAGAAAATTTGCAATGAAGATATTCACTTGAAAGCGTTCAGAATATTGATGGTAATCAACAATGTGTGCATGGATAAAATCATGAGGAAGAGACTATAGAGAATGTCAAGGAAGGAATCAATGATGAAGACTTGAACTCAAGATTAAAAAAACAGGTAAAGGACAATGATCCAGGAAATGTAAAGGAATTAGTTCCAGGAATTAGTTCCAGGGATAAAAGCAAATGAGGAAATTTGTGACACAGAAGCCTAGGGTAGAGTATTTTAAGAAATACAGAGTACTTTACACTTTCAAATAATGTCAAGGAGGTCAAATAATAGAGAAGAATGTTAGCTGGCAGGAAGATCACTGTTGACTGTTGCAGGAGCCATGTGGATAAACGCATGGGGGAGGAACACAGATTGTAGTGTTGAAGAGTCAGTGGTAGGTAAGTTTAAGCACTTTTTTCAGAGTTTTGCAAAGGAGAGAAAATACAGCAAAAATATAAAAGGATGTAGAATTCAAAGATGATGCTTTCTTTTATATATGAAAATGAATTTCATGTGTAAATGGTGATAGGAAAAGTGCAATAGAAAGAAGTTAAAGCAACAAGAAAGGAACAGATAATGAATAGTGTGGTGTTCTGGGTAAAGTGTGGAGAATGTAGAAGCTATAACACAGATGGAGTTTTTTATTATTAACTATAATGAAAGGGAAAGAAAATAGAAAATAAGAGAGATAAGGACACACATAGGTTTATGGGTTGAAGGCAAGACAGTGAAGACATTCGTGTTTGAGGATTTTATTTTCTCTGAGAGGTAGATGAGGTCATGTGTATACAAGTGATGTTATTATTATTCATGTTGCATTTCTGTTAATCAAAGAAATATTTCCTGAATAAGTCCTTATAAATAGTCTCCTCTTAAGGGAGGAATCAATTTATTTATTCCTTGAACAAATACTTCTGGATGCTTGTCTGCTTTCCCAAATTCATAATCAGCTTGAGAGGGCAGGGATTCAAATATTCACACTGCAGTGTGCTGATTGTGGTAGCAGCATAAAAATAACATACTATGGGGGCACCAAGGAGAACAAAACCGAATGTAACTAGAATCATAGGGGATTCACAATAACAGGTCATGAGAAAGCAGGAACAAATGGCCATTTATTTAAAAAAAATACACTTATATAGTTTTAAACCCTAGAGACTTTGTTGGACTCCAGTCCAAGAATAAAACCCTCACAAATAATAGTTTTGATCTAGAAATTAAGACTTTTAGTCTGAGACATAGTTCTACAATGAAATGAATTCCATTTAGTCAAAAATAACTGACAATATCTTGAAAGGAAGCACAGAGATATGGAGATACACATTGTTATGGTTTGGATATAGGGTATCCCCACAAAGTGCCTGTTAATGCAGTGATAGAGGTGAAATATTAGATTATGAGAGCTGTAAACTAATCATCCTATAATAGTTTGAATGGACTGAATGGCAGAAACTGTAGGCAGATGGGGCATGGCTGGAGGAAGTGGGTCACTGGGGGTGCGCCCTAGAAGGGTGCATCTTCACCCATGGCCCCTTTCTCTCTCTGTACTTCCTGACCCTTCTATGAGCTGAGCATCTTTTCTTCACTGGGTCCTTCTGCCATGATGTGCTGCCTCACCTTGCACCCAGAGCAGTGAAGTTGGCTATCAGTGTACTAAGACCTCTGAAAGCATGAGCCTCAAATAAACTTTTCCTCCTTTAAATTATTCTTGATGGGTGCTTTGTTTACGGCAATGCAAAATGAGTTACTAACAAGCAAACACATTTTCTTCATACAAATGCATTCATCCTAATAGAATTGTAAGAATAATACCCAAGTCTGCATGATAAGCACCAAGACCAGCTCTTGCAAAGGCTGTTAGATGTCCCCAGTATCTTCTCTTCCACAGCAATGCAATCCCCAATTTTTAGTTGAATATATTACCCATATAGAGACTATACCTCTCAATCTTTTCTGCAACTCATTATAGTACAATGACTTCATTCTCACCAATAATAAGTGTAGGAAAGGGTGTGGCAATTTCTGGGATGTGTTCTTGAAGGCAAAATACATCCTGTCTACTTTGTTTTGACTTTTTCAAATGCAGGTAATGGCTAGAGCTCTGTTATCAATTGGGTGAAAAAATGCAAGAACATTCAGAGGTGAAATCATTGGGTCATGGGAGCCTTAACCCAATCAGTGAATTAATCCCCTGATAAGGATTAACTGAGTGGTAACTGAAGGCAGGTAGGGTGTGGCTGAAGGAGGTAGGCAATGTGGGAATGCCTTTGGGATATACATTTTGTATCTGATGAGTGGAATCTGTCTCTCTCTCTCTCTCTCTCTCTCTCTCTCTCTCTCTCTCTCTCTCCTTCCTAATCATTGTATCTTCAGCCTCTTCCCTCCACCACAATCTTCCTCCAAGATGTCCTGCCTCACCTCCTGGCCTGAGGAACAGAGCCAGCTGTCTCTGAAACCCTGAGTCCCCAAACAAAATTTTCCTCCTCTACAATTGTTTGGGTCAGGTCTTTTAGTTACAACGGTGAAAAAGTTGACTAAAACAACTATTAAACACTAACCCCACCACCTCACCAATATAAATAGTCTTTCTTGAAACTTTGTGACTAGAGTGTATCCTTGGCAAAAACAACAACAAAAACAAAAACATATATATATGAAATAAAAGAGGCAAGTAACTGGCATGGCACAAGACATCCTTTTTGATCTGTTCCTTAGTTCTTATATTTTCCTCCCTGTTGCAAAGATATTTATGGACTGGACTGAATTACCATTTAACCCTCACTGAATGAGTTTTCTGCTCTGGACTCCAAGTTTTACTCTAACCTTGGTCTGCATAGTCAGACTCCTGGGACCTGACCAGGGTTTGGAACATTTGCTGACAGCTCTTCTGGATCAACTCTCCGTGAACTATGCTATCCTTTTCAGTCCTAACTTCAGATAGCACTGCCCTGATCTGAAAAAGCTGGTCTCTGGCTTAGAACCTGTGTTCCAATTCCATATTTAGCCTGCTTTTTGGGTCTGTGTAGATATTCATTGCCTCTTCACCTTTATTTGTATTATTGTATTGCACCTTATTTTCTTTTTTTTTAAATTTTTTTTTATTGGTTGTTCAAAACATTACAAAGCTCTTGACATATCATATTTCATACATTTGATTCAGGTGGGTTTTGAACTCCCAATTTTACCCCCAATACAGATTGCAGAATCACGTCGGTTACACATCTACATTTATACATAATGCCCTATTAGTAACTGTTGTATTCTGCTACCTTTCCTATCCTCTACTATCTCCCCTCCCCTCCCCTCCCATCTTCTCTCTCTACCCCACCTACTGTAATTCATTTCTCTCCTTATTTATTTTCCCATTCCCCTCACAACCTCTTATATGTAATTTTGTATAACAATGAGGATCTCCCTCCATTACCATGCAATTTCCCTTTTCTCTC
>NW_025999853.1:47084512-47196486 GCF_001458135.2 Marmota marmota marmota | reverse complement strand
TGTAGCCATAGCCATCAAGACAGCCGGCAGAAAGCAAATGGCGGCTCCCGCGGAGTGGAATTTCGGCACAGAAACCGCAGCCCAGCCAACGATCCCAATCCACAAACTCTCCCTGTATAAAAAATATTCAAAAAAAAAAAAAACAAAGGGCAGGGCGCACTGAGCTTTCTTTGCCTAGGGTACTTACAATCAATTGCTGATTACACATTCACCTTTTCTGCCCGGAGCGAAGCGAAAGAGGAAGCAGATGGGAGCAAAGCGCCCGTGGCTTTGGGCGACAAAGCGTCAGGGAGCCAAGCGTCTCTTTTTCGATCTCTTTGTTCTTCCTGCTGCTTGGCAAAGTGGTCCGCTACAGATTAACGGTGGAAGGGGTTCTTACACGCTGTGCGAAATCTCGATTAAAGCCGCTGCTCTGAGCACCCCGCTCAGCACTTCAGCAACCCCCGTGCGCAGCGGCCATCTTCCTCAAGTTGGTCTTGCACCTTATTTTTCAAACCCAATTTTTTGATGACTAGAACTGAGAACATTGAATTTGGTGGATCATTGGATTCTGTATAATTTGTTTTGGCAATGTTGGTCACAATTTAGGCACTCCATTGGTTGGATCCATTCCCGCTCTATTCCCACCTATTCATCAAACATGTATTAATCACTTGTCGTTTGCCAGGCATTGCGCTGTGTGCCAAGACCATGAAAGAGTTATTTCCTACCCTTGCAGAATAGTTGTAATAGTAAACAATGGTTAGAATGCAAAAAACAAAAAGTAACAAAATTGTGTGATGAGGATAAAACAAGGGAACAGCCAACAAGACAAGTGGAGCTTGAGCAGTTTCAAAACCTCTGTGGCTCAGCAGGTTGATAGGGGAGGAGGAATACTACAACCAACAAAGTGAAATTTACAAAGGCATAGAACTGGACCCAGCACTGCTTAAAGCTTAGGTAATAATCAGAGATGATATGAAAGCAGGGTTTAGGGTTACAACAGGAAAAGTCTCATGTGCCATGCAAAGGAGTTTGGGTTTTGAGGGGATTTAGGCCAGCCAATAAAACAATGCACTTTGCCAGGTTTATCCACTCCTCTAGGCTGCTGCACATCAACCTGCCACCAGGCTAGTGAACATACAGAAGTGATTAATGAGCTCTGTGACCACCCAGAAAACATTCCTGGCAGCTGCAAGCCCCAAGATACATCTACAAATCTGCTTCTCTGGCAATGTCTAGGTCAGAAATGAGTTTGGCTTTTTTTTTTTTTTTTTCCCAAGAGTTCTGCTGAGGCCGTCTTCACATCTCTCTTTCTCTTCCCTGTTACTATATTATGGATGGTTACTATATTATGGATGGCTGCTTCTTACTATAGGTTATTTTCAAGAGTTGATGCAAAGATTAATTGATGCCAAGAAAGTTTCTATATCCTCAGTTTTGAGGTAAGCTGGGATTGATAATACAACTGTAAAAACAATGCAGCAACACACACCAATTCCTAATAGCAAGAAGTATAAAAACTTCTCATTTCCCTGTGAAATAAAACTATTAAAATGGAAAACAACAGTGCATTCTCAAGAAAGGCTTGTTGGTAGCATCCTCATGCCTTCATCTTCATCCTCACTTTCTGATGATGCCAGCAAGGGGCATTTGAGGGAGGTCCTGTAGTGGCCCTCCCTCCCTAACTCCAAACTTTAGAAGGTTGATGGATCAAACCAGTCATTTTTGCTGAACTCAAAGGCTCCAGCCCCAGGAGTACTTAACTTCCTTTGTCATTTTGCACCTTCTGACAGCTTCAAAATATGTAGTACATGAGTACTATACTAGGAACTTATAAGACTGGTGTTGTGTATTGATGTTAAGAGTCCTTATTTCCCATTTGGAGCAAATAGGATGTTATCTAAGACTAATTTTTCAAAGATGGAGAAACTGTGTGGTCCTGAATACATGAGCAATATTGTACAATATTCTGCTCATTTGGGGATTTCAAACCTGGCCTAAGGGAACTGCTTCATGTTTCCATGTTTTGATTTTTTTTAAACATGAAAACAGCATTTCCCTCCAATTTTACAATGATTGAAATTCCCAACACCTCAACTCAGGCCAAAAAAAAAAGCATATAAGCAAGAAAATATTGTTTCAGAGACAGGATACACATTTTTGCTCTATGCAGTAATGCCAGGAACTCAGTGTGAAGACAAGGATTATCTCCTTGAGTCTTTTTTTTTTATTTTTAATAAATGCAGAGGTGGTTACAAAAAGAAATGAAATGTTGGCTGGCAGAAGCAGCAGGGAAGAAGATTTTTTTATCGTAGACTAACTAGTTCTGAGACATTTTGGCTGTCTTCTTGCAGACCAGTAATTGGAAATTAAATATTCCTCATATAAAGGAGAGGCACCTGCTTGCATCTTTGTGTTCTATTATTCCTGCTTTTCTCCTTTGATGCCTGATTTCCATGTGCTTGGAATAATTTATGAGAATTACTTTAAAATTTCAGGGAAAAGCAATGGCTAATAGCTTGCTTCTAGAAAAATGTCAGGTAGCTGATTTTTGAGTCTAAAAAGAAGCTTGGAAATCTTTCCTCTTGCAGAATCTGCTACAAACTTGATGTAATAAAAAACAAAAAGCAATGAATTTAGGATAGGAACCTCAGGCATAAGACCACGGTTCCATTGATAACTGTGTATCCTTGGATACGTTCATTTACTTCTCTGAAACTCGGTCATGTTGTCTGTAAAATGATGGAGAAGAAGGGTGCTTGATAATCAGTAAGGACCTCATTAGTTTCAGTACACGATGATCATTTATTATATTTTAGGTTAAACATAAATGAACTGTGAACAAGAAAGGTAGATATTTAGGAAATTTCCATCAATGCAATTGGGAAAAGTGAAATTATACCTGAAAAAAACCCCAGCTAACCCCACAATGGAGTCTGGAATAAGCCACCATGCATTTTAAAATGAAATCTATCCAGGTGAGGTGGTACAGGCCTGTAATCAGAGTGACTTGAGAGGATGAGGCAGGAGGATCGAAAGTTCAGGTTCAACCTCAGCAAACCTAAGAAACTTAGTGAGGCCCTAAGCAACTTAGTGAGGCCCTAAGTAACTTAGTGAGGCCCTAAGCAACTTAGTGAAACCCTGTCTCAAAATAAAAATAAAAAGGACTGGGAATGTTGCTCAGTGGTTAAGCACTCCTGGGTTCAATTCCTGATGCCAAAATATTAAAATAAGAAAAAAAAAGTGGAATCTGGCAACCACTTTTGGAGTAGTGGAGGTCCTGATACAAACTGTACCCTGTGGTTCATGTGCATTTGGCACTGGGAAGTGAGATTATGACTTACAAGTGGGACCCTCCCCTCCACTCCTTAAGCTTTAGTTCTCACTAATGTTCCAGATTGGTAGGAGCCTACTTTTTTTTCTGCCTTAGAGAGCCAAGTCATTTTGAGGCTGGGAAGTAATAGGTATTTAAAATGAATACTTGAGTAATTAAAGAAAAATAGACCCTTTTATGTCCAGGAACATGGGCCTCTAAGGAGGTCCAAGGATAGAATTCCAGGTTGTTCTTAATGAATTTTCTTTCATTTTTTTTTTATTACATTGAAAATTATCCTTATGGACAAATGTTTTGTCAAATTAATAAGACTGAATTTTTGAAGTACTTATTAAGGCAATGACAGTGGCTTGAGGCACTACTGTAGACAATTAAGGGACATATGCATCTCCTTTTTATCATGTTTGATGTCTAGAATAATTTTTCTTTGATAAACATTAGGAAGAAATGTATCATATCATAATGACTCATTATAGATTGCTCATTTTAGGCATGACTTGCATTAGAAAATGTCAAATAAAAAATGATAGAATTAAATTTACTGATCCATTGGTTTTTACTTTTATTATCAAACATTATGGGATATATATATATTTTTTTTTCATTCATTCATTCTTGGGTAGTAATATTCTTGCCAAAAGAAGCATAATGTCTCTACTTAGCCTGTTTCCAATGTGTGCTAGACAATGTGGTTTTCAGGAGAAGAAAGCTCAATTTGAAAATTTTGGATTTACACTTTTTTCATTGACAACTATCTGAAACTTAATTTAAACTATATTAAGCAGAAAAAAAGGATTAAATGATTAAATATTAATATCAAATTATTATTAAATGTTAAAAATTATTATGGAACTAGATTATCACATGGAACTTAAGGTCAAGAATTTTGTTGGACTCCAGAAAAAAATGAAATGAGATATTAACACTAGTTGAATTGTTTTTTTTTCTCTTAATGTGCTCATTTCTGACCATCTACTTCATTGTACTGCCTCTTGCAGATTTCTTCCAACATTTTTCCAGTCTATATTCTACATGATAGAAATTATGGCCTCAAACATTCACAAGTTTTTCATGATATGGGTAAATACAGCAATTAAAAAAAAATCTGATTCCTCTTGTAAGTACCAGCTCCAAATTTCTCAGGTTAGGATTCAACTGACCACCTTGAGGCAGTTATGTATCTTACAAGGCTGATCAACGGTGACCAGGCTCTGGGGGCACATTGTAAGAACATAACTCTTCCTGCTGCCACTAGTGGCTGAAAGAGGTGATGTAAGTTCTTAGAAAGGTATTGGCATTGCCTGGTATCACTGCATAGAAATATACTGCTCACCTCTGACCTTCCAGTACATACACAGAGCAATTTTCTAAAGCACACAATTCCAGAGATGTCCTGCTTAACTTTCTCCAACTTTCCCAGGTGAAAACCCAAACAGTGGGGTTTTGAAATATATCATGCTTGACTTATGTTCTGATATAACAACTGAGCAATAATTCTCTGAGGTCATGTTTTTGAATGGCCCCCAATGCATTCTCTTTAGGCTCACTCATTTATTTATATGATTCTTTATAACATAAAACACAACTAATAACCAATGGTAGGGAAGAGATGCAGGATAATTATAATAAAATTTGTATTTGAATAAAATAATGAAAACAGTTACAATGTAAATTGGTCACTGATTCAGAGATAGGTAAATTAAAAGATGAACAAATATCTTATTAACTCTCATCTTTGAAAGTGAAGTGAATCATTTGGTTGAGCCATCTATTGACTGAAGTTTCCTGTGACAGTGTCTTTTGGGAACTACATTTGAGGTTAGGATTTGGGGATATTTCTCCATAGGAGGCTCTATCACCTTTGTAGTTCATTTCTTATTTGTGCCTATACTTGGTTCTGGCCTTTCTGGGTTTTCTGGGGATGGAACTTTTATAAAATATTGTTCAATTGTCAGTTTATTTGAGAGAATTCTATTTTAAATAGCCAGTGAAAGAAATATTATTGAGTTGTGCTCTTTGAATCTCTAGCTTGAACTGGATCTTGTTTTCTTGGATTCTACTTTATAGCATCAGGTTTTGATAGTCTTCCCATCTTTCTTTCTCAGCTTAAGGTTCTTTTTCATGGGAGAAAAGCAATGTTAGGACAAAATGGTTTGTGCCTTTGTTCTGTAGTGAGTCCCTTAACCCCAGGCTACATTTCAGCTCTAGCCAAATGTGATGCACAAAGGAAGGGTCATCATTGTGTCCATTCCTGAAGTATCTGTGCTTTGGAGAGGTACCTTGACTTCCCTGGGACCTCCCCGATATTCCCATTCTGATTTTTAGAATCTGATTTGTTTGTTTTGATTTTAGAATAGAATGCAACTGACTATTTGATTGCTGAGATTTAATAAAGCAAGATTATCTGATCTTAAGCAGGCTAAAGGCAGAAGTTATAAATTTGTGCTATTGTCTTTGAGTTGCTTTCAGTTGAGTCACCTTAAATGAAGATTATTACTTTTGTAGAAAACGTTTAGTGAAGCCTAAATGAAGCAGCCAACATATTAAGATATTTTGACATTTTGCCACCAAGCCCCCAAAATCCTGAATATAAGATACAAAAGTGAATGGCCATCCAACTGCTCTGCCACTACAGGCACAAAATCCCCTTGCTGGTCCTAAATAAGAGATTATTGCTGTTTCCACCCTAATTTCATTCTACCATTGTGCAATTTCTTCATGCAAACGGGGCATAATCTCATAATTAACTGGTTGGTGACTGTAGGCAGGAAGGGTGTGGCTGGAGGAAGTAGGTCACAGGGGACATGACTTTTGGGTTTACAGTTTGTTGCAGGTGAGTGGAGTTCTGTCTTTGCTTCCTGGTGCCACATCCTGAGCAGCTTTCCTCCACCATGCCCTTCTGCCATGGTGTTCTGTGTCATCTTGGGCCCAGAGCTATGTAATTGGCAGTCTATGGACTGAAACCTCTAAAACCATGAGCTCCAAGTAAACTCCCTCTCCTCTTTTGTCACTGTCAGGTCCTTTGGTCACAGTGATAAAAAAGCTGACTAAAACACTATAGCAATGAAAATATTGAGTTGTTACCTAGATATTATAATTATGAAAACATCAACTGAACACTTAAAATCTGTGTATTTTATTAGTTGTAAATTATAATTCCATTAAACATTTTCCCACATGTTTTAAACATGGAAAAAATAGGAATTAGCTTCAGCATAAATAAATAAGTAAATAAATAGTAAACTAAGAAAACAATAGGGATTTGAGAGCATCTCAGGGAAGATAACAGGAATGAAATGGAATCAGGGATTTGAACATTTTTCAGGACTGTAAGTTCTGGTTAGAGCTAATCTTAGCATATCTGCTTTGTTTTCTTTCCATCCTATACCTTCTTCTATGTCTCAGTTCCAACTGTTGGAAAAGAAATATGGCACAGTTGCTGAGTATGACATATTATAGGATCATTCAATCCCTTATCCAGCAAATAGTCACTGATAGCAATTATTGATTGATACAACCTACTAGATAGTTTTACAAGTTTGGGGGCTGAACAGTGAACTAGTTAGACAATCAATTAGAATAGCACATTCTAATTGAGAAGAGAGAAGCAAGCAAGTAAGCAAATATATCAAAATGTTCTAATGAGGATGCTAAGAAAATGGTAATGCAAGTCAAACGGACTTGAGGAAGGGTGTGTTTAGATAAGGTCATGAGGGGAGGTTGAAATTTAAGCAATGAGAAAGGGTCTCATAAAAAATTTGGAAGATTTTAATTTGGAGGAAAATTAAAGTCTTTAAGACTGGAATAAGCTTCCATATTTTGGAGAGAGGAAGATTTGTGAGGCTGAATGTGGGGTAGAATAATAAAAGGTGAAGTCAAGAAGGCAGGCAGAAGCTGTCCTATAGAGCCACTCAGCATAGGTGAATAGTTCACTTTTATCCACAGAACAATGGAAATCATCATATGATTTCAAGCCAATTTATATTTTAAACCTAAGATAATAGAGTCTCATCAGATTGTGTTATCCCTTTCTTAAGTTTTTCTTTTAATTTTTTAAAGTTCTTAACAGTAAGTTCAAATTCTTCAAAGAAAATATTATATGTTCAGACTGGAGCAGGTGGGCTATCTCTTAATTCAATGGCTATGGCCACTGGATGCATCATATTTGGATGAAAAGAATTTTTAGGAAATAGATAGACAACCCCATAATACTCACTCTAAATTCAGTGCATAAACAGAAGTTCTCTGAGTTTTATTTCAATGTCAAAAAAAAAAAAAAGACAAAGTGGAGAGGTTTCAGGAAATTGTGCTTTGGAAATAAGAGAAATGTTTTGCAGCTTGGTTTGTGGTTTATGCCTCTGTCTACATCATCCACTCCAGAACTGCTGATATTCCACTTAGTACATTGAAGCAGGTCTTAGAGGAATTGTTAGATGTGCCATTTTCCTTCAGCATAAGCTAGATGGAATTACTGATGTCTTCAAGTGCAGATTGCGTGCAGCTTTCTTCCTTCACAGCTCACTAGAGGTCATGGGTCATGTTGCATCTACAGTGAATAGCATACCGTAGGTACTCAATATGTTCTTTTGAACAAGTAAATTATGATGCTATCAGAAGTGCACTTCTATTTCATGTCTGTTATGGAAACTTCAAGAAAATTGATGCCTTCAGATTGTTAAAAAGAAAAATAGTGTCTTTGGAAGAAAAATTGGGGGACATTATGGTTAGGTAGAGTATTTGAAATATTTGGCCATATGTCTGGATTTTTCTTTCTTTCTTTTATTTTTGGCAGAAGATAGAAGTTCCACATATCATCACAGATCACTGTAGTAATTATCTCTCTCCTTTATTGCTATGTACCTTATGTCTAATAGAGGGCCTGATACATAGCTAGTAGTTCATTAATACTTGTTAAATTAAGTATTACAAATGCATCAGAATGTATTGAGATCAAAGTTTTTGCCAATTATCTTGAAATAAGCCTTGTCTCCTGCTATGAAATCATCACCTTCATGAAAAATGGGATTTTCTTTTTTCAAAAACATGTAAGAAATGGAAACAGAATATACATTTCTTTTTCACTGTGTGGTAAAATCTATGATTTTCCAGAAGACAGTCACAAAGGACTTGATTGAACTTGAGGAAGAAGTTTCCCTTTTACTGAGGATGAAAGAAAAACCAATTCTGAGCAATTTGATAAAGAGGGATTCATGGGTGACCTGGATTGTTTGGTGGATAATTTTAGCCAGGCTAAAATTTCTGGTGCTCAGCAGCACCTTACCTGGTTTTACTGAAGGTCTGTAATTCCTTTTGGCAGAACAGCTCCACTGGAAAAGAATACAGGCAGAGTGCTCCAGGAGCAAACACCCAAATCCATGCATCTGTGAAGGATGGAAGCTTCAGCCACAGGATCAACAGAGGCAAAGTTTCCTTGAACAGGTGAGTAACCGAATCCAAAAGCCTTGGAACCAGAAGTGCTTCCAATTTCAGATTTTTAAGGTTTTACCTTTATATGGTGAGTTGTCTTGGGAAGGGGATCTGAGTCTTAACCCCATGAAACAGAATTAAGTTTTATGGTGTGGAATTTTCCACTTGTGGCATCATGGCAGCACTCAAGAAGTTTTGGAATCTGGAGCATCTGGGATTTCAGGTTTTCAGATGAGGGATGTGCAACCTGTGTGAGTCATTTATTTCAGGGGAGGCTGTCCACGGCTTTCAAAGATTCTCAGTGATCCTTTGGCTCCAGAGTGCTAAGAACCACTGTTATCCTAGCATTCAGTTTATAGATGGAACCACACAAAGGTTGCAATGTACTCTGCCATAGCATCTGCAGATGGTCATTTTTCTGTATTGGAGAGGCTTTCCATAAGAGTAAAGGGAGCAGAAAAATGGAGA
Organism: Marmota marmota marmota; assembly: GCF_001458135.2. Classification (NCBI taxonomy): domain Eukaryota; kingdom Metazoa; phylum Chordata; class Mammalia; order Rodentia; family Sciuridae; genus Marmota; species Marmota marmota. Next base: position 47,187,275 of record NW_025999853.1, on the reverse strand, counting down.
GGCTGGTCAGTCTCCCTTCTTGAGCAGCTGATTCAGTTCAAGCCAGCACTTCACTCACACTCCAGGCCACTCACTGCACACCAACCCTGAGTGTCCTGCAGCCATGTGCCAAACAACCTGGACAAGCTCTGAGTCAATACCCTATTCCCTGGAAACTGAAAAATGATTCCAAGTAGCTATCCAGAGAAAGCTTACAAAATCTAGCTTCCCGTATGCTGCTTCCCACAAATAAGTTACTCCAGCATCTCATCGTTATCCTGCACCCCTCCCCCAACAAACCCTGTGCTCTCCTTTGGAGCTGTAAAGAATAAAGAGTTCTTTTATCTATCCAAATATCATTGTGTTGTGTCCCTCATCAAAACAAAACAAACAAAAACAAAAACAAAACCCTTTCAGTAATTCTGTGAAATAAATATCAGACTTTCTATTTTGCAGATGAGGAAACTGAGCATCAAAGGGGTTGTACTAAGTATTGCAAATCAAAGAATCTGTTAAGTGGTAGAGCTGACTTTACAATCCACAGCTGCCTCGTATACATGCACTACTGCTTCTGGTCTGGAGCATAAGATTTAAATTTACAAATTTAAGTAATTTCTCAATATTACATATATTTGAATGATTGCCCTTAATTCCTTAAGTCTGCACATGAGTTTCCCTAATATTTGATAAAGATAAGTGACTGAAAATATATAAATAATTGTACCTGAAGTGATAATGAATTTTCACTAACAATGAAATAAGCTTATGTACATAATAATTGTAACTGAAGTGATATTGAATTTTCACTAATAATGAAATAAGCCTACGTACATCATCCTAACATTTTTCATCAAATGAGTTTTCACTTGCTTTCTCTTTTTATGAAGTAAAAAACAGAAAAAAACAGATAAATAAAAGGTGTGACAAAAGTGTAAGCACAAAAATATCCCTTGCAGCCACGCAGAAGCAGGCTGGATCCAACACTTACAAACTTATAAGCAGTTAAACACTGTGAACCTTGAAATCAGCCTCATTGGAAGTACTTACACCACAGAAGTTGGCAAACATTACAAACTGTTTTTCCTGCCAAACTGTTAACCAGAGAAACCATGACCATACTACTACAATGTATGTATTGGCAGGAAATAAGTAATACCTAACAACTGGAAATTGATTAAATAAGATAATTATAAATTACAATGCACTCATACTGCAGAAATATTATAACCTTAAAATCACACTAAAGACAAAGGGCAACATGGAGTAACATACAAAATGTATATTGCTAATTTTAAACCACAGTTCACAAAGAAGTTCAGCTCAAATTCTTTTTGCTAAAAAAATAAGTTGCAGGAGAAAAAAACTGCAATATATATANCTTTACATTAGCACATTTTACCAAAAATATATATATATATATATATATATATATATATATATATATATATATATATATCTATCTTAAAACTGATTATATTTAATTGATAGAATTATAGTGAGTTTTGATGTTACTAAAGATTTTCTAAATTTGTTATTTCTAAATTGTAGCATTTGTTATGAATCACTTTAAGAAACTTCTGAACTTGCATCTGAAAGTAGGGCCTTGGTGCTGTGAACTTGATTCCTTTTGACCCATCACTGATCATGAACCATTGAATGGTTAGAGAAGGCAGAGACAGAAATGATGCTGCCATGCAGTGGAACTCATGGAATACTGGAAAGCAGAAAGCCTGGGGCTTAGTTTCAGAATTGCTCTTGTTATTTGGGTCACATGGGGCAAGACTTCAACTTCTCTGGAAAGCTACGAGGGATTTTCTTGACCTCCCCCACAGGGCCACTGTGAGGACAAACTAACCAAATGGATGAGAAACTCTGTAAGCAGCATACTAATGGGGCATTGCTATGAGGCATTGAAGGAGTTCCGTATGTGAGTTTAGACTAGTTCATTTCTTTCATACCAGTTTGAAAGCTCAGGTCCTCTGTCCCTATCACCTTAATTGTTTAATTGCCATTCACCTCAATTGCTCTTTTCCGGTTTTCTATTTTTCTCATGAGTTGGACAACTCAGAATTTCTTGTAATTTTATTTTTAAAAAAAGTTTATTAAAAGCTCACAAAGTTAAAAAAAAATCAACATCATATCCACATAGTGGTCAATCTGAATTGTAAGAAGTGGAATTCCATTATGTATTACAAAGTAAAAGCGAGGGTTTATAATTTAACTTAACAGCAACAAATTGCTATGTCAAGGGATAATAAAGAAGCATATGTGCCTTGAGGACAGAAGCAAACCAATGCATAAAACAAGACTGGCAAATCATCTGCGCCTTTTTTCACTTCATTCCCTGTATTCGCAAAATCAAAAACTTGAATTTTGTATTTTACAGAGAAAATCGACAGTATAAAGAAGTGCTTCTAAATAAAACACTTTACCCAACCCATGAGATTACTATAAAGAGCATTAATTTATGCTGTGACTGTAATGCACATTTAAAATTGTAATTTCTCATTTAATGGATGAGCTTCTCATGGCTGGCTATAAACTTTCTGAGATCAGTCAGGGAGCCTCCCTCAGCACCTAACATAGTCAGTGGATCATTGTGGCTTCTCAAAAGATAATTTTCTCAATGAAGGAATGAATGCAAACTTAGCAACTCTGAATGTGTTCATAGAAATACAGAAATGGGTCTACCTAAAGAAGAGTATTTTCATTTGTGTGAATGTTTATACTGTTGTTTTTCAGGATGATATGACAAAAACACTTTCAAAGAGAGCTGGAATGAGATTTGGCCTGGAACAGGAGGAATTCAAGGACATACATCTGATCAACATGGCGAATGGACATTGATCAGTTCTCAGACAGATGCTGCCACATATAGCTGAGAGAGAAATGGAATCTCCATCTGTCTGTGGGGTCCAGGATCTCCAGAGTCCTTTGATCTCTCTTGCCTTCCATTCCACATCTCTACTGCTCTGCTCCACTCAGCCACCACCAGCCACCACCTCCAGACCTGGAAGGTCATAGCATAAAAACCTGCCTTCTGCTTCTGCATCCTCACTCCTCAGAAATAATTCTAATGAAAGAGCAACCAATCGGGAAGTTTTTCTTTCTTTCTTTTTTTTTTAATTTTAACTTCCTACACAGGGTTTCTTTTAAAAAATCAGACTGCTCTTGTGTCCTTACTGAAGTGTTTTCTTAGGAAGAATAGACTGTATAGTTGGGCGTTAATGACTGAGTCAATTTCTTGAAAAGTTATGCCCATCTGCCATGCAAGAGGAACAGTACCCTTTAGAGAGTGCTAAAGAAAACTATGGGAATGAAGGGAAAATGAGGAGCTATTTAAAAAGGTGAACTGCTGCCAGTGAGTTTAACTGATAAAAACAATTAATCAAACATTAGGTGTAGAATTGGGAGTAAGTGATAGGGCATAAACTATAGCCATAATGCACGTTTTTTGGTCTCCAGAAGTTAACACACAAAACCCCGTGGCTTTCCAAATCAGTAATCAGCTCTGCTCATGATGTTTGTTTCCTTGTAGAGATAGCACATGTATCTACAAGTGACTCAATTGCATGGATGATATTATGTCACAAAGAACTAAGAGGAACTGAAGCAGTAAGGATGAGGAATAAGGTACAAGCCTGTGGATGGGGTAGGATTTAAGCAATTAGAAGTGAAGAAAGGAGGTTATGGATTTAAAGCTACTTTGTCTTGCTTCTCTTAAGCACCTTTAAGTTAATCAGCAAAAATTATGTCTTTGCCTACTCTTTCACACAGCAATTATAACAATTTCTTAATCTCGAGAGGATGCTAGTATCTTCTAAGGCAACAAAACCTTCTAGAATTATGTTACAAGCTTGCAAAACACTTTTTTATAAGCCATTCTAACAATGCCATCTCAAGAAGTTTCCAGTTTAGAGATGATATCACATCCCACATATTTGACATATTTAAGAAGGGCAGGGATTTAAAGTACAATTTATTTCTGGTGAAGACAGAATAGAAAGTGTGTTACATACTGATTGAAAGGCAGCCACGAAAATAGGTTTGTTTCAGTACTTTCTGTTGGTATTAGAAGCCATAAAGGTCTGAAAAAAGATATATGATCTTACATCTGAGAGGGGCCAAATAAATCCAATGGTTTTCTCTAAGCAAGAGGTGAGGAGACAGCATAGAAACCTGTTTTGTGTGACAGTGGTGAGATAGATCATACCAATTTAATTGGTATCAAGATTGAAATGGTTGCACAAAATTATCCCTCTGGGGTTGTTTTACTGCCAAGATATTGTAGATTTACACTCAGCTTGGTCAAACTTTCTGGAAAGGGCAATTTCTATCCTGAAAACAAAGTCTAAATGGAGTTAAGAATGAAGGGATCTGTGCAAATTTACAAGTGTCAGTTTTTAAAAAAATGCATCTACAACTACAGAGTATAAAGAGGCTCTGCTAATTGGATACAAATTCTGTAAACATCTCATGCATGGATCCCATTTCAGTCAGCTACAAAAATGCATGATTATCCAAAAATAAAAAGAGAAAGGAGATCTTAAAGGCAGTGCATTCCCTCAGACAGTCTGATGAGACTCTGAAGGTAAGCCAGGTCCATTTGCTGTGGGGAAGATCAACAGAATCTGGGGAAAGGATGTGAAAGATTAATGACATTATAATTCAGCATTGTAGCTTTTGCCAATCACATTTCAGTCATTGCCCACTACATTAGCGATGGTAGGCCCTGCCAACAGGCAGCAAGACAATACTGATACCTGCTCACTAATCACCCAAAAGAGAAACCTATCACACTTTACAAACAACACCAGGGTGAGATACTTTGCAAAAGAACTGGAAAATGAGTTAAGATACAAAACATTTTTATGAAGTACTATTTCATGTAGAAACTGCAGAAATTCTTTTTTTAATCTTGTCTAGAATAGCTATGGTGGCCCAGTTGCCTGGAATTGATTGATTGTTTCTCTCTATATGGGGAAACAATCAATTGCTGATCCTTTATTTCATTTCACCCCACAGCAGCCCTCCGAGGTATGAATTATCACCCTTATTTAAAAGAGGGGGACATGAAGTCTTAGGGAAGTAAAATGGCTTACTCATGATCCCAGGCCAGCTGGGAGTGGGGGTACACTAAAATCCTAGTCCTCTCAAGGTGCAGAGTCCTCAAGAAGGGTTTTTAAAACAGTGCTTCTCAAATTACCTATGGAGAAGGGTATTTTTTTAAAGATTACAATTTATCACTTTTATAATGATGCTTATTAAGAAAGAAATTGCTGGGGAAGTATTAAAAATCCCCCCAGAATAGATTCAAATATTTTAGGGTCAGGCTTAAAAGATATAAAGCTGTTATGTCAGATTGTCATAAAAATAAATGCTTACCTTCAATTACTGTCACAGGTGAGTAACAAATGGTGCCCAAGCCCACGCTGTATCCTATTCCACACTCTGAAAGACATCAAGCTCAAGTTCTCAGTAAATGAATATGCATTTGATGGCTCCCAAACCACACAGGAAAACTTGAAAACTCCTCCCAAATTCAAAATATGCAAATGTTAGCTGAACCCACTCGATCTCACAGTCTTCACCTGACCTTCCTCCAAAGAATGTGATCAGAAGACATCAGCATTTGGACACTACTTGGTGGAAAATAAGGATCTACTACTAAGGATCTACTAGTACTATCATCTACTAAATGGCATCTAGGTTGGTTCCACAGTTTACCTATTGTGAATTGTGCCGCAATAAACATTGATGTGACTGTGTTCCTAAATTTTACTATTTTTAAGTCCTTTGGGTATAGACCGAGGAATGGGATAGCTGCAGCAACTGGTGGTTCCATTCCCAGTTTTCCAAGGAATCTCCATACTGCTTTCCATATTGGCTGCACCATTTTGCAGTCCCACCAGCAATGTATGAGTGTGTCTTTCCCTCCAAATCCTTGCCAACACTTATTATTGTTTGTATTCTTAATAGATGCCATTCTGACTAGAGTGAGATGAAATCTTACAGTACTTTTGATTTGCATTTCTCTAATTGCTAGAGATGTTGAACATTTTTTCATACATCTGTTGATCAATTGTATATCTTCTTCTGAGAATGTCTGTTCAGTTTCTTGGCCCATTTATTGATTAGGTTACTTGTTTTACTGATGATTAGCTTTTTGAATTCTTTATATATCCTAGAGATTAGTGCTCTATTTGATATGCAAGGGGTAAAAATTTGCACCCAAGTTGTAGGTACTCTATTCACCTCACTGATTGTTTCTTTTGCTGATAATAAACTTCTTAGTTTGAATCCATCACATTTATTAATTCTTGATTTTAATTCTTGTTCTATAGGAGTCTTATTAAGGAAGTAGGGGCTTAATCTGATATGATAGAAATTTGGGCCTACTTTTTTGTCTATTAGATGCAGGGTATCTGGTTTAATTACTAGGTCCTTCATCCACTTGAGTTGAGTTTTGTGCATGGTGAGAGATAGAGGTTTAATTTCATTTTGTTGCATATGGATTTCCAGTTTTCCCAGAACCATTTGTTGAAGAGGTATCATTTCTCCAGTGTATGTTTTTTGTACCTCTGTCTAACATAAGATAACTGTAATTATGTGGGTTAGTCTCTGTGTCCTCTATTCTGTACCATTGGTCTACCAGTCTGTTTTGGTGCCAATACCATGATGTTTTTGTTACTATTGCTGGTATAAGTTCTGGTATAGCGATGCCACTAGTTTCACTCTTCTTGATAAGGATTGCTTTAGCTATTCTGGGTCTCTTATTGTTTCCAGATGAATTTCATGACTGATTTTTTTTATTTTTATGAAGAATATCATTGGGATTTTGATTGGAATTGCATTAAATCTGTATAGTGCTTTGGTAGTATGGTCATTTTGATAATATTGATTCTGCCTATGCAAGAACAAAGGAGATCATTTCATCTTCTAAGGTCTTTAATTTCTTTCTTTAGTGTTCTGTAGTTTTCATTATAGAGTTCTTTCACCTCTTTTGCTGGGTTGATTCCCAAGTTTTTTATTTTTTTAATGCTATTATAAACTGGGTAGTTCTCCTTGTTTCCCTTTTAGAGGATTTGTCACTGTTATACAGAAATGCTTTTGATTTATGGGTGTTGATTTTGTATCCTGCTACTTTGCTGATTTCATGTACTAGTTCTAGAAGTTTTCTGGTAGCATTTTTTGGGTCTTCTAGGTATAGAATCACACCATGGGCAGATAGTGCTAATTTGAGTTATTTTTTTCCTATCTGTATCCCTTTAATTTCTTTCATCTGTCTTGTTGCTCTGGCAGGTGTTTCAAGAACTATGTTAAATAGAAATGGTGAAAGAGGGCATTCTTGTCTTGTTCCAGTTTTTAGAGGAAATGCTTTCAATTTTTCTCCATTTAGAATGATGTTAACCTGAGTTTAGCTTACATAGATTTTACAATGTTGAGATATGTTCCTGTTATCCCTAGTTTTTCTAGTGTTTTGAACATGAATAGGTGCTGTATTTTGTTGAATGCTTTTTCTGTGTCTATTGTGATGATCACGTGGTTCTTATCTTTAAATCTATTAATGTGATGAATTACATTTATTGACTTCTGTATTTTGAACCAACCTTGCATCCCTGGGATGAATGCCACTTAATCATGGGGTGCTATCTTTTTGATATGTTTTTGTATTCAATTTGCCAGAATTTTATTGAGAATTTTTGCATCTATGTTCATTAGAGATATTGGTCTGAAGTTTTCTTTCTTTGATGTGTCTTTTCTTGGATTTGAAATCAGGGTAATATTGACCTCATAGAATGAGTTTGGAAGTGCTGCCTCTCTACTTTCTTATATTTGCTAAAAGTTGCTTTGTGGCATAATATATGGTCTATTTTAGAGACGGACCCATGTGCTTCTGAGAAGAAAGTGTACTCATTTGTTGAAGGATAAAATATTCTATATGTCAGTTAAGTCTTAAGTTTTTCATTGTATTATTGAGTTTTATACTTTCTTTTTTCATCTTTTGTTTGAAATATCTATCCAGTGGTAAAAGAGGTGTGTTAAAGTCATCCAGAATTATTTTTTGTTGTGTTTTTGACTCTTGAACCTGAGAAGAGTTTGTTTGATGAATGTAGATGCTCCATTGTTTGGGGCATATGGATTTATTATTGTTATGTCTTGTTGATGAATGATTCCCTTAAGCAGTATGTAATATCCTTCTTTATTCCTTTTGATTAAATTTGGCTTGAAGTCTCCTTTATTTGATATGAGGATGGAAACACCTGCTTGCTTCCTGTAAATAGTATGATTTATCTCAAACTTTCACCTTCAGTCTACAGATGTCTTTTCCTATGAGATGAGTCTCTTGGAGGCAGCATATTGTTGGGTCTTTTTTTTTTTTTAATCTAAGCTGCTAGTCTGTGTTTTTTGATTGGTGAGTTTAAGCCATTAACATTCAGGGTTATTATTGAGACATGATTTGTATTCCCAGGCATTTTTGTTTATTTTTGGTATTTAATGTGACTTGCTTTCTCCTTTGATTAGTTTGTCCTTTAGTGTAATACCTCCATTTTTTGATTTTTATTGCTGTTTTTCTTCTTTTTTATAATTTGTTTTAATTAGTTACACATGACAGTACAATGACCTTGACATATCATACATTTGAATCTGGTGGGATATAATATCTCATTTTTCTGAGTGTACAGGTTGCAGAATCACATTGGTCATGCATTTACATATATACACACAGTAATAATACTGTCTGTTTCATTTATTGCTGTTTTTCAATTCCTCTTCATGGAATGTTTTGCCAAGGATGTTCTGTAGTGCAGGCTTTCGAGTTATGAAATCTTTTAACTTTTGTTTATCATGGAAGGTTTTTATTTCATCATCAAATCTAAGGCTTAATTTTGTTGGATAAAAGATTTTTGGTTGGCATTCGTTATCTTTCAAAGCTTGATGTATGTTGTTTCAGGATCTTGTAGCTTTCAGTGTCTGGGTTGAAAATCTGCACATAATCTAATTGGTTTCCCCTACATGTAATCTGATTCCTTTCTCTTGTGCCTTTTAATATTCTCTCCTTATTCTGTAAGTTAGGCATTTTCATTATAATGTGCCTTACTGTGGATCTGTTGTGATTTTGTACTTTTGGCATCCTGTAAGCCTCTTGAATCTGGTTTTCCAATTCAGTCTTCATGTTTGTAAAATTTTCTGATATTATTTAATTGAACAGATTGCTCATTCCTTTGGTTTGGAACTCTATTTCCTCCTCTATCCAAATAACTCTTAAATTTGGTCTTTTTATGCTATCCCATATTTCTTGAATATTCTGCTCATGGTTTCTTACAATTTTCACTGTGTGGTCTACATTCTTTTCAAGATTATATATTTAGTCTTCATTGTCTGAGGTCCTGTCTTCCAAGTGGTCTAATGTGTTGGTGATGCTTTCAGTTGAACTTTTAATTTAGTATATTAAATTTCTTTCATTTCAAGGATTTCTGTTTGCTTGTTTTTTTTAGAACCTCTATCTCACTATTAAAGTAATCTTTTTCTCCCTGTATTTGCTTTCTTATATCATTCTTTAATTCACAGAACATTTTAATTATGTACACTCTAAACTTCTTCTCTGTCATTTCTTCTCCTGTGCTGGCCATAGATTCTAATAATGTGATATCTTGATTTGCTTGGGGCACTTTCTTCCTTTGTCCTTTCATATTGTTTGTGTGTCTTCCCTTCTAGCACTATGGATTCTAGGTGTTACCATTTTTACCTTATAGGCTTATAGTGCCCCTGTAGGGATCCAATACCTCTCCTTTGAGGTGAAAGACAATGTTATCAGATCTCAATATAAACAATATACACCCTGAAAATAAATGTTTGCTAATAAGACATTTATAGTTTGGTAACAGTGTACAGAAATGGTAAATTTAATCATTATCTACAATATACTCAGTAGGTTTGTAAAATGGTATACATTTTCTGATGGTGGACAAAGAACCAGGGGTGAGGAGTAGGATGATATGCTGAGGAAATAGGAGGTGAGGATATAGAGTTGTTATATCTTAGGAAGTGTGAAAGAGAAATCTAAAGAGAAAGATTAGTAGCAGGAGAAGGGAGTGGCAGTAATTTTGGGTAGATAAGTAAGTGGGAAGACTGTAGGGTACATTAAACAAACACACATATATATTAAGAAAAAAAATTAAGAAAAAAAAACAGTAATATTTTAAAAAAAACGGTGTAAGGTGAACTCAAAAGAGTAAAAACCCTGACCATCTGGCCACAAACCATTTCCCTACCACATCACCTGCCTCTTCCCCTCTTTCTTTTTTCTTTCCTTTCTCTCTCTCTCTCTCTCTCTCTCTCTCTCTCTTTCCCCAGTACTGGTGATTAACCCCAGGGCCTCATGCTTACTATGGAACCATAGTTCTTCATAGTTCTTCATAGTTGAAGCCAGAGATTTTTTTTTTTCTTGGTGCTGGGGACAGAACCCAGGGCCTTATGCACACTAGGCAAGTGCTCTACCACTGAAGAATACTTCCAGCCCCAGGGATTATTTTTTTCCCCTTGTGGAAACCTTTATTTTACCATAGCATCAAGCTATACTGTGATTATCTAGACAGCTTCCATCTTGGGATTCCCCTTACTGCGCTGAATCTACTTTATGAATAACCTGGTATCATCTTTCTTGGTTTCTAGCTCCCTTAATTTTTAAGAAATGGTGCATGGTACTATGATCTGAAGATTTGTGATACCTGTCCTGAATTCATATGTTGAAATCCTAACCTCCAAGGTGATGGTATAAGAAGGTGGAGCTTTTAGGAGTCTGTAGGTGAGGATAGCAGAAGCCTAAGAAACTTTAGAGACTGTGGAAAGCTCTGGCCCTCCCACCATGAGCAGACACAGCAAGCATGCCAGGAAATGGGCCCTCACCAGACACTGAATAGTGCAGCTCCTCCCTCTTAAACTTTCCAGCTCCAGAATTATGAGAAATAAGTTTCTGTTGTTTATAAATCACCCAGTTTGTGGTATTTTATTATAGCTGCTCAATTGGTCTGACACATGGAAAATAAAAGTTTTATGACTCCTTGCATATATGAAAATGTCTTTATTTTGCCTATTTACTGGAAGGATAATTTGGCTAGACATAGAATTCTGGATTGAAAAGATCATCCCCTTAGAAAGTTGAAAGCATTATTTTATTACATTTTAATAACCATTGTTGCTGATGAGAAATCTGATACTAGTTTGTTTCTCATTCCATAGTATGTGGTATGCTTGTTTTACTCTGGAATCTTTTAACACCTTTTATACGTTATATGAGAACAGAGACTTTGTTTATTGTACTTCCTATTAAATCCCTAATAAATATTTGTTGAATTAAGTGACTGCACGAATGAATTAATGAGACAATAGAACATTGTGTACCAAAGATTCGATGGAAAAGTTTTTCCTCGTGTCAAACAACCTAGAGGCATGCTACTACTGCTTTTTAAAAAATAATTTTAAACAATAACTTTACGTTTTTGGAGAAGTTCTAGGTTCACAGCAAAATGGATCAGAAAATCAGAATAAAAAAATTCTAATATACCCCTGGTAGCCACACAAAAACAGATAACTTTTCACATTATCAACATTCCCCAACCAGAGAGGTACATTTGTTACAGCTGATTAATCTACACTGATACATTAATACTCAGAGTTTAAAGTTTATGGTAATGTTCACTTTTGGTGTGGATAGTCTATAGGGTGGGGACAAATCTATGGTGACATGAATGTTGGCATTATGGTATTGTACAGAGTAATTTTATTGTCGAAAGAATCCTCTGTGCTTTGCCTATTTGTCCCACCTTCCCTCTTACCCCTGGCAACCACTGATCTTTTGACTGTCACAGGAGTTGTTTTTTTTTTTTTTTTTAATGTTGTCATATAGTTGGAAACATATAGTATGTAGCTTTCTCAGATTGTTTCTTTCACTTGATAATATGCATGTCTCTTCATGGCTTAATAGCTCATTTCTTTTCACCACTAAGTAATGTTCTGTTTGTTTGTACTACTGTTTAGTTAACCATTCATTTATTGAAGGATATCTTAGTTACTTCCAAGTTGGGGGATTATGAATAAAACTTCTGCAATTATATATGAATGCAAGGTTTTTTGTGGATATAAGTTTCATCTCATTGGAATGAATACAAAAAAAATGTGATTGCTAGGGCATGTGGTAACAGTCTGTTCAGTTTTCTAACAAATTGCTTACCTGTCTGCCAAAGTGGCTAATTCATTTATCGCTCACATCAGCAATGAATGAGGGTTCATGTTGTTCAACATTCCCATCACCATTTGGTTTGTCAGTGTTCTGGATTTGGGAGTAGGTATGAAATAGTATCCCAATATCTTAATTTGCATTTCCCTGATGTGATGTGCAGCATTTTTTCATATACTCATTTGCTAACTGTATTATTTGGTGATATATCTGTTAACCATCTTCAGACCATTTTTAAATTGGATTTTTGTGTTCTCATTTTCTTTTTGTTTTTGAGATATAAGAGTTCTTTGAATATTTTCAATAACAGTTCTCTATCTCGTTTGTTTTTAGCAAATGTGTTCTCCCAGTTCAATAGCTTATCTGTTCTTAGCTCTTCATTCACCTGAAAAGAGAATTCATTTTAAGGAGTTACTTTTTCTTTCATTGACTGTTCATACTTTTGGTGTCACATCTAAAAAGTCGTCACCAAAATCAGGGTCATCTAGATTTCCTTCTGCATGATATCCTAGGAATTTTAAACTTTTGCTTTTTTACATTTAGATTTGTGATCCATTTTGAGTTAATTTGAAAGAAATAATGTCTGCATCTGATTTTTTTTTCTTATGCATGTGGATGTCCAGTTGCTTTGGTGCCATTTGTCTAAAAGCATATCTTTTCTCTACATATTCTCTTTGCTTCTTGGTCAAAAATAAGTTGGCTATTTTACATCGGTATATTTCTGAGCTATTTTACTCCATTGACCTATTTTTTTATTCTTTCATTAAAACCACACTGTCCTGATTTCTGTAGCTGTGTAGTAAGTCTTAAAGTCAAATAGAGTCAATCCTCCAATTTTGTTTTTCTTTGTTAATATTTCGTTGGCTACTCTTGGTCTTTTGCCTCTCCATATAAACTTGAAATCATTTTCTTGATATATGCAAAATAACCTGCTGGGATTTTTGAGTAGAATTTCATCAAATCAATAGACCAAGTTGCAAAAAAAGACAGCTCAACGGTATTGATGAACATAGAATATCTCTCCATTTATTAATTCTTCCTTAGCCAGAAATCTTTTTAAAAGACAAATCCTCCAACATTTTCTCTGGGATTAATCCCTGGCCATTATGAGCATTGAGATTAATGGGAGTCAGGAAAACTCAAGGTTCTAGTTAAATCTTTGGTATGTCTCTTTCAGTTTTAACCCTGTATTCACTATCCCCACTATCCCACGGTGCCTAACTGCAGAGACTTTCCAAGTTGTACTGAGTTCACAAGTACCATCTGCTTATAACTTCTTTCCTCTTATGTTTTAGGTGATTTGAGTCTTCTCTGCTTCATCAGTAAAGTACTTTTAAAATCTATTTTCCATGAATTTGTTCATATCTTTATCTGTAAAAGATTCTGGGGGAAATCTTATTGTTGAGGACTTATAATATTTTTATTCCATAATTTTGACTTTGTTATAGTATCATCAGAGAAAGAGGAGGGGAAGAAATAAATATTTATGCCCAGTTTACACTTGTGAACCAGAAAGCCATTTCCTATCTCTCACTACTCTCGTCTTTATTTCTGTGACACTATGTGTTTCTTTTCAAGGTTTGCACCAAAAAACAAACAAATTAAATTGATGCACATTAAGTTGTGAATAGATGATTCTACTCTATTCTAAAAATGATATGTGAATAAATCTAATTGATGGAATTACAGGCACTGTTAAAAAGATTATTTTGCATAAAGAGTTTTCCATAAAGAAATTCTTTTTGTGTTTGTTTTGTTTCTGTTTTGGGGGGGAGGGGGGGAGTGTACCAGGGATTGAACTCAGGGGCACTCAACCACTGAGGCACATTCTCAGCCCTGTTTTTGTATTTTATTTAGAGACAGGGTCTCACTGAGTGCTTATCACCTCGCTTTTGCTAAGGTTGGCTTTGAACTCATGATCCTCCCGCCTCAGCCTCCCAAGATGCTGGGATCATAGGCAAGAAACTCTTAAGTCCTGGGAAAGAGAAAGTGGCAAATGAGTTTCAGGATTGCCTTGTCCCTCTTTTTAGTGGAAAAAAAAATTAGGTTGAGCAGGAGGTCAGATATCACAAAAGATCCCTACGTTACTCTAGGTCTCTGGGGCATGATTCTGGAGCAAGAGGTAAAAAGACATATTTTTGTACCCAAACAGATTTTTCATGTGTTTCATATGTTTAGACTTCAACTGGTCTAAAACTGGGGTCAACAAACTAGGGTCTGTGGGCCATATTTGTACCCTCAAACATTTTTTATAACTTTTAAACTTTTACTGGAACACCAGCATGTCCATTTGTTTATGTATCATATGTGACTGCTCTTGAACTACAACAGCAAGCATGAGTAAATGCAACAGCGAATATATGGCATAAAGTTTAACATAGTTGCTACCTATCTCTGTACAGAGAAAGACTGCCTCCCAGTGATCTAAGGCAAAGGGAATAACCCCTATCTCCCTTGACAGCAATTGGTTAAGCAAAGAGCATAGGACAATAATTGCCAGTGAGATATGAAGGGAAGACAGTTGTGGGGTTTGGGATCAAGATTTTCACTCTTTTAATGGAAAGGAATTATTATTTTTTCCTCCTGCTGAGTATTGTATCTGAAAGTAAAGGCGACTGAGAGGAAAGGTACAAAGAGCCTGGTTCCTGGATGATGCTGTGGGGCCATTTTTCTGTTTAGTAGTTGCCCTTCCTCAAGACTTTTGTTTTGTGAGATAATAAACGTTCCTTGTTTAAATCATTCTGAGTTGAGGTTTTCTTCCATGTAGCCGAAGTCCTCCTATCTGTAATGCCAACAGGCCTCCAACACCAAACCTTGCTGGAAAAGAGGCAAGAAAACACGAGGCCTGTTTCCATTTCCTTTCTTGCACTGTCTTGAGGACTGTGCTTCTCTCCTTATATCTCAGTTTTTCAGGAAGGAAGGCCAATTCTGTGAGTTAAATTCTCCTTAATATTGAAAATCATGTCTGTTGGAACTTCTGTTTGTTCCTTTTATCTGCTGGAAGCTATGCTAGGGAGGGAAACACTTATTTAAGAAGAAATTTTTTTTTTTTCTGTCTGGATTCTTTAAGGTGTCTCTAAGTTGCTGTCTCTTACTTGAGAATTAAAAAAAAATGATATTTAAATGTGAACATCAGATATATCAGATTTTCTAGCTTCTGTAAACTTTTAACACAGTTATAGATTTCAATTCTTATGTGTATATTATAGGTTTTAAATATTTCATTTTTTTCTCCAGGTGATGGTATAAAATTATGATAGTTCCAAGAAGCATAAAGTGATTATTTCATTTTTGTCTTACTAATAAATACTTACTGAGTGAAGCATTTTATGCGCTATCCCAGAGTGGTACCTTGAATTGAATTTAGTAAATCCAGAAACTTACACTCCTTTGATTCACCACCTAATCTACATAAATCAAGATTCCTCTGAGAACTAATTGAAGCTATTTTCCCATTTGAAGTTGAAACAAGTATTTTTGCAATGCAACCCCATTTCATAATAAAATTCTTGCTGGCAAATTCTGTTCTACTATGTAATTGTGATAGTCCTGAAGGCACTTTTAATTTTGTTAGGGGCAAATTGTTCATGCTATTAGATGCAAAAGTCACAAAATAAAGGTGAAATTCCCAATGCACACAGAAAAACTTGGATCTTATTATTTATACCATTGTATTTTGTCTGCTTAATCTTTTATAGTTTCTTTCTACCTCTAGGAAAAATGAGATAGAGACATATTTTTAAGAGGGGATTTTGAAGCATGTAGTAAATGCAAGTTAATGAACATTTTTAGAAATATGTTACTTTATTACATGAAAATGTTCTCTTTTTTAAAAAAACTATTCAATTTATCTACTAATTTTATCTGTTCCTCAGTCTGATGTTAGCAGTAAAATAGTAGCAGTTATATAATATTTTGTTCTTGATCTTTCTCTGAGATTAAATAAATGGTTTCTTTGCAATAATAACCCATTATGGTATATTATTACCATTAACTTGCAGGGGAAAAAAATACCCTAAGGTTTTTAGAGAAATTGGCCTATGTGACACAGTTTGTAAGAGATAGAGTTACCCTACAAAGTCTGGTCTGACCAGAGCACCACCCTACAATATTCATAAAACATTCAAGCTAAACAAAAAGAAACATTGATACAAATTTATCTAGTTAATACATTTTATTATTATCAGCAATATTTTTGTCATAAACATCTATAAAATGTTGGATAAGCAAGAGTCTCAAGGCAGAATTTAGTGACCATTTGGATGATTTCCATTCCATCCTCATTTGTCTATTTAAAAATTGAAATAACAGTGAAATACAGCATCCATTTATTCAGAACATCACAATAGACTAAGTTCTTTCAACTCCATAAAATTCAGTTTCCCAAAAACAAAATGGATTTTGCCTATCAAGAACAGTCTGAGCTCTCTGTCTCAGGAAAGGAGGACAGCAGCAAATCCAGAAACATAAGAGTCAGAAAAAAATAGAAGGCATCATATTACCCTGTACACCTAAATCACCTGACTTTTTCATAAACACACACACACACACACACACACACACTCAGAGTCACCAAAATTAAAATTACAGTAATGCTGGCTTTCTCAGGGGACCCTATACTTTTATAGATTTAATTTTCCATAGGCTATATAGTAAAATGTAAGGGGGATGGAGTTATAAATATTTAGTTCTCTATATGAACTCTAAATTGTCCTTCCTATATCTACTCCTATACTCCTCAGCCCACATATTTTTAAAAAATATATTTTTTTAAATTTTATTTATTTATTTATTTATTTTCAGACAGGGTTCCCACTAAGTTGCCCAGGCTGGTCTTAAATTTGCAATCCTTCTCCCTCAGCCTCCCAAGTAGCTGGGAATTACAGGTGTGCATTACTGTGCCCAGGCACATATACTTTTTATATATTTATCCTTCCTAATCTATCCTTTACACTACATCTAAAGTGATTTAACATATAAGCCTGTTTCTGTCCCCTTCCAGTGTAAAACAATCAAGACCAAAATCTCCAGCAAGATTAAAAAGGCCTGCATTATTTGATTAGTACCTTTGTTCATCCTGGACTCAAGCCACTTTCTTTTGCTCTGAATTCTCCAGTCACAATGACATTCTTTGAACCCTTCAAAAAGTACAAAGGTATTTCCTGTATTTGTGGATGTACAATTCAATGAATTTTTAAAGATATTTCTTTAGTTGTAGATACACACAATGTCTTTATTTTATTTATTTATTTTGATGTGGTGCTGAGGATCAAACCCAGTGTCTCACATGCATGAGGAAAGCGCTCTGCCACTGAGCCACAATCCCAGCCCCAAAATTTTTAAAGTTTCCACCTCTGCCTGTAGTTTTCTATAAGCGTTCTCTAACCCAGGTCCATGGTTAAGCTAATTTCTACTCATCTTTCAGTTTTAGATCTATGATTATTCAAGTTTGATTTCCCTGGAATTTAAAGATGGCACTATTCTGGATCCTTTTTGTTTTGGTTTGGTTTTTGGTACTGGGGATTGAACCTAGGGCACTTAACCACTAAGCCACATCCATGGCCCTTTTTTACATTTTATTTAGAGACAGGGTCTTGTTAAGTTGCTTAGGGCCTCACTAAGTTACTTAGGTTGGCTTTGAACTCTCAATCCTCTGTCTCAGACTCCAGAGCTGCTAGGATTACAGGCGTGCACTTGGCTCCTGTCCTTGATCTTGTAAAGTGAATGCATCACATGCAGTTTAAATAGACATTCTTTTCTCACATTCTTTCTCAGCCATCCTTTCATCTTTCCTAGAAAAAAAAATAATGAGGGTATTATTTGACTACTTCCCCTTGTTAAAATTTTATGATTACACACACAGATTTTGTCAGCTTTCCTAATCAGTAATCCAAAAAACAAGGATGCTTCCAATGAGCAATTTTTTTAGAAAAATATTTTAGCTCTTCAAGCATTTTTTTCTTGAAGTGTTACCCATGCACACAAGTTTCAAATCATAAGTGCACAACTCTGTGAAATTTCACATTGTGGATACCTCTATAATCATCACCTTCTGTCCCATGCAATATTGCCACATGTGACTATTTATATTTAATTAAAATTAAATACAATGAAATATTCGGTTCCAAAATTATATAAATGGGACCAGATTTGCCCTCTTCACGGAAACAACTGAAAAACTAGAAAAAAATGTTTGAAATAAATGGTTTTCATGATATTGAATCTCAGATAACAAAGGAAACTTGAGAGATGAAAGTCAACAAAGTGGGCCTGGCCATTACCTAGATTACTGCTTGGAGGCCTCTGGGAAGTAATCAAGGGGAAACCCAGCAGAGCCCAATAATCCTCCTGGGTTAAGGAGATGGGACTAGATTTCTAGATTTCCAAAGATAAGTAGCATTCACAGGGCAGTATTACTTGAAGGGAGAGAGTATGGTGAGTCAAGGGTGTATATTATGAACTCCAAAGCAATCACTGAAGTAACATAATGAAGAGTTACAGCCAATCATCCCACCACAAAACAAGATGGAATCATAAAAAAAGAATGGGAAGAAAAGTGAAATAAACAGACATGACAACTAGAAAACATAGTTGGTAGATTTAAATCCAGTCATGTTCACACGAAATGTTCATGGTTTAAACACCAGAAATGTAGAATTTGTAGGATTTAATAAGAAATCCTACACCATGTCTAAGAAACTCACTTTAAGTATATAGATACAAACAAGTTAAAAGTTAAGGGATATTAAAAATATGTAGTTAACACTTTTTTAAAAAAATAGTTGTAATTGATTTTCTTAATATTAGGTTAGATATATTTTGTTTTGTTTATTTATTTATTTTTTTAAAAAATTTTTAGATGTTGATGGACCTTTATTTTATTCACTTATTTATATGTGGTGCTAAGAATCGATACCTAGTCCCTCAAACATGCTAGGCAAGTACTCTACCACTAAGCCACAACCCTAGTCCCCAGAGACATTTTAAACAAGTAACATACTAGGGAGAAACAGGATAATTTCCTAATAATAAAGTGGCTAATTCATCAAGAGGATATAAAAAATCCTGAATGTTTATGCACTCAAAAAGTTAATTCAAAATAAGTGAAGCAAAACCAACAAAACTGTAAAGATAAGTAGACAAATCCAAATGTACATTTGAAGATTTCAACATTTTCTCAATTATTAGTAGAACAAGTAGACAAGAAAAACAAGAAGAAGGAAAGAACGTAAAAGAAAATGTATTGTCATAGAAGATCTGAGCAATACAATCAACCACCTTGGCCTAATTGATAGAGGACACTCCACACAGCATGAGAACACCCTTCTCTTTGGGAAATGCCCACAGTGCATTTCCAAATGAGACCACATTCTGACCTGGAAAATAAGTCTCAAGTTATTCAAGAATCAAACCATGCAAATGTAATCCATGATGAGAATGGATTTTAACTAGAAATCAGTACCAAACCTGGAAAATCTCTAAATATTTGGGATCTTGTACAATACTTCTAATATCTTGGAGGTCAAAGAAGAAATTAAAAAGGATACTAAAAAGCCAGGCACGGTGGTGCATGCCTGTAATCCCAGCGGCTCAGGAGGCTGAGGCCGGAGAACCATGAGTTCAAAGCCAGCCCCAATGGCAACTCAGTGAGACCCTGTCTCTAAATAAAATACGAAATAGGGCTGGGGATGTGGCTCAGTGGTCAAGTGCCCCTGAGTTCAATACCCGGTACTAAAAAAAAAAAAAAAATTAAAAAGTATTCTGAACTAATTGAAATGAAATAGAGAATATAAATATGTGTGGCGTTCAGCTGAAGTGCTACTTAGAGCGGAATTTACAGCACTGAACACCCATGGTAGAAAAGATGAAATCAATGATCTGTACCTTCTACCTTAAGAACTAGAATAAAGAAGAGCAAACTAAATGTCAAATAAACCAAAGAAAAGAAACAATAAAAGCAGAGTGGAAATCAATAAAATAGAAACGAGAAGAAAGAGAAAATTAATGAAACTGAAAGCTGTTTTTTAGGAGTTTAATAAAATTGAAAAACAGAGATAATATCACCAAAGGCTCTATAAATTTTTCTTAAATAATAAGCAAATAAAAACAATTTTATTGCCATAAATTCAACAACATAGATGAAATATAACTTCCTCAAAAGACACAAACTAAGAAAGCTTACTTAAAAAGAAGTACATAATACATAATTCAAATAGCCTAATCGCTTTTTCTTATAATCAAATCTATCTTTCAAAACCTCTCACAAAATAAATCTCTATGCTTAGAAAATTTAATTGGTGAATTCTAACAAACATTCAAGTATGAAATAACATAAATTCTACAGAAACACTTGCAAAAAAATTGAAGACACATTTCCTAACCCTGTCTATGAAACCCAACACTGATCTGGTATCAAAATTAGAACAAGGTCATTGCAAGAATGATTACAGACCAATATCTTTTTTTTTTTTGATGGGTGGGGTAAATTTTCTTTTTAAAGTTTTTAGTGCATTAAAGCTATACATATATTGGGGTTCATTTTGACAAAATTGTGCAAGCATGGAATACAATTTGCTCCAATTCAGTCCCCGGTACTTTCTTTTTCCTTCCTCTCATCCCTTCACCTGTTTGCTTTCCTCTATTCTCCCAGTCTTTCTTGTATTTATCTACATTAAGGCATTTTTTAAATTAATACAGTAAGTTTCATATATATATATATATATGAAACTTACTGTATTATAGTCATATAGGTACATAGGACAGTTTGGTTAGTTTTATTCCACAATTCTTCCCTTTTCCTGCCCTCCTCCTTACCCTTTAATCCACTTCCTCTACTAAACTTTCTTCTATTTTCATGGGAACCCACT
Organism: Marmota marmota marmota; assembly: GCF_001458135.2. Lineage (NCBI taxonomy): Eukaryota > Metazoa > Chordata > Mammalia > Rodentia > Sciuridae > Marmota > Marmota marmota. Next base: position 47,166,188 of record NW_025999853.1, on the reverse strand, counting down.
TGCCCCCTGCTTCCCATTCCCCACCCTTATTTTTGGTCTAGCTTCTAGAGAAGATATTTAGCCCTTGATTTTCTGGGTCTAACTCCTTTCACTTAGCATGTTATTCTCCAATTTCATTTATTTACCAGCAAATGATATAATTTTATTCTTCTTATGGCTGAGTAAAACTCCATTTTGTTTATATGGAACATTTTCTTTATCCATGTATCTATAGGCAGGCATCTGGGCTCGTTCTATAATATGGTTATTATGAATTGTGCTGCTGTAAACATTGACGTGGTTGTATCCCTATAATACGCTAATTTTAGATCTTTGGATATATAACAAGAAGTGAGATATCTGGGTTCTATGATACCTTGCTCCATTCCTAGATTTTTGAGGAATCTCCTTACTACTTTCCAAGTGGTTGTACTAATTTTCAGTTCCACTAACAATGTGTCAGTGCACCTTATCCCCAAAATCCTTGCCAGGATTTATTAATATTTCCACTCTTGATAGTTGCCATTCTGACTAGAGTGAGATAAAATCTTACTATTGTTTTGACTTGCATTTCCCTGATTGCTGAAGATACCCAACACATTTTCATATATTTGTTGGCCATTTGTGTTTCTTCTTTTTGAGAAATTAGTTCTTTTCCATTTATTGATTGTTATTTTCTTTTTGGTGTTGAGATTTTTTAGTTCAATATTCTGTGTATTAATTCCCTTTTGAAAAAGTAGCTGGAAAATTATTTTCTCCCATTCTGTAGGATTCATGCTCTTAATCCTTTCCTTTGCTGTGCAGAAGCATTTTACTTTGAAGTAGTCCCATTTATTGATTCTTAGTTTTATTTCTTGTACTTTGGAAGTCTTGTTAAAAATAGATCAACATAAATAAATAAATAAATAAATAATTCACTTTCCTATACTCTAATAGAAAATCTGCTAAAAAAAGAAATTAGAAAAATTATCCCATTCACAATTATCCACCCTCCCCCTCAAAAAAGTACTTGGGAATGAATCTAACTAAGGAGGTAAAACAGCTCTACAATGAAAATTATAGTTTTCTACAATGAAAACTATAATAAGATACCACTGCACACCTATTGAAAAAACTTTGTGACTCTGGATTAAGAAATTGAAGAAGAACTTAGAAGATGGGAAGACCTCTCATTTTCTTGGATAGGCAGCATTAACATTATTAAAATGGCCATGCTACCAAAAACATTGCACAAATTCAATGCAATATCTATCAAAATACCAATAACATTCTTCACACAACTAGGGAAAAAGAGCAGTTTTAAATTTCATTTGGAAGAACAAGAGATTCAGAATAGCCAAAGAAATCCTGAACATTATCCGACCTTAAATTATACCACAGAGCTCTACTAACAAAAACACCATGGTACTGGCACCAAAACAGATATGAAGACCAATGGAATAAAATAGAAGGCACAAAGACAAATCCACATGGATACATATTTGATACTTGACAAAGGTGCCAAAAACATATGTTGGAGAAAAGGTAACCTTTTAAACAAGTGGTGCTAGGAAAACTGGATGTCTATAAGTAGAAGAATAAAACTTGTTTCCTATCTCTCACCCTGCACAAAAGTCAACTCAAAGTGGATCAAAGACCTAGGAATTAGACTAAAAACTCTGTAACTGCTGAAGGAAAATGTAGGACCAGCACTCCCATATATTGGTGCAGGCACCAACTTCCTTAACAGACTAATATCTTTTATGCTCATATATGCAAAAATTCGAAAAGAAATTGTTAACAAGAGAATCAAACAATATATTACAATGTCATACATAATGGGCAAAAGAAATTTATTGCTAGGATCTCAAGGTTGATTTAACATTTGAAAATCAAACCATGAAATATACCATATTAACAGAATACAACCTAAAGCAAAATACAAAAATCAACAAATACATGAAGAAATACTGTTTGATTGATTCCATAGCCATTCTTGATTGAAAAAACATTATTTTTTTGCAAATAAGTAACAGAAAACTACTTCTTCATTCTGATAAAGTCATCTATGAAGAACTTACTGCTAATACCAAATTTAAGGCAAAATACTGAATTATTTCTCCCTAAGACCAGAACAAGACAAGGATATCTTCTTATACTGCTCTGTTCACCGTGCACTAAAAGTTCTAGTCATTATAATAATGGAATAAAAAGAAATCAACTTTTCTATCTCGGAAATAAAGAGTTAAAGCTATCTATTTGCAGATAAGAACATGGGCTATGTAGGAAATTCTTTGTGATCCAAAAACTGCTGCTGTAATTAATACATTAGTTTATCAAGGTTTCAAGAAAAAGATCAATGTGAAAAAGTCCATTTTTTCTATTTATACTTATTGTAGATAATCTGAAATTGAATATTTAAAATGCAGGACCATTTTCAGTATCATCAAAATATGAAATACTAAGCTGGGGCTGTAGCTCAGTGGCAGAGCGCTTACCTAGCATGTGTGAGGCTCTGGATTCAATCTTAAGCACCACATAAAAATAAACAATTAAAATGAAGGCATTCTGTTCATCTACAACTACAAAAAACATTTTTAATATGAAATTCTTATATGTATATCTGATAAAAGATGCCCAATATCTACTTATATACTAAAATCTATGAAAACATTGATGAGTATATTAGGTAAACCTTAAAAAAAATGGACAGATATACCATACATATGGATTGAAAGACTCAGTATTGTTAAGGTGCTATGTGTAGATTCAAGGCAATCCCAATCAAAGTTCCTGTCATCGTTTGTAGGTCAATGTGTGTATATATATGTGGTGTGTGTGTGTTTAGACATCAACATGTGGCTTTGAAAATTCATAAGAAAACAAAGTTTAAAAAATTCAAAGAAAACTCAGAATGGTCAAAACAAATTTAAAAGAAAAGAACACTGGAGGATGATTAGTTTCTTTGGGTTATCATAACAATTACAACAATTTGGATGATTTTAAACAACATAAATTTATTCTCTCACAGTTCTCAAGGCCAGAAGTTGGAAATAAGGTGTCAATCAGATTGTACTTCTTAGAAGATTCTAGAGAAAAATCCATTCCTTGTCTCTTTTACCTTCTGGAGGTTGTCAGGATTCATTGACTTGTGGCAATAGCATTTCAATACCTGCCTTTGGAGTCATATTACTTTCTTTTCTATTTTCATTTTGTGTATCTTTTAAGCATACTCTTAAAGTTTGGGGCTTAAAAATATAAATAAATAAATAGATAGATAGATAGATAGATAAAACCTTGAAATTTAAAAAAAAAAAAAAGTTTGAGGGCTTGCTCAAATAATCCAAAGCACTCTCTTCTCAAAACCCTTAATTCAACTGCATCCACAGAGACTTCTTCCTCAAATATGGTAAGATTCACAAATTCCCAGAGAGTAGGACATTGTCCTATCTTTTGGGAACCACCATTGAGCCCACTACAAAGGACTTTCGTCTGATTTCAAAAGTTATTATGAAATTACTATAGTCATGAAATCCTGGTATTGGAGATTAATGGAGAGTTCAATTGAACATAATAAAGAATCCAGAAAAATATATAGGATCAATTGATATTCAATTGCAAAGGGAAGTTGGTAAAGAAAGGATAAATCTCATTTACAAATGATGCTGGAGAGCCACACAATAAAACAAATAATCAAGAAATTTCATTTGTATATCATGTATATTTGTATTTTTGTACCATATACAGAAGTTAACACAAAATGGATCATAGGTCTAGACCTTTAAAACTTCTAGAAAAGAACATAGGAGAAAACCTTTGTGACTCTGGATTAAGAAAATGTTTTTAAGATACAATTCCAAAAGCATGATCAGACAAGAAAAATTCTGAAATTGGACTTCATCAAAATTTAAAACTTGCTTTTTGATAGATATACCATTAAGACATTAAAAAGTTAAACCACAGACACCAAAGAGCATTTTTAAATCACCTCATAAAAGATATGTAGAATTCCAAAAGTGCATGCTATGAAAGGAAATATCTGAATATAAAATGGTTAAAAGATAAACAGATACTTCATCAAAAAAAATAGATGAATCAAAAAACAGACATGTAATAGAGATATTCAACATCATTTCTATTAGAGAAATGCAAACCACAAATAAGATATCACTACACAACTATTGGAATTTTAAAATTATACTGACTGATGATAACAAGTATTGATGAGCATGTAGAGCAACTGGAACTCTCCTCCACTGCTAGTGGAAGTACAGAAAGAAAGGTACAATCACACTGGAAACAGTTTGGAAGATTTTTATAAAGTTAAACATATGCCTATAGTTGGTCCAACTATACTCCATTTCATGGCATTGACACAAGAAACATAAAAATTTATCTTAACAAGGATACATGTATTTGTTTATTGAAACCATATTCATAGAACTCTAAACCTGAAAAAACCTACACTGATGAACTGAAGAACAAACTGTGATATATGCATGATATATGCATACTACCCAGCAACAAAAATGAATGAACTCCCGAGACAGTAACAACATAGTTGAAAGAAATGAAAAAGCCAGACATGAAAGATTATATACTGTATGATTCTACTTGTAAGAAAGTTTAGAAAAGGCAAAGTTATAGCCATAGAAAATAGATCAGTGGCTTTGGGGGTTAGATGATAGAGGAAAGGGATTTGTTACAAAGACACATGATGGAAATTGTTCAGGTGATTTAAAACTGTTCTATGAATATGATCATCACAAAATCATACATATTTGTAAAAAATGAATCAAATTATATGCCACAAATTGTGGGGAATGTTATATGTAAAGTATACTTTGCTAAAGCAAATACGTAAGAGTTGAGCAGATATGCACTTCATTTAGTTTTGTTATTCCATTAATTTAGTCACCAGCCCTCTTTTTTTAATTTAATTTTTAAAAATTTGTTTTAATTAGTTTTACATGACAACAGGACACATTTACATTCTTTATACACAAATGGAGCACAGGTTTTCATTTCTGTGGTTGTACATGATGTAGAGTTGCACCACATGTGCAACATACATGTACCTAAGGTAATGACGTTCATCTCATTCCACCATCTTTCCTATGCCCATACCCCTCCCCTTTCTCTCTCCCCTTTGCCCAAAGTTCCTCCATCTCCCCCACCATTATGGGTCAGCATCCACTTGTCAGAGAGAACATTAGGCCTTTGGTTTTTTGGGATGGGCTTACTTTGCTTAGCATGATATTCTTCAGCTCCATCCATTTACCTGTAAATGACATAGTTTTATTCTCTTTTAAATTCATCTATTGAAGGGCATCTAGGTTGCTTCCACAGTTTAGCAATTGTGAATTATATTGCTATGAATACTAAAGTGGCTGCATTATTATAGTATTCTGTTTTTAAGTCTTTAGGGTATAGACTGGGGAGTGGGATAGTTGAGTCAAATGGTGACTCCATTCCAAGTTTTCTAAGGACTAACCATACTGTTTTCCAGATTGGTTGCATCAATTTACAGTCCCACTAGCAACATATGAGTGTTCCTTTTTTCCCAAATCATTACCAACTTCATGGATGCTTGTATTCTTGATAATTGCCATTCTGACTGGCATGAGATGGAATCTTAGTTTTAATTTGCATTTCTCTAATTACTAGAGATGTTGAATATTTTTTTCATGTATTTGTTGATTGATTGTATATATTTTTCTGAGAATTGTCTCTTCAGCTCCTTAGCCCATTTATTGACTGGGTTGTTTTGGTTTTGGTTTTGGTTTTTTGGTGTTAAGTTTTTTGGGTTTTTTGTGTTAAGATTTTTAATATACCCTGGACATTAGTGCTCTTTCTAGTATGTGTGTGGCAAAAATTTGTTCCCAAAGTGTAGGCCCTCTCTTCAACTCATTGATTGTTTCTTTTGCCAAGAAGAAGCTTTTTAGTTTGAATCCATCTCATTTATTGATTCTTGATTTTATTTCTTGTGCTTTAAGAGTCTTGTTAAGTAAGTTGGGGCCTAATCTGACATGATGAAGATTAGGGCCTACTTTTTCTTCTATGAGGTGTAGGGTCTCTGGTCTAATTCCTAGGTCCTTGATCCACTTTGAATTGTGTTTTATGCATGGTGAGAGATTGGGGTTTAGTTTCATTTTGCTACTAATGGATTTCCAGTTTTCCCACCACCATTTGTTGAAGAGGCTATCTTTTCTCCAATGTATGTTTTTGGCACCTTTGTCTAGTATGAGGTAACTGTATTTATGTGGGTTTTTCTCTGTGTCTTTTATTCTATACTATTGGTCTACATGTTTATTTTGGTGTCAATACCCTGCTGTTTTTGTTACAATAGCTTTGTAGTATAGTTCAAACTCTGGTATTGTGATGCCTCCTGCTTCACTCTTTTTGCTAAGTATTGCTTTTGCTCTTCTAGGTCTATTATTTTTCCAAATGTATTTCATGATTGCATTTTCTATTTCTATAAGGAATGATGTTTTGATTTTAATTGGAATCACATTGAATCTGTATAGAGCTTTGGATAGTATGGCTATTTGATAATATTGATTCTGCCTATCCAAGAGCGTGGGAGATCTTTCCATCTTCTAAGGTCTTCTTCAATTTCTTTCTTTAGTGTTCTGTAGTTTTCACTGTAGAGTTCTTTCACCTCTCTTATTAGATTGATTCCCAAGTATTTTATTTATTTATTTTTTGAGGCTATTATCACCAGCCCTCTTTGTTCCCTTAGTTCTCTCAGAGTCAGAGAGTAAAATTTCCCTTCTTGTATTTAAGACTCAACTCTTTATCTTAACCAGATTCCATTTTTCCACGATATTGTTCTCCATCTGCTAGAATCCCATCTCCATTTGCTTCACTCATGGATTTTTAACTGGCTCCTTCCTTTGAGCTTTACACAGTTGAGCAGAACAGAACATTCATCAACCATTGTTTCTCTCCTTCCCTTCACAGACAGTCCTTCTTATAGTGGATCATTTTCTGTCCCTTGGCTCATGGTGTTTCCTTGTCTAGAATAGCTTTCCTTGTGCCTTCATTTTCACCTGGATAGCACCTAAATATCCTGCATTGTCAACGCTTCTGGGAATTTTTCCACTGAATCTTTTACACTTCAGGCCTAAGTCCTCTGTTTTCTTCTCTCCAGTTTTCTCATCCCACATTGTCTTGAAGTTGGCTTATTATGAGATTGTCTCGAGGTTATGAACTTTGTACCCATAGATAAACTACATCGGTACCACAGTAAACATTTTTTTTGTGTAAATAATATAGCTTTATAATTCATAAAACATATATAAAGTAAAATATTTATTATGATCCATTTATAGAAATGTAAATTATCCTTGGATAAGTTGTTTTTTTTTTAAGCACTTCAAGAGACTGTTGTATACTTTAGGAATACCAATCTCCAGGATGATGTGCAGTATATCTTGTGGGATTGTTGGTTTTTAAAAGTTACATTATACAGATTAGCTAGGTTGTGTAGAATTCTTGAGTACACATGGTTTTTACTGTACATATTGTGTCTTACAGTCATATCAAACACATTTCACAATATTTCAATACATATTTTATCATTGGATTTTTAATAGTACTGTAACAAGGCTAAGTACTGGTTGCCATGTTATAATGTTGTGTTTGCCTGCCACTGGAGGCACTAAGTTGAGGCTAGATGACAGATTGTTTCCACAGGGCCATTCTCCATGTTCAAAAAATACAAATTGACCACATAAAAGTCAGTGCTCTCTTGGCTATTGACAGTGACCTTCTAGGAAAAGTTATTTTTCTGATATAGGTAACATGTAACATAAAACTGAAAGCTTTCATTTTTATTCCTTAAAATTACGAGTAATGATTATGTACAAAGAAGCCAGATTTCGCCAGGCATGTTTAAAGAAATTATTGCTTCATAATTCATGATTTTCCTTAGTAATTTAAAAAGATGTACCTCAGTTGTGTTTTCATATACTCTCCTCACGTCTTTAATGATTTGTTATTTAAATGGGCATGAATTAAAATACTGTGATGTGATCTGCCAATAAACTTGACAACCAAATGTCCCTAGTATTAGATGTTCTGTACTATGAAGGGCAGGCAGGTGTCTCTCTGTCATAGAAATGCTATTATTTATCGCTCACATTGTTGACACAGGCCTGAATCCGCAGATAGCACCAATGAGCATCTCCTGAACAACAGGTGTCACTCTTCCTCCTGAATCTGAATCATATTTGCTTTAGAAGAGCTAAGGAGTTTAGTTTTACCATTCGCTATAAATATTGTCTTTCTAAGTCAAGTCTTTTATTAACATAAACAGAAAATAGTTTCTCCCTTGTCACTTATAGACTATAATCACCCACTTCACAAACTGCTGATTGAAAAGATCATGGCCATTAACATTTGTTGAGCAGCCCCTGGGTACAATGGACTATAACAGAAAGAATAGAAAGGAGAAATGAATGGTAAAGTGAAGGGCAGGTTCCAGAGAAAGTTTTTTTTAATATTTATTTTTTAGGTGTAGATGGACACAACACAATACCTTTATTTTTATGTGGTGCTGAGGGTCGAACCTGGGCCCCACCCGTGCTAGGTGAACGCTCTACCACTGAGACACAATCCCAGCCCCCAGAGAAAGTTTTAAAGCTGCCACTCAGACATACTATATGTGCTAGGAAGGCAAGTAAATTAAGCAACTATTTATTTAGCATTGATTGAGGCACTGATATGGTTTAAATAATGATTTTGAAAGGCACAGATTTAGTATATCCCTTTAAAACGCTAATAGTCTCAGCTATATTAACAGAACATAAATAGATGAAAAGTAACCAATAATACCATTCAGTAAATTAGCATCAAATGAGCAATGAAAACCATAGCAATTATAGATGTGAATAGTTGTGCAAAGAAGCACCTAACTTAGAAGAAACAGGTTTAGGGCTGGAGGTGTAGCTCAATGGTGGAGTGCATGCACAAGGCCTTGGTCAATATCCCAGTACCAAAGGTGGGGGGTGGGAAGGAGGGGTAAGATGAAATAGATTTTGAATGCGTGTTTAAAAATGAACAATATTTGATGCATGGAAGAAAGACAGAGTGAAGCTATATAATCAGTGATAGGCTCCTACAACTTCTGTTCATGAGCTGAGACAAAGATGGTAGAAGTTACTGCAGAAAAATGGGAAGAAACCACCAGAAGATGGTTTGGGATATGACTATGGAAAAACTTGAATAAGAATAAATAGATTTTTCTTTAATGGATTCTTCAAGACACAATTGTAATGATGACAAAATATGTTTTTATTTTTCTTTCTGTGCTTGGAGATTTTATTTCTTCTGGATTTTAAAGAACTTTCCGATCACACTGACTTTTACATCAACCAACTCCCATATATTGTATTACTACTCTATGAAAAACATTGGGTAAAATGATATTAAAGAGTCTACTCTGGGTACATAGAGCACAAATAACTCTACTCATCTAGGACAGCATATACCTATCTACATAAAAGAGGTTTCAGGTGAGATGAGATTCAGATAAAGAAAAATCTGCATCTGGGTGAAAACATAACAATCATACAACCTAAACTCATTTTTTTTTTAATCATTGTGCCTAAAATGGTACTGCCTCTTAGGTTTGAGGGCCCTTCCAAAGTTTCCTTGTGCAACCATTAAGAGCTGTCGAAACCGAGGAGGTGGTACGATTTCAGGCTCTCTGGCCAAAACCTTGGGAGACATGTCAGGTCAGGATTATCTTCCAGACGCATTTCTCATCTGTTGATTGCCACCTGTGCAACTAGGCTGACTGGAGTGCTAGGAGTCCTTACATTATTTACTGTAAACAGTGGGTGCAGCAATTTGAGAAAACTCATGAGGTCATGCCCGCATGTGTCAAAGGGTCTGCCTTCTTTACCAAAAAAAAAAAAAAATATATCGATCATATTTAGAACTAAAAGGATTGATAAAATAATTTATTTTATTAAAGTTTATTTAAGTTAGCAAATTATTTTCTACCATTAATGTTTTTTTTAAATAATGGGTTAGTACCTATTATATTATGGCAACTGAAATTATCTGCATGGTGGTTTTGGTTGAACACTTTTTCAAAAAACTCATTTTTCCTGCACAATAACTTTACCTATACATTGGACAAATAGTCTCTATTTTAAAAAGTAAAAAGGACCAAAGAAATTGCTTACATACCATTATAGATATATATGTTTATACATGTGTAATTCTCTATATATAGTAATTCTAAAACCCATGCTCTTTCCAAACCATAACACTAAGGATCCATATAGTACGATGAAATATTATTTCCCAAAATTAAGGTTGATTAAAAACCTAAAAACTTACCTGCGTAGACATAAAAAATTAGTATTTTTTATGTCAGTGAAAAATGAAGGATTGGTTTAATAAATGGCTTCAAAATGTTGCCAAATAATCTGAAAAAAATAAAATAAAAATCAGGTCTCTTCTTCATATCAAAATACATTCCAAATGGAACAATAATTTAACTTCAGAAGTGAACCTCTGAAAGAGACACAAGAAAATAGACGTAGCCTATTTGTATACCTATGGTATGTAGATGACTTACTAAATATTACAGCAAAGCAGAAGTCATGAAAGAAGCAAGTGATATGTTTCATTACATAAACTATTAAACTTCTTTTAGCCAAATTGCTATGAACATAATTAAGATAAGCAATACACTTGAGAAACATTTACAAACTATATTATTAAATATTTTTCTAAGTAATACATAAATATTACTAACATATCAATAAAAAATGAACATTCTAAAAGACCAGTGAGAAAATATCTTGAATAATGTTTTGTGCACAATAAAGAAAAACAATAAATATGTGAAAAACTGCAATCTTGTCACACAGGGTAAATAATTAGACTCAAAATTAACACAATGCACATTCAAATTCAGGCTTCGCAACACGATAAAAATTTTTTTGACCCTGGGTAAATTATTTAGTTCAACATTTTAGGCCATGAGAAAACATTTTTCTTCTATGTGTCTTATTATCTTTGCCTGTATATAATGGTATTACTAGGAATATCTCATAGTATTTATATCATAGGGTTATTGCAAAGATCAAATGATGTAATGTCTTTTAAGTATTTTGTGTCAAACACTAAGCACTGAAGAATTTTTAAGTAAATTAAAGTAACAATGAGACTCCCTTTTCACATCTCCGATTGTCAAAAAACTTGTGGGCATCACAATACTCCCATCAAGGGTTGAGGAATTAGTTCCCCATATACACTGATAGTTGAGTGTAAATTTATGGCATCTTTCAAAAAGACAAAAATATATCAAGCTCTAAAAATACATATCCTTTGACTATACTTACTCTGAGCAAATTAATAATATTTATTAATGTGTTGATTTCAGCTTGGTGTGGTGGTACATGCCTGTAATCCCAGCTACTTAGAAGTTTGAGGCAGAAAGATCACAAGTTTGAGGCCAGGCTCAGTCATTTAGTGAGACCCCAGCTTAAAATGGGGTTTTGAAGCTGAGACCTTAAGAACATGCAAGAACTACTGAATAGACAGGGGACTTATCTTCTTCAAGAGGAAATAGCGTAGGTGTTAAGACCAGAGGATGAGGAAAAGCACAGCCAACTTGTGACTAAAGCTGAGTGTAGTGTACAAAGAGCAAAGACTGGAACTGAGATTACAGGAATAGATGGCTGAAAAACTCGCTTGTCAGATCTTACATGTCATGGAATTGTATAGCTAATATATCTAAAATATTTAAAATAGTATTTTATATTATAAATATAAATATAAAATATATTATCACAACACAATATATTTTAAAAGTAAATAATAAATTTTCCTTAGTTATTGTTTGTTAATTGAGGGTTTGAGCATGCCTGATAACTGACAATCAAAATATGTGGTGAATTAGGGTTATTGAAGTGCACGTCAAAAGTTAAGAAATTTTTAAATTGTTGTGAAACCCAGACACACTGGAAATCACTGATGCCCCTAATGAAAGTCACAATTAGCTTTGTGAACAGAAAAGTAAGCATAACTGCAATTCACAAATATGAAAAGTATTCATCATTTCGCAGATAATAGACCACATTATCTTCAGCTCCTCCTTAATAGCTCTAAAGTTATTACATCAGAGAGGAATTTAATGATACATCTATAATACTTGGTATCTTTAGTAGAAATATCCTAAGACCATACTCAGAATTGCACAAACACTCATCTATTCACATATATAGATATCCATAACTTTTTCAAGGAAGCTAGATAAAATGGAAAATGAAAAAACATAAAAATAAAACCAATTACACTCTTGGCAATATGAGTTCTTTTACTCTACTTAGGCATCTCTCTGAAAATAAGACTCTCTAAAATAAGACTATGCATTAGCATCAATTCAGAGAGTACTGTTTTTCAATACTTATGTCTCTAGAAGGTTTCTATCCTTCCCGTAAATAATCAATATCCACTTGCATATGAGTTCATCTGAGACTTTGGAGAATTAAGAGCAAATTAGACAGAGTAATGATACTCTATTTTTTTAAAAAAAGTCTTATGAGGTATATTCAAATTTTAAGTCTTCATATAAACCTAGTAACGCTGTTTTATTTATTGTACGGGTCCTGAAATGTATCATTGAGGACACTTCTTGAATTTTTGTTCCTTCAATGTAGTGTCAGTGTATCGGTATGTTCTCAGAGTTATGCTAAAAACTATGGAAAGTCCAAAAGGTAGCACACTGCCTACCTTTGGGAGATTCTCAGAGACAGCTGTGAAAACCAGAATTCTCTCTCCAATCCTCACTCAACGAAGGCAACTGGCTTAAGTCGAATAGGCTTCCCCAGATGGAAGAGAGGTCTAGGAGAACAACATGAATCTTGAGTGCTTCCATCATTAGCTATTAAAACAGTGGAAATTTTAAGTCACTGCACGCACGATATGCTGTGGTCTGTGGAGAGGGCAGGGAAGTGGTATGGTATGCCTCTTTTAATTACTCCTATGGAACTGAGCACATGTCTAGCCATGGTCTTTTCTTTTACTATTTTCCAAATAATGAGTCTTCTAATTGCTTCAGCTGGAGCAGCCCATGCTGATTGGTATAGTTGGCTGCCAGGATTCTTTCCCTTTCTTCCTTCCCACCATTCTCTACACATATTCTCTCTCCTTCCTTTATCCTACCCCCTTTTTCTTGGCCTAAATTTGATGAAGGTCTGGTTTTTACTCTCTAAAAGTTTAAGTAGTTGGGTTGAATCACAACTTGCTTTAGTCAATCACCTAGGGAGCTCTTTAGGAATTGGGGAAACATTTTATTTATGACTCAGCTTTCCACCTGTGCTGACATGGCATGGAATTTACAGCTATATTGAAAGCGTTATAACCAGCACCTCAGAAATTCCACATTCTCTTGAGCTGCATTATTATGGAACATTTGTCAGGCAGCCAATTGCTGTGTCAGCCCCTAATTGATTTATATTAGCATCTGTAGGACCAAGGTGGGGTGAGGATGGAGGTGAGGAGGTGAGTTTGGGCCAAGTTCTGATTACCCAACTGCTGAGTTTCCTGTAAACATGGGAGGTTTGCAAACAGAATGGAATACAGACATTGTGGCTTTTTTTTTTTCCTGTTTTATTTTTATGCAATATGCTTAAAATTACAGATGTTAAGAAAGCTAGTATAAACTTTTATTATTTTGTGAAAAGAAAAGTGAGCTTATCCTCTCCTTGCAACTATCACTTAATTCCAAAGAACACCTGGCTCTAAAAGGTTGGCTTCATTTTTCCCTGGGGTGGAGAGGTAATGAAATCAAGAAACCCTTCAAAGATTTCTCTTCTGACAGCCTTCATTTACAAATAAGAAAAAATGGTAGTTAATTTTAATGGCTCATTTTATACTTGGACCCCACTCCTCCTGGATTAGAAATAGGAATCTATATTACTTATTTAGGAACACCTGGTTTGAGATTAGGTCCAACTTGACGGAGCCTGGGGAAATTAGCAAAAGAGATCATGGTTAGAATGCACAAGACGCTCATTCACTATAATTTTGGTTCTTGGCACAAATAGTTCATGCAAAAGTTAGAGCTCCCAGAGTGTCCTGGTCAATGTGGTCATACTTGTAGGCATCTTTGATGGACATTAAGGTCATTGACACCCTCTGATGTAGCATATTTCTGGCCAAGTTCTTGGTTACATTATGAATTTGGCCTGTCGCTATGTGAGTACAGTGTACAGTAATTTCCACGCTGCCATCTTGAAGTTGCTGTAAGAGCTACAGGGCAGGGATCTGGGGTAATAGGAGATATATATGCATGTATGGAGATTACAGAGCTGAAGAAACAAAGGAGATACATGAGTTTATTTGGGCCTCTGGCTATAGGGTAAACACAGCCAAGAATAATTCTGAGGCAGGATCCTGTCACCAGAGAACTACTGGTCGGTCAACAGAGGCCTTAGTGACAGGCCTGGGGTGCCAGGTTAGTGTTCCTTGATCTTCACGTGTGTTGGCTACAGTACATATTGTTCACAGCATGGTTGTGTCTCAGAACTTCTTGGGCACCATATTCTCTGGTCAAAACTTGCTTAGTTATAGATGTCTCTGACTTGGCATGCCTTGGTCAGAGTGTACATTGATTACTACATGCTTGAGTCACAGCACTCTTTGGTCCCCATGCACCTTGGTCTCAGTATATTGTTTACTGTGCCCCTTTGACATAATATACCTTTGCCATAGCACAAAGCCATGGTCATTGATTACCTTGTCCAAGTGTGCTTTGGTCACAAAGTGTCTTAACTATAGTAAGCTTGCTTTCCCATTCCTATGTTTATATGGATGGATGACAACAGCCTTTGGTCACTGTGGGCCTCTGACTTCATGTATTTGGGTTACAGAGTATACTGCATGCTTTGGTCATCACACGCATGATGGTCACATGTGCCCTGTCCTTTATGCCTGGGTGTCTGTTCTGGGATAATGGCTCATGTGGATTACAGCATGATTTGACTCTAATGTGACTTCTGTTTGCAATAATGGTAACTAGAAACAACCTCTTAGAGTTTTGGCATTCTCATAGGATATGGAAGAGAGGGATGATGAGATTCCAGAAGTAAAGCAAAAGAGACACATAGTCAGTGCCACAGATACTCAAAATCATGTTGATATGCCTGTGGTATAGTCTGGATATTAAATGTCTCCCCAAAGGCTTCTGGGCTCAAGGCTTGGTCCCCAGTCTGTGGTGCTATTAGGAAGTGGTGGAACCTTTAAGAGGAGGTACCTAGTGAAAGAAAGTTAAGTCACTGGGGATACACCCTTGGAACATTGGGACTATGGATCCTTCCTCTTTCTGTTTCCTTCTATGAGGTGAGCAGTTTTGCTCCCCAACATGTTCCTCACTATGATGTTCTGCCTTACTACAAGTCCCAAAGCAACAGAGTCAATTGACCATGGACTGAAACCTCTGAAACCCTAAGCCAACATAATCCTCTGCTCATTTTAAGTTGATTTTCTCAAGTGTTTTGTCATAGCAATGAAAGTCTGACTAATGCAATGTGGTAAAAAGAATTTGTGTTTCAAAATGTTAAACTGAACATTTTAGAATTATGTATACATACACACAGAAGATAGCCAAAGGACATACACCCAGATATTAGCAATTAGTTTCTCTGAGTAGTGGTACTATGACCTACTTTTTTTCTTTATTCTTTATGTTTCAAAGTTTTATGATTATTTTAGGGAAAGGTCCTTTTTTCTTCAAGGCTCACTTTCCACACACTGGAACATGTTGCCAAATGGTTCACAGTCAGAATTGCTCATTCGCCCCTCTGTCTTCTGGACACCATCCACTATGAACAGCATTAGATAGTGGTAGGGATGGGCAGAAATCTCTCTCTTCATCTTGTTCATCTTCATCTCTTTAAAAGCAAACTTTTCCTTTCCCAATAGAATGTGACTGCACATTTCTATGCATAAACAGCTCAGTGAATCTTTGTTGGATTATCTATGGCTGACTATACTCTCCCCAACTATGTGGAAATTTCATAAATATAGAAAGCAAATCTCTTTTTAAATAGTTTTCTATTTTTCTTGGCTACCTGTTGAAATGCAGCTATAAACTTCTAGAGGAGCAAATCACATTACCTGTTCTGAAAAACCTCTGCCAATCCCACAAAATCAAAGGCCAAATGTTTTCTCTAATATGTGGATGCTAATTCACATAAGGTGGGGGATACTAGGGAAAAATAGCATTACCTTAGATTAGGTAGAGGGAAGTGATGGAAGGGGAGGGGTGGGCATGTGGGCATAGAAAAGATAGTAGAATGAAACAGACATTATTACTATATGTATATATGTGACTGCATGACCAATATGATTCTGCAACATGTATACTCAGAAAAATGATAAATTATATTCCATCTATGTATGGTATGTCAAAGTGCATAAATGCATTCTATTGTCATGTATAACTAATTAAAAAATAAATTAAAAAAAGAACCTCTGGAAAAAGTGATTCTACAACATTTTTGGCCAACTGCATTTGATTAAGGGTTGTCTTTATAATCAATTCTCAAGTATTTTGTCATAGCGATGAAAGTCTGACTAATGCAACATGGTAAAAAGAATTTGTGTTTCAAAATGTTTAAGTGTTTCTTCAGTAAAGACCTATTCCTGATTCTGGGAGCAGTTAAAGGACTTGCCCCAAGAATCATTCATGAAGCATCAGCTCAGTCACTATAAGAACCTGGAAACCAGTTTCCATAGTGGGATTCCACTCAGCATTCATAACATGTCATTTTCCTTGTTCTACACAACATTCATGGGACAAAGACTGTACTTATTTTACTAAGCATGTTTCACAAGTGAGGAAACAAATAATTATGTCCAGAAATGCTCAAAGGGTAGCTTCAAGTTACATGAAGAGCCCATATCTTTGTCCTTTAACATGAGTATGAATTTGGCTTTTCATTTAAATACATACTATTAGAGGAAGATAAATAAAGTAAGTACAGCTACAAGCTTTACTGTTCCACAGCAAATAAAGAACTTGTCCAAGATGTTTTCTGGCCAAGAAAAAAAGAAGCAGCTTTCTGATTTTCCTATGTTATTCATTAATAATACAAATAAAGAGTAAAAGAAACTATCTTTATTGAATCCAGGTGCTGGGAAGCATACTATTTTGTATTAGTTATAAACCTTACAAAAACCCTGGAAAATAGGTGCTATCTTCCAATTCACATGGAGTGAAAGTGAGGCTTAGAGCTATCAAGTAATTCACATATTAGATGACTGGTCTCTGTCTCTCTGTCTCTCTGTCTCTCTCTCTCTCTCTAGATATATATATAGAGAGAGAGAGAGAGAGAGAGAGAGAGAGAGAGAGAGAGAGAGAGAGANCTTGAATCAAATGTTGAAATATGATATATGATATATCAAGAACTATGTAATGTTTTGAATAACCAACAATAAAGTTTTTAACTTTTGAAAAAAAAAACAAAACACATAGGGGATTCCTTTCCCAGAAGCTGTGATTTTGCCCATCAGCAGGAAGAGGGGGCTTTTAAAAAAATTTTAATTAGGTATATATAACAGCAAAATATGTTTTGATTCATTGTACACAATTGCAGCACAACTTTTCATTTCTCTGGCTGTATACGATGTAGCATCACACTCTTTGTGCAGTCTTACATGTATCTAGGGTAATGATGTCCATCTCATTCCACCATCTTTCTTGCCCCCATGCACCCTCTGCACCCTCTCTCCCCTTTGCCCAATCAAAGTTCCTCCATTTTCCCCATGCCTCCCCCTCCCCATTTTGGATCAGCATCCACTTATCAGAGAGAACATTGGGCCTTTGTTTCTTTGGCATTGGCTTCCTTCACTTAGCATGATATTTTCCAACTCCATCCATTTACCTGCAAACACCATGATTTTACTCTCTTTTAATGTGGAGCAATATTCCATTGTGTATATATACCACAGTTTCTTTATCCATTCATCTATTGAAGGACATCTAGGTTGCTTCCACAGTTTAGCTATTGTGAATTGAGCTGCTATGAACATTGATGTAGCTGCATTACTATAGTATGCTGATTTTAAGTATTTAGGTTTTAGACTGAGGAGTGGGATAGCTGGGTCAAATGGTGGCTCCATTTCAAGTTTTCTAAGGAATCTCTATACTACTTTCCAGATTGCTTGCATCAATTTTCAGTTCCACCAGAAATGTCTGAGTGTGCCCACATCCTCTCCAACATTCATTGTTGTCTGTATTCTTAATATCTGCCATTCTGACTGGCATGAGATGAAATCTTAGAGTAGTTTTGATTTGCATTTATCTAATTATTAGAGATGTTGAACATTTTTTCATATATTTGTTGATTCAGTGTATATCTTTTTCTAAAAAGTTTCTGTTCAACTCCTTAGCCCATTTATTGATTGGGTTTTTTTTTTTTAAGGAGGTTATTCAAAGCCTACATTCCAGGTGTCCTCTGATGGAGTTGTAATTCACTTGTAATTTGGGAGATAGTCATTTCTGAGATCTTCTGGTGCCATCCCCAAAATCTGGATTACTTCATTCCTGTGGTAAGTGCATACTCAAGGATAGATAAATCTGCCTAAAGTGGCAAACAAATGTAGGCCTGTTTTCCCCTGAGATTAAAGAGGGGAAGAGATTATGGAGGAGCAAGGAGAAAGGAAGAGAAAGAAACATGCCCATTGGAAAGAAAAGTTGCAGTGGCAGACCAGCAAGGGTTATATTCAAAGTACGAAGTAGACCACTGTTATATTTCCCCACTGTCAATTTCTACATTCCATTTCTATAGAAAACTGGGCCACAACATCTCCAAGCTACCTCTTGCTGAAATGGAACAAAGATGGAGGAAGCAATCCAAAGTCCTAGTTCTCTATTAGGTGGGGCATTGACAGTTCAAAGTATTCAGCATCAGATCAGTTCAGAGGTCTACGGTGGCTGATGGCATGTGACTGGACAAGGCATACATAGGGCAGGGAACATGCTAAGACAACAATAAAGACAGCACAAAAGCAATTAGTACTTCAGCCAGTCTCTGAAAACCATGAAGACAGTAACTAGTAATCATATGTGTGAAAAATAGATCAGGTTTATAAATGTAGGAGATTAGTAAGATTTGTAGATCTATGAGAAAAGGCTCAAATTGGCCCAGGACAAACTTGTGACTCTAGCGTCATTTGTGATCATTATTATTGGGCACTCCCACACACAACCTTCCTTTGTAGCCTCCAGATTTACTTTGGGTAGGGATGACACAAGTGTAAATTTAAGTTACATTAAAAATAAAACCATTGTTTTTCCTTTTAAATGTCCATGTAGGGCTATGCTTAGGCTATACTCTACTGCCAGGTATTTAAGATCAAGTTGGTCAAAACTAACCTTGTTCTTATCTACACCTAAGAATAAGCTGAGATTCCACAGGTATCACTCTTGAGGACATTTGCAAAATATTTTGGCTCCTTTATCTTTTCTCTACAGTGGTGCCATCTTCCAGGATGGGTCAGAGTTTTGCTGACCATACATGGCCTCTCTTGGAAGTATCAAAGACTTTACCCTCTCCAATGACCCTCCTTTTTTGCAGAATGTGTTCTGGTCAGCTTCCTGTTCTCTAGGGTCCTCTGTATCTCCCTGATCAGCAGATTGGGTGACTCACTGGGGTTTCCAGGCCTAGAGAGGGGTCCTGTCATTCTCTAGCTGGCTGACCTTAGAGGGCAAGGGCCAAAATATTGGTTTCTTTTTCCTTAACTTTGGTTTCCATGTTTTTGGTTTAAACATCCAGCAGTCAGTTTCACCAGTCATCTTAAAATGGGAGTAACAGGTTATAACTTTAACATCTATAATTTTACAGGTATCCCTTTCTTTTAATTGGAGTCAGTGTTAGTACTGGAAGCCAGATATCCTATCTGTCCTATAGGTGATGGCTTATTATCTCAAATTAATTCAGGTTGTTTTATTAGAAGCAGCACCTCTGTAAAACACTAACAGACAACAGTTATAAAGTTTACAAGGAAAATACAAAGTGAAACTAACAGAGCAAAAAAAAAATATTCAGTTTGTGTATAGCTATGAACAAAGAAACTTGATTTTTATAATCTGAAACCTTCACTTAGTTATGTATTATATCCCCTGTGTATTTTGAGATCATAGTAATCTTTATAACAAAAATCGACCTTTTGAACACAAGTTTAAATGAGCTCAAGTTTAACCCATTTTGGAGCCATTCTAACATGGAATAAAGTGAGAGCCAGAGCCTTTTCTTAGGTAAGACTGGGCTCTTGAGAAATAAAATACATTACATCTGAAACATTAAACGTACAAAGACTAAGAGAGCTCTCAACTTTTTTTTTTGTGTGTGTGTGTGTGTGTGTAAAAAGTGGCAAGATGTTTCCATATTTTACAATGTCACCTTTAAACAGATCAGGCTATCCTTATTACTTTAGAAAAATACATTTAAATGCCTATTCCAGTGTAAAGAGTAACACAAAATTGTTTATATAACTTATTGACAACAGATTACTTTATCCAGCTATAAAACATCAAATGACATGAATAAATACCAACCAAATTTGTTATTTCTATATAAATCTGAAGGAGACTATTGCTACATATAATTTTAGCTTGGAGAACACCAACTTGATAAAGTACTGTCCTCTAAGCTTTACATTTAACTCAGCTTAACTTTTAAAGTACAATTTAGAATCCATAGTGTATGGCGATAATAATCAAAGGTCTGCATGGGTTAGTAGTACTAGCAAAAATCAAAGGACAGCCTTAAATCTCTTACACATTTAGGAGACAGTGTTAATGATCAGAAATATACTTAGTCAAAGCAAAAGATATAAGACACATCTTCAAATGACAGTGTGGCCCTCTATGTCAGATCCAAAAAAGAGAGAGCATTTATTGGTTACCTAGCCAGTAAACCTAAATAAACTTTCATAAACTTTTACTTAATACTTAGACAAGGCTTTTATTTAACACTTAGACAAGGCTCAGATAGATATAGTTCTCAGACGTATACATATATCTAGTCACATATATTTAGGGTGTCAAGTATATTGGCATAACCTAAAATAATATTTGTTTATTTAACCAGTTACAAAGTAATCACTTAAGACTTTAAAATAGGTACAAACCCTAATTCCTTTAAGAGTTAGTTTCCCCAAGTAATAAAACCTAACAAATACAAGAAAATTATCTTGATAGATGAGAGCATATCATGTTTCAGGCTTTGCTTCATGTCAGTGCATTAAAGTTCAAATAAATTTGAATGACTGATAATTATAGCCAATTTAATCAGAAACACACACTTTTTGAGATTTACCTTTAGCAAATCTTCTGCAGCTTACTTAGGCATTCACAATTTGTTTACATCCTTAATTTTGTCCTCTTTTATCTTGGACTTTAGCACGAGAATATTTCTTAATCAGACAAAACTCTCTCTCATCCAGAAACATTTCTTTCACCTTCTAATTTTCTGTACTAAAATATATTTCCATACCTATAATTTTCTTTTATCTTTTCTAGTTTGGGACGCTTTCTTAAATTCACATTCTGAAACAATATTTATGAATGTTATCTGTGCATTTAATTTACCCAATAAATTTCATCTCAGAAGACAGACAACCCAGCATACACAAAAACTGTGCTTTAATCTTTTTTCTCCCAGGTTGCATTTAAGGGGTTGGATCACAGGATATTTTTGAGCCTGAACTGTCTCCCTTATTATTATCACAATGCCATCAACTTTAAGTGACTACCCCACTGTCAATTGTACACAGAGGCTCCTTTTGGGCATTTTTCTTATACTAGACATATTGATATGCAATGGAGGAGGCCCTTCCTTTTTTTCTTTTTTTTAATTTTTAATTTTTTATTTTTGGTTGTTCAAAACATTACAAAGCTCTTGACATATCATATTTCATACATTAGATTCAAGTGGGTTATGAACTCCCATTTTTACCCCAAATACAGATTGCAGAATCACATCGGTTACACATCCACATTTTTACATGATGCCATATTAGTGACTGTTGTATTCTGCTACCTTTCCTATCCTCTCCTATCCCCCCTCCCCTCCCCTCCCATCTTCTCTCTCTACCCCATCTACTGTAATTCATTTCTCTCCTTGTTTTTTTTCCCATTCCTCTCACAACCTCTTACATGTAATTTTGTATAACAATGAGGGTCTCCTTCCATTTCCATGCAATTTCTCTTCTCTCTCCCTTTCCCTCCCACCTCATGTCTCTGTTTAATGTTAATCTTTTCTTCCTGCTCTTCCTCCCTGCTCTGTTCTTAGTTGCTCTCCTTATATCAAAGAAGACATTTGGCATTTGTTTTTTAGGGATTGGCTAGTTTCACTTAGCAAAATCTGCTCTAAGGCATCCATTTCCCTGCAAATTCCATGATTTTGTCATTTTTTAGTGCTGCGTAATACTCCATTGTGTATAAATGCCACATTTTTTTTTTTTATCCATTCATCTATTGAAGGGCATCTGGGTTGGTTCCACAGTCTTGCTATTGTGAATTGTGCTGCTATGAACATCAATGTGGCAGTATCCCTGTAGTATGCTCTTTGAAGGTCTTCAGGGAATAGTCTGAGAAGGGCAATAGCTGGGTCAAATGGTGGTTCCATTCCCAGCTTTCCCAGGAATCTCCATACGGCTTTCCAAATTGGCCGTACCAGTTTGCAGTCCCACCAGCAATGTACAAGAGTACCCTTTTCGCCACATCCTCGCCAGCACTTGTTGTTGTTTGACTTCATAATGGCTGCCAATCTTACTGGAGTGAGATGGTATCTTAGGGTGGTTTTGATTTGCATTTCTCTGACTGCTAGAGATGGTGAGCATTTTTTCATGTACTTGTTAATTGATTGTATGTCCGGAGGAGGCCCTTTCCATCCTTTTCTTTAGGCTTCCTTGAAGATCCCTTTGCAGAGGCTGCCAACACACACACAAGTTGGCCTTAGTTGCTGTCTTTTTCTTTTCTAGGTGCAGTTATTTACCCTGCCAGTCTCCCCATGCATTCAGTTTCATGGGATACTCTTCTAGCAAGAATTTTTTTTCCTCAGTGATAAATATCCTCTAGCTAAATGGGCTATCCTGTCAGATGTTAAAAGGGGAGACTATTCCTGTCCCCAGGTGATAAACTGATAGTGATGGAACCTACTGCTACATCCATTGTGGCCAGCAGCTTACATCCAGCAGGGGCAAAAGGGGCTGGAAGGCAGGGTAGTGGCCAGGTTCTCTTTGGCTAATTTTTTCTACAGCCCAGGCTCTTTTTAGGGCTGGTATCATTGACCCACAATGTGATGATCTTTAGCTGCCTGGGGTCAGGCTGATACAGTGCTGGCAGTGCCAGCAGTGGGTTTAAAAATTTAAATCTTTTCTTGCCCCCTTTTCTGGTGTCCTGCTATCCTTGCACACAAGAGGCTGTGCCTTTTGGCACCTTCAGATTAGTTCCTGACTGTTCAGGCCCCATATCATGCAACTGCATAAATACCTGTACATACAGAATCTCTTTCACATACTTTACCCCTGATAGACAAACTTCAACTTCAGAATTGTATAATAATCCAGAATAACCATTCAAAGACCAGATTGTGTTACAGTAAACCATCTTTCTTTTAGACAGGCTTATGCCTATAGGTAGCTCATTCAGTCAAGATCTATGTGCTCAAGAGACTACTGGTAAGATCAACCCGGCCTGGCACATATCTTAAAGGTCCAGTAACATACAAAAACACAGACAAGAGAGCCTCACCCAAATCAGAGCTGAGAGATGGGAAAATTTAAAACAGGAAGACCTGCATATACAAATTTCTTCTACTTTCTTTACCTTTGAGAGATCCAACTCCAACTGTAAGATTGTATAATAATCCAGAAAGCTACTCAAAAGCCATATCGTTACAATAAAACATTCTTAGACAGGTTTATACCTATACATGGCCCTTTCTTTAACTTACTTTACCTCTGACAGACAAGCTCCACATACAAGATTGTACAAACAACAATAACAACAACAACAGAGAGAGGCAACCAGAGAGGAGCTCAAAACCATGGCTAACAGACGGGAACCTTTAAATTGACCAGCCAAGATCTTTCTCAAATCAGAGTCCCACTTAACCATGACTCCTATACCAGTGGTGCCACAGATGTCCCCACAAAGAGGGACCAGATGTTCCCACAGAGAGGAACCAGATGTGTAGAATCAAGGGTCTTGGTGTGCACACCGGGGAACTTACCAGATGGCCAAAGGTGTCGTGACTTTACTGAGTTCAATTTCCTTTTTCTCAAAGTGGGCCTCAATGAGGAATCTCTACCATTCAGGGAGAGAAGGCAGGAGTTCCCTGAAGCAAACGGAGCTTGGGCAGCAGCTGGTCCCTCAGTCCCTCCCTTTACTCACAGGAATAGCTCCTCTGGTTTGATTGGGGGCAAACTCACCTGTCTCTCCTAACTCTCCTGTATTCGGCTCTCCACATGTTTTCCATCACCATGAATCCTCAGAATGGAAACAGGATTCCTTAGAGAGCCAGGCTTGCTCAAGAAAGCTGGAGTGGGGGCTGCTCTTGGGTCCCATCTGGGGTGCCAGATTTGTTACGGAAAGCTCAGTCCTTGTCCTCAATGCCAATTCAGTAACAAGAACATGGTTTTGAGTAAAAGGAAAAAGATGATTTATTGCTTTGCTAGAAAAGGAGAAACACAGAGGCCTCCTGTCCCAGAGGCTGTGGTTCTTAATTCCAGATATATTTGACTTGTAATCTGGGATCTCATCATTAAACTGGAACCCCCTTATTATTAAATTGCAAACATTTTTTTCATCCACATAATGTCTTCATGCTCGGTTCCACGGTTAAGTAGAAAAGCATTAATGAGGTCTGATATAATTTGTTGTTAGTAGAGTTTCCCCTTATTCTCATCCTGTAACACACTTCTCTCAGTGGTAAACCACCTTAGAAATTTCCAAAAATATGACCTAAAAATAAATTCAATCATGTTAAAATATTAAGTAGATTGAGTTTATATGTTTCTTTTCAATTTTCCTCTGAGAAAGCTGATGAAACTTCTTGACAATGAAAAGATAAATACATAATTTGACTGCTTTTACCAGTAGCTTATTAGCAGGTCACAAAGTAGTAATTTAATCATACAGCACATCATTAAAGAGTTAGCTTACCCTTTCATACATTAATCTTTTAAATGTGATCAATAGGATTCCAGAGTCTATGAGCTATCTTTTGGGGTTCTCAGAAAGCATAGTGTTAATAGAAATGTGTTGTTTCAGTTTTATCTGGGCACAGGGTGGGGATCTAGTTTATGAAAAAAAAAAAGACATTAGAATTCACAAGCTCAAATCCTGAAAATTACTCAATTGAGGAATCAAAATTATAGCTTCCAGGCACAATATATCTACCATGACCTAAATTTCTTAAATAGGCTTTTATTTCACTGACTTGTAAAATCCATCTGACATACTATGGTTCTCAATTAGCTAAGGTAACTATATATTTGTAAGAATGATTTTCATTAGTTCTTTCTTTGGAGTTTACCAACTCACTCAATTCTACCCTTACCCTAAGAGTAAATTCTTTTAACCTTGTTCCTACTTCAAGATATAAATTCATCTTTCAACCTCCCTTCCTGCCATACTCCTTAGTAACATGGTCTGTGTTTATTGTCTTCACTTCAAAATCCCTATCTGCCTCACTATAACGTAGGTCCTACCACCAGTGCTCTTCTGATGTTGGTCTGACAGAAGCATATGAACACTCAAAATAAAGGCCATTTCTGTCCTGCATTCTGTTAGAGTTTTCCATGGTAATGGAATTGGAGAAATGTGTCTTCGACAATTAACTCAGAAATGTGTTTGTATCATGGATCCTCTAGCATTCACTGGCCTAGGGAAAGACTTGTGATTCTTACGAGTATCTGGTTTCTTATCTGTAAAATGAGAAAACTATTGTCAACACCGAAGGATAATAAACTTTGGCATGTGAGTGATTCTAAACCATGCAGGACACTTCCCATAAGACTTGGACTCCCTCCAGCAACACTTTCAACAACAGGATCTTCTTGAGGGTGAAATCTTTGCTCTCATTTCTTCTTCCCCAGGCAAATTCCATGGCCAACCTCTATAAGTACCCCTTACATATAATTCTATTTCTCCTTTGCTTCACTGTACTTGTGTGATACAGCTATAATCCCGAATAAATTCAAATCTTTGCTTTTCCTCTGCCTGCGCCTGCACAGCAGAACAAAACTGTAGCACATACCACAAGTATGCACTCAGTTGGGCTCAGAGGGCAACCTAGACGTCACTGTGGATGTCACTACCATATCTCTTCCACTCTGCTAGTATCAAATCCCTAACAATTCCCCTATTTTCAGTCTCATTGACTCCTAATCCTCAAGAAACTAGAAGATAAAAGAGAACTCCTACAAGTTCCTCCGACCATATGTCCTCACTCCCCAGTGTCAGTACTCAGGATGGTCTATTTGCTTGTCTGACACTTGCATGGAACTGTGTAGTCCATGCTCATTGTTGAGGCTGCCACTGGAACACTACCCTCTCTGACCCTGAAATTCTCTGTGTTCTCTCTCTCTCTCTCTCTCTCTCTCTTTCATTTGTGTGCATCAGCAGTTTTTAATTCTAGATCTTCCTCATTAACACACAAATATGCTGGGCTTTTATGTATCCTCTTATGCAAGAAAACAAACTGCTCTTTACCTAAATTTTCTCTTGCAGGGCTGCTCCTGTTCTCTCTTCTGTCACAGTAGAATGCCTTGAAAAGATTATTCATGCTTTCTGTATCTCATCTCTTTTCTTGCATTCTCTCCAACCCATCGTATTCAAGTTTTTGCACCCATGACTCCATCAAAAATACTGTCATGATCACCAATGATCTCTACATTAATAAATCAATTGATAAACCCTCAGTCCTCATCTTTCTTGTCCTCATATTTTTTGTCCCAGATTTGACGTAGTCAGCTATTCCCTTCTTCTTGACACATTTCTTTTTTAAACTTGGCTTCCAAGAACACTACCTGTGGTTCCTTCTCAATAAACTTAGATGAATGTGCTTTATCTCCCAGGCCTCTTATTGGTAGCGAGCCCTGCTCTCTCTGCTTGCTCCTTAGGTTAACTAATTTGGTCCAAAGACTATTTCTATGCTAATAAGTCCTGAGTTTGTAAATTCATCCCCAATTCACATATTTGACTGCCAACTTGTCATTTCCATTTAAATATCACTAAGAATTCGTGTATCTGTCTGAAACTAAGCTGACATTCTCGACTATAAACTTGGTCCTGCCACAGTGTTCCCATTTGAGATTAGACATCTGAGATTAATTCCATCATTCTCACACAAACCCTTGTGGTCATCCATAATTCCACTTTTTCTGTTGTACTCCACATCCCCATCATTCACATATCCAGTTCACTCTAAATTCAAAATATGTAAGCCATATATTTCTCAGTACCTCCACAGTCATACCCCCAATGAAAAGACTATCATGTCTTGCTTAGATAATAAAAATGGTTACATAATCAGTCTCTTTTTCTAACTTTGCCTTTTTCACTCCATTATCCACAGATGTAACATAAACCTGGTAAGGGACAGTGTGATGGCTTAGTGACAGAGTGAATGCTTAGCATTCATGAGGACCTGAGATCAATTCTCAGCCTTAAAATAAATCAATCAATAAATCTATTAACATGTCTCTCCTCCGACTGAAACCCTTCAAGGTCTATGCTTGTTCCACAGAGACAATGCCAGATGCTGATCACTTAAGGTCTCAGCATCTGACACCTGTTATTACCTGTCTGGATTCACCTCCTACCTCTTTCTGCCTTGGCCACTGCTTTCATGATCCTGCAACACCACCTGTGCACATGTGGTTTGTCCACTCCATGTGGAACGCGAACGCTTCCCCCCAGATACTATGTTGCTGGATCCGTCACTTTTTTATGACATAATAAAATGAGTACATTTTCTCTGGCCATTCTATCTAAAGTTTCAGTCCCTATACCTGATAATGCTACACCCATTTCTTTGCTTTACTTTTATTTTTAGCCTTTGTCACTATGAAACGTACCATACAGCATTTATTTGATTTATTATCTCCCTTTCATTATGAGATCCATGGCAGCACCAACTTTTACTTATTTCATCATCATATTTATGCGAGTGGAACATTCATGCTTTACATAAAAAGTAGGTGATACATGTTTGTTAAATGAATAATCTTACGTTATTTAATACATTTTAAAACTCTTTTATACCTTATTTTCTATTACCTTTCTGAAACCTTTTTTCAGACTTTAATTCTACTTCATCTGTGTATCTTCTGCCCATTTGGTTCTCTTATTTATTCTACAAACTCATAACCTCTCAGACTTAAGACTCTAAAGCTAATGATTCCCATCTCTTCACATTTATTTTTGCTCTTCTGAACTTCATGCTATTTCTAACAGTCTATTAAAATTTCCTTTGTTTTCTAATAAATCCCTCAAACTGTATAAAATAAATTATATCATCTTCTCTCTGTAAACCTATTATGTTCTCTATCTTGGTGAGCGGTACTACCATCCACTTAATCACAAAACTATAATTTTGGTATCTTTTTCATTTTTTCCCTTGCAGTTCCCTCCCTGGTTAGGATGATACTATGATTTCTTGTTCTAACCTTCCCCACAACCAAGACAAACATGCATGTCTATATGTATGTATGTATGCCTAAGTATGAGGCATAGCCACACTAAAAGATAAGATGGACATATCCATGGGTAGGACTTTAGCAACCCAACACAATAATAACAGCACTCTCTCTCTCTCTCTCTCTCTCTCTCTCTCTCACACACACACACACACACACACACACACACAGTATACAGCAGTAACAGAGGCTAAAGTTAGGGTTCTATCGACCTCTAAGTAAGAAAAGCGACAGCGAGATCTAGAAGTTGGCCAAGAGTTCCTCAGTGTTGCAGGAAATAGAGCCTGACTCATTGCAAGAGACTGAATAGTAGAGGAGGGTTCTCCACCCACAGAAAGCAATGGAAAAAAGCAGTGACCATTGACATATAGTCCATCAAGAAGAAAAATAAACCCAAAGTAATGAAACCGAATATTAAAACAAAAGTGATTGAATGAATGGTAAAATACGTTGGTCAATCTAATAAAAAATGTAGAAAAAAAATTAGAAACATCAGTGAAGATGGCAAGAGGTGGGAATTCAACATACAGGAAAAAATGTGTTAAGGAGGACAGAAGAGCATTATCTTTTATTAGAAAAAGATGAGGGAGGGAGGGGGAGGTGGGTAGGAGGAAGGGAGAAAGAGAGAGTGTGTGTTAAAATTTTATTAGCAACTTCCCAAATAATAAAAATACAACCTATAGGCTCCAAATTAGCAAGGAAAAAGAAAAGTGACCATGGAAAATTCTAACACTGTAACAGAAGTCAGTAAAGGGGGAAAATGAAGAAAGAAAAGGATGTGAGAAACGGGACAGATTGGCAGAAATAATCCCAATGTTAGTGATCCTCACAGGATAGTAGCATAAATTCACTGTGACAGCTAATTTTATGCATCAATTGGACTAGGTCAAGGGATACCCGATAACTGACGCTTTATTTCTCACCATACTTGTAAGACTGTTTCAGAAGAGATGAGGATTTGAATCAGCGGCCTGAGTAAAGAACATCCACCATCACCAATGTGGGCAGGCATCATCCAATTCATTGTGGGTCCAGATAAAAGAAAATGGTGGAGAAAGTGAATTCTGTCTCTTGTGGAGCTGGGATATACATCTCTTCCTCCTCTTGGACATCAGAGCTGCAGGTTCCAAAGCCTTCAGCTTTGGACTCTTATGCCACGGTCTCTTGTTTGTCAGGCCTTCAACGTCAAACTGTAGACTGTATCTTGTCACCATCTTCCTTGGTTCTCCAGCTTACAGGTAGTATATTGTGGGACTTTCTACCTTCCATAATCATGTTAGCCTATTTCCAATAAATCCCTCCCCACCTACATCTCTATTGGTTTTGTTTCTCTGGAATCTGACAAAACTGAAGACTTCCATGTTAGGAAAAAGTTTAGGTATAGTCTGATTATAACTTTTTTATTGTGGTAAAAATTACCAAAAAAAAATTACCATCTTAATGTTTTTTTTCCTAGTTAATTACTGTTAAGTATATGCACCCTGTTGTAGAACACAACCCCTGAATTTTTGTATTTTTAAATTTAGCACCCTATACCCATTAAGCAACAACTGTTTCTCGCACCCCCAGTACCAGTAAACACTATTCTAATTTCTGTTCCTATGAATTTGACTACTTAGATACCTCATAAACATGGAATCATATTCCAAAAATGGTAAAGATTGAAAGTGATCAGATCAGAAATCACATACTGACCAAATAAAAACCTTGGTAAAGGATCGACATCAGACTCCAAGAAAATTAAATTCTGAGCAACATTGCTTTTGAAATGGTTCATGTAAAAAGTATCAATAAAAGAGACCAAGAAACAATGATCAGTGGAACTTAAGTAGGATTAGAAGAATGTGGAGATTCATAATGGAGTATGCAACAACATATTAGTCCAGTAAATAAAGACTATAAACATGTTTACTGAGTTTGGAAGTTAGGAGTTTGGTGATTTTGACAAAGAAGTTTCAAGTAATTCAAGCAATTTCTCATCTCCCTAGGTGAAAAAGGAGCAATGCTTTTCAGAAGTACAAATGAAGCTGGGCATGGTGGCACACGCCTGTAATCCCAGTAGCTTGGGAGGCTAAGGCAGGAGGATCATGAGTTCAAAGCCAGCCTCAGCAAAATCGAGGTGCTAAGCAACTCAATGAGACTCTGTGTCTAAATAAAATACAAAATAGGGCTGGGGATGTGGCTCAATGATTAAGTGCTCCTGAGTTCAATCCCCAGTACCAATACAAAGCAAAAAAACAACAAGTACAAATGGGAGAATGGAGAATTCAGAGGTGAGGTTAAGGAATGAGATATATTGCTTTATAGAACTCTGATAACCATAGTTATGGATTAAGGACATTAGAAATCAAAGAGAGGGACAGCAACCTCTCTCTTCAGTGACATCTCAAGTTCCCACAGCGTCTATACTTTTTCATGTGGAATCAATCACTTGCTTTTCCTACAAAAAAAAAAGATGTCTTGACACACCTGACTACCATTTTACCTTTAGAACACTGCATATGAATTTGTTTTTCTGCTAAGTATTAGACCACATCATATACTGATTTTGTTTCAAAAAAACCACAGAAACTTTGACTTCTGTATTAGTCTGTTTTCCATTACTGTCATGAAATAACTGAAGCTGGGTACTTATAGAGTTTATTTTACTCAGTGTTGGAGATTCAAAGGCCTTGAGCCAGCTCTGTTGAGGACCACATAGTGATAGGATCACAATGACAGTAATACTTGTGGGAGATATCACACCAGAGCACATGGAGGGGCCAGGCTTGCTCTTCTATAACAACTCTCTCTGGAGGAACTAACCAGTGTCCTGCAAGGATTACTTACACTTTCCTGAGGATGATGACCCCAATGACTCAATCACCTTGTCCTGGGCCCCATCTCTTATAGGTACTGCCACTTAATATCACCACACTGGGAACCAAGCTTCCAACACATGAAATCTTGGGAACAAACTCCTTCCAAACCATTGCACTCTCTTTACTTCCTTCTAGAAAATTTCCTATTGACATACAGATTAACTGTTTTTATTATTTGCCATACAACATCATATCTGGCTTTGTAACCAACCACTTCCCTGATGTTCGCATGATACTTTCTATAGAGTCCTATGGGCCGGGGGCGGGGGCGTTTGCTGTGCTTGGAGTTAAAGTAAATAGAGGGGCGATGATTTTGTCGTCTAGGAGTTTCCTAAGGGAAGAATATTTATTTTAATAGTTATCACATCCATAGCATATGACAGCACCAAATACAGTAGCTACTCAATAAATGTTTACTGAACCAAAGATGAGATATTTAGCTTGTGCAAGGACATTGTGCATAGGGCTGATAAGGAGGACTGGATGGTTGAGACATTGGGAGTGGTGTGGAGGTAGATGAGGGCAGCAGGGCTTGAAGAGTGGGCTGGGTGGGATCAGAGTGTGAAAGGTCTTCTGTGCCTTAACTAGGACTTGAAATTAGCCACTGCACATTTTAAATAGGGAGGTGACCTGTTCGGATCTCTTTAAAAAAAATATCTCTGGAAACAGTGAAGACAATGAATGGAAGAAGTCAAGGGGTGAGAAGAGGCCTAATGACTCTGCTGTAAGAGGCAGATAAGGGTGTGAACTTCAGCTGCCGCAATGGGATAAGAGGAAGCCACCAACAGCCTGGAGAAAATTCAGGTGCAAAGTCAACAGGAATGGTGATTACTGATAATTAAACAAGGAAGTACGAGAACTGGAATTGTTTGGGATGCAGGTGGAGAAAACAGATAATCAGCTTAGTGTCAGACATGCTGGGTGAGGTGAAGTAAGGCTTCTAGGTAACTCAGTTAGGAAGCAAACATTTTAAATATGAAATTAGTGCCAGTTACAGTGGTCTACTAAGCTATGACATTATCAGTTATTTAATTATGAAGCTGCATCCTGTGCCACTGATAATTAGGACAAGGATCATTTTACTATTTTTTACATCACGCAGGCAAAAAACATGACCAAGCCTGTAAGAAACTGTTTGATAATTGTTACCAAATTTTAACCCTGAATTGTAGATATGTCAAAAAAGCCACGTGCAAAAGTTTGAAAATAACCACTGGAGATATTGGGGTTGGAGATGTTACTCAGCAGTAAGGTACTTGCCTAGCATGCTTAAGGAGGAGTCTGACCTCCACCAAAACCATGACAACAATCTTGTGAAGGTATTAGGTGTTGTATTCAAAACTAATTTTAAAAATACTTGTTAAAGTCAAACTCAACCGTAAAACCCAAGAAAAAATATATGAAAAGGAGAAAATACAGAAATCCAAAAATTTAAATTTTAACAATTGCGAATTACTTTATTCTTTAAAAAGTATTCTTACAAATTCTTTAATTTAAAAAAAATGTGATTTCATTAAAAAACAAAAAGCTGCACAAGAGCATTAGTTAAATTTTTTGTATGCTCATGGGTATCTAACCTATAGAAGGATAAGGAATCCGGCTTTGGAATTCAGATACTAAATATAATTGGAATGGATAATGAACTAGAAATCTTGCAGTAAGAACAGACTAGCCAGGCACATGCCTATAATCTCAGCCACTAGGGAGGTTAAGGCCAGAGGATTACAAGTCTGGGAAAAAATGAAATAAGGGCTAAGGATGTAGCTCAGTGGTGCAGCACTTGATAGCCTGTGCAAGGCCATGGGATCAATCTCTAGTCAGTCTCTCTCTCTCTCTCTCTCTCTCTCTCACACACACACATACACACACACACACACACACACACTATACTGTGTTAAATCAAACATTTTATCAAAAGAAATCTCACCCAGAACCAGGTGTGGTGGCACATGCCTGTAACCCCAGCAGTTCGGGAGGCTGAGGCAGGAGGATCACAAGTTCAAAGCCAGCCTCAGCAAAAGCAAGGTGCTAAGCAACTCAGTGAGACCCTGTCTCTAAATAAAATACAAAATAGGACTGGGGATGTGGCTCAGTGATTTAGTGAACCTGAGTTTAATCCCCAGTCCCACCCCCCTCAAAAAAAGGATATCTCACCCAGAATCAATTTCTTTAAACAAAAAGAGGGATACCTAAAATATTGAAATTGTTCCATGGATATACATGGACAAACCCTCTATACACCATTAAAATAAAATACCAACTAAAATGCCTCTGTGCCATTTTAGGTCAAATCTGAATTTCTCCAGACTGTAGAATACTCTCTTATTATACATAAAAGAAACTGCCTCATGGAAAAGATAAGTTTTGGTAACTGGATATTCTAGAGTATTGAAATGATTCAATTCAGAAGAAATTGTACTCTTCTTTGAAGACTAATAGTTTTTTTTGGCAAGACATTGTATAATCCAATGTGTCAATAGAACATTGTCTTAAAAAACAGCAAGTTCTAAATTATCCTCTTACACAAGGTCAATCTCTGCCGTTTCCCAGAGTGGGAAGGACAGAGCAGGTATTTTGCAATGACTTTGGTTCTTATTCTCTTTGAAATATATTAATGTAGCCCATCTATTGTAATACTGGTTATGAATTTCTTCTATCACATCATCATCAGGACTAAAACCCCTCAAGGATGTACAAATACCATATCACTTTCCTGTTTTATATCAATATTTTAAAAGTAGTGATTGGCTCTATTCTGAGAAATAACTTTGGCTTCCTTCTGTGGAATGGCTATGAAAATTAATTCTACATGTTCCAAAGATATTAACTTTTTTTTCTAAAATATTGCCACTATTAAGTGATATTTCTTCTCTAGTATTTTAAATGGGTGAGATTATACATAACTATCTTATTAGGGTCAATGATAGAATTCAGAAAAAAAAATCACAAAAGGTGTGAATATCTATTAAGATATGCTCTATGTTGAATGGTTTTCTATTAAGAAACATAGGAAAATTAAACTGAAAATTTAAAGCATCTTTTCTAACAAATAAACCAAGTGATTACAAAGTTGGGGACGTAGCTCAGTGGCAGAGTGCTTGCTTTGTATGTGCAAGAGACTGGGTTTGATTCCCAGCATCACAAAAATAAAATAAATACATAAACTACTGATCTAACATTTATCTATATTTGGTTGTTTCTCTTAAGTTCATACTGTTTTAGGATGTCTTAATACCTACTAGTTCATTTTGTTAATTCAACATGGAGTCTCATATTAAAGACTCACATATTATTTTCCTATAAACATCAAAGAAAAATCAAGCTCCCTTTCTTTCCAATTAAGATTATATTTAATTCTAAGTTTCAATACATAGGCAGAGTAAAAGGGTAAAATCATATTGATGAATTTTTGAATTTCAGGCATTGATTGAACTTTTGTGCTTATGTCTGGAAAAACGAAATCCTTTAAAAGCAGTTCGTAATCATTGTAAAACCCCAATCGCTGTCTGCCTCACATCTGGCAATAATGAAAACAAATTAACAATAAGATTTTGAAAATCTGGCAGTACGATAAAGCCAAGCACACAAAATTATTTCTCTGTTCTTAGTCACTGGTGGTCCAAGAAAGGATCAACTTCCTGTCTTGGACTCTGGCTTCTAAATTAAAGGAGGAAAATCTTAAGGCATTTGGGTTCAGACTTCTGGCTCACAAACAACTAAGGCCTAAACTCACTGAGCAGGAAACCTTTACCTCCAACGTATCCTCAGAGAAAAATCTGCTTTTCCAATTGCTGCTTTCAGTTTCGTTCAAAGAACTGCAAATGGCATAGATTCACCCCTTCAAGTTTAGGAGATTTTAAAGCTTAATATGCTATATTAAGTTCTTTCATGCCAATTTAATTTATCCTGGGAAAGAGGGCTTTCTTCAAACTACACATATGAACAAGGATTTACTTAAAGAAAAAAGTCCAGTTTTGTCACCCAAATTATTGAACTTAATAAGTTTACCTCATTTAATTACTTTAAACTAGGTCACCTAGTTTTGAAAATGTGACTATGCTCATTTTTCTGTGTGTATAGATAGGTCTGTCATATAAGATTTTTTACTTAATACTGTAAAACAAATTTTTGTGTGTTTAAGTAACAGATTTGATGTCTAGCTTTTAACCAATGGAGTAGCAATGACCAAATTAGGAAAATATTTTTAATTCTTAAAGAATGTTGCAGAGTAGCTTGAAAGTGCCATTTATATACAAACTGCTCATATAGCAGAAAAAAATAATAAGAACAGGAAAGAATTCTATCAGTATCCTATTATGACCTAGAATAGAGGATGGAATTTCATCTCTATTATAGCCCTTCAAGCTACTGAGAGGTGCCATAAACTACTCTTGTTACAATCCAAGGATGGTGGATATGAACTATTTGGATAACAGAAGGCATTTTTGTAATTAAGGAGACATGGGTTGAACAGTGATTTAAGTAATGGTGGTTGTTCTGTTTTACACCAGACGACAACAACAGTTCTTTATTTGTTTGTAGAGCTAAAAATAAATGGATTTTTCTCAAAGCTTTGTAGGTCTGTGTTGTTTACAGTGTGCTTTCAGGGGTACCAATGTGATTTGAACCTGTATTACAACAATCCTGAGAGGCAGGCAGAATGGTCATTTTTGTCTTGTCTTTAATGGGCTGGATATAATTTTCATCAATTTGTGATGCAATAATATGGACTAATTAAGTTTTAAGTGTGTTAAAAACCAGAAAAATTACTATGGTATAAATGGGGCGTGGCATCAAAATGACATGTTTTATTAAATGTAATGTGCAAAATAAAATGAAGTGACCTCTATTCAAAAAAGGTACAAGACAGGAATTATTTAAAAGGCTTTAGTACTCATTTTCAATAAAAAGAATTCTGGCATTATAAAAATACATAAAATAGTTGTGGATTTATACCATTAATTTACATAAGGGTTTTTTTGCATAAAACAAAGTTATAAAATACTTTAAAAGGTATTTTTATATGAAAGTTACTCCCAGTATAAAATTTTTATAACTTTTTGTAATTTTGGTTCATCTGTATAAATAAGGCATTCTGTCCTTTTAAAATTCATAACTCCATTTAAAAACATAGGATTCTTTCTCTTTTAAATAAAAGTCCACTTGAGGTAGTATGTTAAAGCTTTTCTTTGGTCCCATTCAGTCTATGTGTCCAAGTCATAAGACTGAAAATTTGGAGTCCTGTAGTTTTCTAAGGTCTGTTTATAAGTACAAGTGTGATTTTCTTCCTGAAAATCTGTCCTTTCTTTCTCTTCCTCTGACTCACAGTCCAAGTCAGGGGAAGAAGGAGCTTTCAAGCAAAAGGCTCTGGGCTGAAAATCCAATGGCTGTCCAAAGCTTGAAAAGGCATCTAGGTGAGGTCTCCTCAGAGGCTTTCCAAATGTACCTGAAAGAAAAACATCCCTTGAGCTCGCAGGTACTTTACTAGCATGTAAATCAACATGATACACAGCAAATGAAGAAGCATCTTGCTGCATCAACACGAATAAGCTCTGTATACATTCCACATCATGCTACTCAGGAGTTTGTGCATCTGTGCTATGGACAGATATAAGAATACATTAACATATAATGCAGAAGATGACATCAAAACTCCTTCTTATCCACTGAACAAGTGCATCTACTCTTTACCATTTTTTATGGCCTGTAGTAATATTAATTATTGCACAACAAAGTGCCTGAAGTATGCCAACACGCATTCCCCCAAATCCTCCCTTCAGTACTGAAGAGCCCACAATCTCCACACAAGTCACACGGATAGTAACGCATAAGCTAACTGTGCCTGAATATAGAAAGTTTCTTTTAAAATAACCCTGTGCCTTACCCTTTCTTCATTTTCATTTTTCCAAAAAGGAGAATAAACAATCACACCATGACAAAACACAAAAATTTCTTAAAAGCTGTGTAAAATAAAATTCTACTTTTTTCATCAAAAAACAAAAACACCAAGGCGAGTTGTGGCTCATTTTCCCACACTGCTCCTTTCAGTGAAAAGAGGATCTCAGTTCTTTCGTACCATTGTTCCCATGCACTGGACCAAAAAATCCACAAGCTTCTCTTGGTGCCAGCCAATGTCTACCACCACCAGCTTGGGCATTAAGGCTGGATGGCCTCCTTTGCCAAAGGTAGTTCAGCTTGTCTGACTAAGCAGCTGTTGCTAGGTAGGATGCTGTTTTCCACCCTTCTACCGTGGGTTCAGTTAGGAGCCACCAGACATACCAAACCACAATCATGAAGAGCACACAGCTCCACCCCAAAAGCTGCCAGAGCCCAAAACCACTTTTTCCACATGGCTGACAAGCTCAGCTCCTAAGTCATTCCCTAAACTCTTGTCTTCTAGTTGCCACACACAGAGTTACCCAGAAAGCTCCCAAGTCTTAGTTATAGATTAAATACAGAACCAAGTACAATCCCTACCTCTGACTCTACATTTAGAAACATTTATACTAGCTCTTTGGATATCATGGTAACATCATTAAGGAAAAAAAAAAACACACGCTGACATCAAAGCTCTTGCTACATGCAACTTGGAGTCTGGGCTGGAAACTAGGCATCTAATAATTTAATAAACTTACCCATGAAAGAATTACTTGAAGTTACTGACGCTGGCTCTGGATTTGTACTAAAATCTAAAGAGGACTTGTTCAGACACATGTTTTTCATTGCAGGCACTTCATTCTGAGAGTAGCCGGAGTGAATGACCTTCCTCATGTGAGAAGGCCACCCTAGGTTACTGAAGCTCCGCTCACAGGGTTCTTCTGAGGAATGTGAACACGGGTAGCACTCCTTTTTCTTTATGTAACCAGGCTCATAGTGGTCCATTAAAGCTGTTCTTGGGTCTGGACTGCAACCTTTTTAATTGGGCACGCATACCAGAAGGAGACATAGTTAGCGCTT
This sequence comes from Marmota marmota marmota, assembly GCF_001458135.2. NCBI lineage: Eukaryota > Metazoa > Chordata > Mammalia > Rodentia > Sciuridae > Marmota > Marmota marmota. The sequence continues at coordinate 47,127,672 of NW_025999853.1, read as the reverse complement.
CTAGAAATCTTTCTAGGAAACAGAAGAAATAAGGATGAATGCCACACACCTGCATGATAGGCTTCAAAGGGATCTGGGCCATACACGTTCCCCTTCAAATACACAGGGCCTGAAGATCCCAAAAAGGGACAGAGGAACGGATCTGTGGCAGCTTCCACGTCAGCTTCACTGCTGTTGTCAATGTGGCAGGTCCCTTTAAAACACAAATCCAAGTCACTGAGTCAATTTTACTCATAGTGCCATTCAAGGTTTTCTCCAATTTTAGCATTTTACATACTTTAAGATAGAAATTTGGATAGAACATGATATAAAAGAAAACCTGCATAAATGTATAGGTCCCCCCCATTTTCCCCAATTTATTGAAGCCTATGGATGATACCCAAGTAATTTTGGGGCAGCTCACTGAAGGAGGGTCCAATTGGCACTGAATAGGGCATCTGGTTTCTAAGGGAAACTGATCTGTGTTTGGATTCTGCAGCCAAAGCACTAAAGGTTTAAGCCACATCCTACAAAATATCACAGATGAACAGAACCAGGGATTGGCATTTGATTTATGACCTCCTAGCACCCAGCTCAAAGATGAGGCCTGGCCAAAAAAAAAAAAAATAAAATCACTTATAGGCAGTTGAACTAACAGCACAAAAAATGATATGTCAGTTAGTAAAAGATACAGAAGTCCAAGGATAAACAACAATGTCAAGGTTAAGGTTGTCATGACAGGCCACATGCCTGGGAGGCAGAAAGTGAGGGCTTAGAAGGTGGGTGAGGGTCTGAGAGAGCAGCAGACATGCAGAGTGACCCAGCAATGTTGGGTTTCTAGACCTCTCTTGGAACAGACCCATCTCCTGGCTACATCTGGGCAGCTTGACATTATGCTCCAATTCTGTCCTTCAGGTTTTCATACATGTCTCTTTAATTAACCTCATTATATTTGAATGAGTTTGGGGCTCTGCTTTTTGCTACCAAATGGGCCTAGCCAGAATATTCATGCCCAGATATTCTTTTATCTCTACAGTGCTAGTACCAACTTGCCAAGCGCCCTGTTATGCTTTATGTAATTGTTTGTCTCACCACTGACTAAACTGAAAAATTGAAAACAAATACTCTTCCCTCCTAACTAGGAAGTCTGGCATAGAGCAAATACTCAATAAATGCTTGTGGTTAAAAAAAAAAAAAAAAATGGTAAAATGTTTGAAATAACATCAATGATTCCACTTGCTGAGTCCTTGGTCTGTGCCAAGCACTGTGTAGTTTTCCATTTTCACAACCACCTCGCCAGTGAGCACTGTCACTGCCCAACCTACACAGGGAATGGGTGTGTGCCAAGACTACTCCTGTACCATCCTGCCTCCACCACGACCCTCAAAAACATGGAGCACCTAAAACAAGGGTCAGAATAGATATCTCTAACAGAAGGAATCTAAATCATTTGACTTTGGAGACCAGGTATGAAACTATTTAAGGAGAAAGGATATTCAGGGCCAAATATAAGGAAATATTACACTGCGTGGAGGACTTAAATTTTGCTTAAACTGCCTGTTTCCTTATATTGCCAGAAACAATGATTATTTTCTAGTATTTAAGAGGAGAATATAAAACCATATAATTTCAGTTTTGCTAGTGATCTTAGGCCATGTCCTAAATATCAGTGTTTCAATTTCTTATAAAAGTTAATATTACAGATGAGCCTCCTACCATATGATTTCAAACAACTACAGTCATGGTTATTTTAAACACTCACCAGAACTGTCATGTTGTGGTAGGAAAAACCCACCTCCTGACGAAGTGACGAACTGGTGGTGGCTTCCACTTTCTGAAGAGATGTACCCATCCTGTCTGTCGGCTAATGTTCCCTGAGATGACAAATAACTAGGGATATCTGCTGGCAAGTTGGTCTCATCTGTAAAAAAAAAAAAAAAGCATTCTGTCAACCAAAAATGAATGTCATTGTCCCCCAGGCTTTCCAGATGAACAGGAGATACTACTGCTTTGGTCGCTCCACAAATGAAGTAAGGGAAGATCAACTCTGGCAAAACTATCCAGATGTGTGGTATTCGGGAGATGCAAAGGAGGGCTTTTGGGCTCTGGGAAACATAAGCTGATGTTCTAGTTTATCACCTACTGGACGCAACTCCAAATTTCAAAACAAATATATAAAAAGATAAAAGACTCAAGAATTTTCATAGGATAGTAACTAAATCTTTGAATGATACTTGATTTGATATCTCAGTTTGCACAAATTAGTCAAGGTGGCCCCTTCCTGACTCACAATTACAGTCCCAGTGAATTCCCTTTACAATCCCCTTTACAAAAATGCTGTAAAGGGGAATCCTGGGAAGTCTAAGGTCACGCGTGGCTCTCCACCACCGTCCTGTGAGACTATTTTACTCTGATTTTATCTCACAGCCACCAGGATAGTCTAATGAGGTTTTAATAAAAAGTATTAATCTTTAAACATTAGCTTTATTCCAGGCTGAGTGTTACTTTTAGTTAACAATATTTCTGCAGCTTGAAACGAATGAGTCACCCTTCTGAAATGGGCTCAGACTGTAAGACACACACTCTAGAAAAAATGACTGCAGAACCACAAACACGTGACCACAGCATCCCGTGCCACACTTCTGCTGACGCACCTGTGTTGGTAATGCTGCAGTCCTCGTTCCTCCGCCGGGTGTGGTATATGATGACCACCCACACCAGCGACGTGCCCACCACACAGCAAACCACAGCTATGATCACCACGCCCACGGTGGCCCAGCCATCCTCGTCCAAAGACGGGGCGGTCATCTGAGGAGAGTCGCAGGTGGGAGTGGGGATCACACTAAGGCGCACGTTGCCCCTCTCAGTGCCAAGGGTATTGGACATTTCACACGTGTATTTTCCAGCATCGCTGACATCAGAGTCCACGATAATCAGCAGCTGATTGCCTGCTGCAAAAAAGTGCCTTTCAGTCACCAACAAAGGGCTGTCATCTTTGGTCCAGTTCAGTCTGGGTGGAGGGCTACCGCCAGCAATGCACTGCAGCACGGCCGTCTCGCCCTTGGTTACCGTTCGGTCTAACAGAGGCCGCAAGAAGGATGGCGTTTCTGAAAGGGCAAGTTACAGTTTTAATTTCCTAAGTGAAATCTGTTTCCCATATCACGACAACTAGCATTTTTATTCAAATTGCAGCCTAAAATCTTGAGCTCCCCAAAGAGGCTGGACATCTCTCTTAAAGAGCCTAAAAACAATGCAACCTTTGGGTTTTTGTTACTCTGCTTTCATTTACTCCTAACACCAGGTAAGGAAGATAATTACTACTTTCAGCTCAATCTCCTTCCTTCTTGCCAAGGTTAGAAAACTGGTAGTGGGGGGAAGTTGATAAAATAGTTTTTAAAAATAGAAAAAATATATTAAAATAATTTGAAGAATTAGAGTGTGTTGGCAGATTTATAAAAAAAAAACAAAAAACAAAAAAAACAACAACTCCAGAATGCTTATATTCTTAAGGTGAAACTTTGTATTGTCAAATGCGCTTAGGTCTAAATTAAAATTCTAAACATGATTTACTTTTATTATTTGATATCTTAATAGGTTACTTTAACTTTTTCAAAGATGTGTTATTACTATAATGTAATCACAGTTGTAAGAAGCATTTGTTTAGGTAAAAGATTAAACAAGAACCTTGGTTTCTAGAGTGGTATGGGAGGCTGAGAAGGGAGAACAGGTCCTTCCCAATATGTTCATACATTTATTTTTTGTTCTTTATAGTGTTAAAAGACTGTGGAGAATATGCAACATACCCAGTAGAAGGCAGTAATCCTGGCAAAAATGAAAGAGGTCAAAGCTTTTACTTGTTCCCTCTCCTAGGGACGGAAAAATTCACCTCCTGGGCCATTGATGTAGAGGTGCAAAGCTTTGCTGGTTTCAGAGCTTTGGGGAAGCCCTTTTTTCTTTCTAGCAACAGACAGTGCCCTATGGTTTTCTTCCCACCAAGGCTCTGGTGTGAGCCCATAATATTTGCAGGACTGATACAAACTGCAGAGTGGCCAGGAATCCTCTTACCCAGCACTGTCAGAGTTGCATTTGCAGAAATGCTTCCTGCACTGTTCTGAGCTGTGCAGCTGTACACCCCAATGTCCTCTATCTTCACGTCTACGATGAAGAATACGTCGTCCTCGGGCATCACGTGCATGCGTCTCTCCCTTGCGGCAGGAAAGTCAGTACCTCCGTCCTTCTGCCAGGCTATCTGAGGAGTAGGGTGTCCCACGGCTGCGCACTCCAAGCGTGCCATGGCCCCGGCTCGGATGGTGAGGTCCATGGGGGTTTTGGTGAATGAGGGAAGCACTGAAATCAAAAGGCAGCGCAGGCATGAGTGTCAGGGCCTTGGGAGGGTCCGCCTGCATCCACCCTGATTCCTTCGTATTCCAAATGCCCCTGACAAAGGTAGGACAGGCTTAGTGCTGACTTCAGGACAGGGAAACTGAGACAGATGCAGTAACCTGCTCAGGATTACACAGGGATAGAAGTGAGGGAGTCAGGATGAAAGACAGGTCATGTGATCCTCAGACTGAAGGGCTCCCTGCTATAATTCTGGGCACTTTTAGTTTAATCAATAACTAAGATCTTCAGCAAGTCAATTGATCTCTTTCTACTATGACTATTCATTTCATCTAGTTTTTAAATTTTTTCTTAAGTCCATCTTAGAGGCCCTAACATTTTAAGACTTTAGATATGTTCTATACTATGATTTTAATTCAAAATATTCTATGTGCCAGGCCTCAACAATTATTTGTTGAATGAATGTGTTAATGAATCACACAAAAAGCTTCTGTCATGCAGATACTAAAGGTTAAATGATAAAGTAAGGGTCCTCTTATAAAACTATGCCTGGGGTTGGGGTTGTGGCTCAGCGGTAGAGTACTTGCCTAGCATGTGTGAGGCACTGGGTTCAATCCTCAGCACCACATAAAAATAAAATAAAAGTTAGTGTGTCCACCTACAACTAAAAAACATTTATATATATATATACACACACACACACACATATATGTATATGTGTGTATATATATATATATGTATACCTAAAACACATAGGAAATACTGATATAACTTTATTAACAGTAGCTGACATTAACTGTATTTATAGGTACTAACTAGATTCTAATGCATTCTGCTAAGTACTTTATACACAATATTTTACTTAGTGATCATAATACCTATGAGGTGGGCACTATTATCCTTAATTAGAAGACTGGAAACAGAGGTACAGAGACGTTGAGTAATTTGCTGAAAGCAACACAGCTTTAGCCTGGAGTGGCAGGATTCACATTCAGATCTCTGAGTTAAAGGCAGTGTGTTTTGATGATACACTTGGTGGCCTCTCCAATCAGGGTGGTAGATTGTGAACTCCCACACACCAAAACATGTCTGCTACAGTTCTGAGTCTGATTCATCCTATCATATTGAGTGAGGTGTCAACAGCGTAATAACTGCTGGCTTAGATAGAAATAATTGAGAATCTTAATTTTGTGGAGTAAGAGATAGGGAAAGGAAGAGTCAGGTGGGAAACTATGAGACAGCAAAGACAGGGTTAGGAATGAGAGAGGGAGAAAGAAAACCATGTGTTTTCTGTTTCTACAAGTTGTCTTCCAATGCAAAAAGGAAAAGTAGGATTACATACTATTCACTGTAAGCTTGGCTTTGACAGAGTAGGAGGAACCAAAGTGATTGGAGATGACACACTGGTATTTCCCTTCGCTAGCAAATTCCACGTTGCGCAGCCGAAGAATGGTGGTGTATTCCATCACCTCACCACCCTGGGCCCGGAGGTGTGCATAATTTTCCATCTCAGCATCGTGCAGTAGTTCATTGTCTTTTTTCCAGGCGAAAGTCATTGGGGAATCACTGCTGCTGGCAGCTGAGCAGATAAAACTCAGATTGGAGCCTTTTATTGCTGACTGCGTTTCTGGCTGAACCGTGATCTGGGGTTTGGGAAAATCATCTGTTTGAAATGGAGAGGAGGAAACAACAATGTGAAGGCTCCAGAGTCTGAACACTGCTCAAACGTGAGCACCAAGGAGTGCAAAACCAAAAGCATCTTAGGCTCAACCTCTGTGTGTGTTTTACAGACAGCCCAGCAGATGCGGCTGAAGCAATAGCCTGGGACAATGTTTGTAAAGCAATCTATTCATGTCACCTGGAGACAGACTGATCTGCCCGCTGTGGTTACCTGGGAAAAGACTGCTGTCTTGAAACTATCAGAAAACCCAGTTTTTTTCCAGATGCCTTGTGCTTTGTATAAATGTAAGAAGAAAGCAGTTAAGAAGTCACAAGGGAAATGAGACAATATTTAAAACTGAGCAATGTGGTAGGATCACAATGGTTGACAGCAATTAAGTGATTATTTCTAAAGAGCCAGCAGAGAGGATTTTCAATGTTCCCACCACCAAGAACTGGTGCATGTCTGAGGTGACAGATACACGTCACCCTGATCATGACAGTGTGTATATGTATTGAAGCATCACACTGTGCTCCATAAAGATGTACCATTAACATGTGTTAATTAAACTATTTTAAAAAGAACAAGGTTAGGAAACTTCCAAGTTCATGAACCATCTTTGAATGCTACTATCAGGAACTATAATTTGTCCTGTATTCTCCACAAATAAGGAACAGCAAAATTAAGAGAGAAAATATCAATCGTAATAATCAGTATCACCAAAGAGAGTAATTAACACCCCATCTACCAAAAACAGAGCCAATATTAAAAACAAGTAATTCAGGTAGAGCCAAAAAAAAAAAAAAACCAACCAGAAAAAGAAAAGAAAATCCTGTAGTAAACGAGAAGCATCTCCAAGTCTAACAGTGAGACACTAGTTCTGGCCTGGAGTTCAGAGCAGCCAATCAATCACGCTGCTGTTCTACCCTGTCAAAGCTACATTATAATTACAGCTGAGCAAGTCTTTCATTCTAAGCCGTTATTTTTAGTTCTCTGTTACTTTTTGGAAAAGTCACCTTTTTTGAACTTCAGTTTCTAAGAGATGGTCTAAACCCAGAAGGAAACTGATCTCCCAATATGTATTATTTGGGTGATCTGAAATAGATAACCTTTTATGTGTGTGAATGAAACATGGAGGATACCCTGATAAAGCCAGTGCTGCCAATTTTCAATGCTATACTGCATGCTGTAAACAAGATTTTCCTAGAATTCTCATCTGATAAATCAGGGTTCAGACTCATAATAATGTATAGGTTAATGTATAGGTATTTGTTTCAAACTAATAAGGAGCTTATTCTTAAGATTAAAGAACTGAGAAATAAGGACCATGGGAAAGGAGTAACTCAGGCCTTTACAGATGAATGCCAAAAGCTTATTTGGATCCAAGAGCTACATCAGAGATTTTATTTCCAGAAACTACTGATACTATTTAATGCTGCAACCAAATATATATATATATATATATATTAGGCAAAGCAGTGTTGAGTAGATATGTAAATGCTACTGTAAAATATAGTTCTGAAGTATCTTCACACACATGCTTAAATTTAAGCAAATTTGGACTGCACGTTTTATACACACATTTATTTTTATAAAGATTTCCCTAGTAGCTAACAGTGAACAGCAGTGTAGTGTTATATAGTAGATAGAATATGCATCAGAGATGGAAACCTCAGTTTTTAATTGCAATCTGCTACTGACTAGCAATGTGAACTTTGGATAAGCAGACTTGTAATGCAGCTATTCTCAAGTGCTAGAACAATGGACCTTAAAATCATTACCATGAATTCAAATTTGCTATTACTTGTAATGCTTTACTCACCAACAGTTAATTTTAAAGCACCCTAAAAATCCTTAGCTACAAAATTTTCTCTTTTCTACAAGTTTTACAATAAACCCTAGAGTTGAGAAGAGCAGAAAGCAGTTAAGAAACTTCTAGGCTCCTGGTCTATCTTTGAATGCTACTATCAGGAACTGCAATTTCTCCCATGTTCTCCATAAATGAGGAACAGCAAAATTAAGAACGCAAACATCAATCATAATAATCAGTGTCACCAAAGACAGTAACACACATCTACCAAAAACAGAGCCAATATGAAAAAGCAGTAACAGAGCCTTCACTTCATAGATGCAGAGACTAAAAAGGGCTGGGACTATCATTCAGTGCTCTCAAGATCCAATTTCATTGCCTTTCTACCAAACTACCCTGATGCCAAAACAAAGATGAAGAAATTTTAGAAAACTCTCTTTCCCATCTGTAAAATCAGAATAATCAGCAAACTAAAGATCCATTTTCGTTAACCTCAGCAGAAATAAAAGCTTTATTAAGAGAATGCAAATCTATTCAGAACCATTATTTGAACAAATGGGAAGAAAAAAAAAAGAATGAATAAAAATCAAGGGCAATATTTATACTCACCACACACAAAGCCATCTGGGCTAACAGCAAAAATACTTCTTCCTTTTAGCAGCTGAGGATGGGCGCAACTGGCATTTACAAAGCTCTGAAAGTTGTTCTCTGCCACCCACTGTGGGAGCCATTTTAGTTGGCAATCACACAAAAGACTTGATGTATTTAGATGCCTGAGGAGAGTAATTACATTCAATTTGTTTTGTATGAAATGCAGATTTCTACAAGTAAATTACATTCAAGTAAATATTAACAAAGCAATGAATTTGGAAACCAAATACATATATCCCATGTTATAAATATTCCATAGTCTATCTTAAAATGGAAGAAGTTTACCTATCCTGTTTTTAGTTTTTTCCTGTCTCTATTCTTCTTATTGTCTGACTGAAGCAGAAGTGCTGATGTATCAAAATTCCTTACTACTAAAACACTGCCGCTATATTTAAGCACCGTACTCCATTTGGTACCACAAATTTAAGTTGCAAATTCAAAACAGAAAGAAAAAGAAATTCCTCACTGCAACAAAGAAAGCAAAAAATAATTCCTTTTCCAGTATAAAAATGAAGTCACGTTAGGAAAGAGCTAGTCACTTTATAGACACATCAGCTGGGATGACACATCACAGGACAGCTGTCCCTGCTATGATTTACTTGAGGCTCTTGGAAGGAAGAGAAAAGCTTACAGTTGTTGAAGTTTCTTCATTTGTGAAAATGCATTTCCTTGTAATGACATAATCGCGTTGTCACTCAGGTCTCTGAAAGAACCAAATCAAACACATCATGGTCATTTTGGGTCATCAGGCAACACACTGCCCATCCCATTCTCCAAGCAAATCCTCTATACTGAAATGCAAGAAGGGGACGATCCTAGAAGAATCCATTACAAAGCATGGGACTGAGGAAGAGGACATGTGTGTTATAAGGCTCTGTGATGGTAAGAGGTACTTTCTGTCACCATCAGGTTATTTGGCTCCTGAGGGCCTGAGATGTTCTGCTATATTATTTTATTGTACTTTTCATTATTCTAATTAGTAACCAGAACTTTTTAAATACACAAACAAAACTCCTCATAATTATGTGTTCTAAAACCATCATTTACAGAACATTTTCTATGACCTGTACTCTGTTTAGTGATGCACATATATTATCGTTTTCAATTCTAGAATAACTCAGAAGAGGGAGGTATTTGCCCCCACCAGCCCAATTCTGCCAAACACAGCTCACTCACATAAGAGCAGTAAGCTATTCAGACAAGATGTACTTGTTAAAACAAACACTCCAGGTAGGACATTGAAAACATAAAAAGAATCTTCTGGGCTGATTTTATTTTTAACTAGCACTTATAAATAGTTTGAATTAACATATCGGCCACAATGATTGCTACTGTTTTTCTTTACGGAGGTCAGAGTATACAGAAGGCATTTTGAATGAGACGAGTGGCAAAAGAAGACAAAGAATCAAGGTGCCAGACATGGCTAGGGAAAGAGGCTGGGAGAGTCAAAGAAGGTTAAAAAAAATTGAAGCAGAGGTTAATACTCCACTGATCCACTAATTCCACTTTCCCAGAAATGGAATGGGCCAAATGACAAACCCTTTTGGCTAGTTTTCCTTTGAAAATAATCTGTTTCAATAAGTTCAGCAATACTAGCCCAACCTTCCAGAACTCAGCTTTGCAGAATCATTCTTCTACAGTTTTCTCTGCTGCACTGGCAGCAGGTCTAGCAATCCAAATCTCTCTCAAATTAACTGGTAGAGTCAAAAAATGACTAAAAGGTGGTGTAGAAATAACACTGAAATCTTTGCTTTTTACATATGGTCTGAATGAGTATATAAGCCAAATGCATATTTTAAACATAACTTATTTTGTTCAAGTTCACAGATATTAAAAATTTTGGTTATAAGCATTTCTTAATAGACACATTATATATTATGTTATCATTTTACTGTACAATTGTAAAATGTATATACCCCTGGGTATGAGCAGTTGGTCGGTTCAGTTAGTAATAACACAGTATACAGGCAGGTTTGGATTCCTCCCAACACCGGCCAACTTTCCTTTCCTCATGGCTGAAAATTCTGAACCCCTAAATCTTATTTCAAAAATGTGTGCTGGGAGGTTCCTGAAGAGAGGTAGAGATTAGGCAGGCAAAGGCAGAGGGAGGCAGGGACTCCGTGAAGGAGGAAAGAGCCCTGCCTTGAGTCCTACCTTTGCCAGTTGCTAAGTTATGGGTCAATAATGAAGGAGAATCGGGAATGGGGAGATGGCTACACATTTTATACTAAACAAAACCAACAAAAAAATTTTTCAACATGTGTTAAGATCTCCTATGCTATTCTTGGGGATTAAGGAGAACTGGATTTTTGCTCTTCAAAATGCAGTTCATTCTCTTAATTGTCCAGTGGAATTAATGAACTTCTAGGACTTCTGTTGAACTTAAAGATAATAGGAACTACTGAATAATATTCTCATAAGGGTTAAATGAGACCATATACAAATACCTCTCACCATGTCCAGCATGTATTAACCACACAATAGATAGGTTTTTTTTTTAATTAAATGTATCATTACTTAAGAAAAGTGAAGAAAATCCAAAAATGAAGTAGAGCAATGTCCTTAAATGTATAGGAAAACACAGATATGCACACCAGCAGACAGATCAATAGGCAAGCAAATAGGCAGGTATAAAGATAGATATATATAAACACATTTGTGGTCCTGGGAGAATGACAACAAAATTGCACTCTAGTTAGTTTTATCTTTCAAGAAACACCTCAGACTACCTTTAAGGTAACTTAATTCCATCTACTCACAGATGTTCTAATGCATCCAGGCCAGTGAAGGCTTTTTTGGTAATAGACCGGATCCGGTTCCCCTGGAGTATTCTGGGAGGGTAGGTAGGCAGGAATAATCAGAGAACAGAACAGTTAATTACAAAAAGCCACTCTGCTGGTGGAACTCTCATAAAAACAATTGCTCTTTCAATCATTTGTGAGCAAGTATATTTTCATCAATTCAACAATATATCTTAAAAACTATATCCATTGTACAATATGATTGTCAAAACATTCAACAGTAAACCTAAAAGTAAGAAGTTACTCTGATGGTGACATTAAAGCACTGCTTTTTGGTCTTTTTAGGAATAGGAAGGAACTTTATTTCAAGGAAATTCTTTCAGATAAAGCACATAATAGTGGAAGTTTTCTTCTTCCCCTCCTCTTTGGATATCTTCATAGTCAGCTTAGAACAAAATTTGGTCATCTGTAAGAACGTTTTATGGCTAAATGTGTTTTCATCCTGTATTCTGGGGACCTTCTGCAGTATTAATCACTGGATCACTTTGTTTGAAAATTCATGTGAGTAGAATGCAACACATAGGGTTTCAAAATGTTCACGTTAGCGTTATGGTTTGGCCATGAGATGTCCTCTGAATTGCTCAGGTGGCAATGCAGTGTTGTTCACAGGTGAAATGACTGGATCTTCATCAGTGGATTAATCTGCTTGACGAATTAATAATTTGAATATTGGGTAAAAACTGTAGGCAGGTCACTGAGGAAGTACGCTTGGGGATTAAACCCTATCCCTGGCTCCTTCCGCTCCTGCATGCCCTCTCTGTTTCCTGATTGCCATGAGCTGGGCAGCACTCCTCCACCACTCCATTCCTCCACGATGCTCTGCATCTTCTCAGGCCCAGAGCAATGGAGTTGGCCACCCATGGACTCAACCTCTGAAACCCTGCACCCCAAATAATCTTTCCCTACTCTGAATTGCTCGTCAGGTTATTTTGGTCACAGCAATAAAAAGCTGACTAACAGTAAGTATGCCTACTTTTACCCAATGATAATTCCCAAAGTCTAAGCAGTGCAAATAATTAAAAATGTAGTTATATATTAGTAGACACTGAGATCAGTTGTACACCTTAAATGTTAAATTTTTTCCCCTTTTATCCAAGGAACAAAAGCTAATTATTATATACACATCTTGTAGAACACTCATTTGGGGGAAATGATACAGGGTAGCAACAGGATTACACATCAACTTATAATCTCTTTACAGTGTTAATTTGTGGAACTGACTTCAATTAAGACAAAAATTTTAAGTCAAAGACTGAGCCAAATTATGAGGCAAATAATACTCACAGGCGTCTCAGTTTGTCAAGCCCAGAGAAAGCACCATTCATGTCTTCAATAGTCCATGAAATCTCATTGTTCTTCAGGTCCCTAATTAAAAAGAGCATTATCTTTAGAGAGATGCTTCAGAAACCTAAGATCACCACCCAGGTGGCATGCCATTTGTAACAAACTCCTCCTAATTCCCCCTATCATCTCCACCCCTTTCAAAATCATAAACTCTTCGCTTCCCAAGGCACCTCTCATAGTCTATACTCTTCCCTCAAACTACATTTTAAGTTTCTGCCCCAAATCCAGATAGCTGACTCTGGCCTTGTTAATTCCTGTATCAAGATGACTAAATTCTGAAGACTTGAAGAGTCTGAAAACTGCATTAAACTTTAAAACCACAGTTCCAACCACACAAGCAGGAGTTCGCCAAAGCATACAGCGTCTTTCAATTATGTAATGCTTCAAACAGGGAACAGAGCACAAATTTCTGACAGCGCAAAAATCAAGGGCCCATTGCACAATGTTAAATTAATATCTGAGAGATTTTTTCAAAGGTCAATTAATTCAACTCTCTTTTCTTTCTCTTAGGACAGCGATCAGGTTGTAGATGTAACTGGCATGAGAAGTAGGCATCATCCTCCACTGCCCTTTGTCTATCTTTTTGCTCTGGGTAATTTTTAATCTGCATTTTCTAAAGAAAAGTTAGTGGATTTAAAACTGCGTCCCTCTTGGGCAGTTATCAACTTCCTGGAGATCCTGAGAAGGCTAACCATAATCACCCAAAAAATCTGATCACTGTCCTTTGAATCCCTTTATGAAACACATGTGGATAAAATGGATCCATTTTAATCAAACTGTTCTGGGAAAGATTAAGATGCTACTTTTGAGGCTGTACACATTTCCTTGACAACAAAGGAAATCTGCTGGGAGAAAAGTGGGCGCATTTAGGAACCAATTAGGTTCATGTACCGAAAGCAGAAAGTGTAACTTACAAAGTCTTTAAACTGGAAAGCCCCCGGAAGGCACAGTCAGCGATGTAGCTGACTTTGTTGTTCCCAATGTGCAATGTGTTTAGTAGGCTGAGGCCAAGGAAGCTTGAATCATCTAACCTTGATAAGTGGTTGAAAGTTAGGTCCCTATAAAGATAAAAAGGAATTTTAGAAAACGGCTTTGACTTTTCCATTCAACATGACGATTTGCTTCCTGACGGACAGGCAATAAATGTAACTATGACAATCCTTATTTTAAAATCTGACCTCAACAATACTCAGGGTAAACATTATTTTTATTCCCAATAATTTAAAAAAACCCCAAAATAACCATGATTGCTTTTGCCCATGCACCACGAAACAGCAGAGTTGGCTTCAACTTATCACAACAATAAATATAAGGACGAGGTTGCATGTGAAAAAAAAAATCTGTCACCTTGGAAACTTTGTTATGAAAATTTCACAGATCAGTGGTAAGAAGCTCATGCTCTGGCATGATCCCTGCTCTCAAACCTGAGAATAAAAGGCAACTCACAGCTCACTGAGTTTCTGGCAGAACTCCCAGGCATCAGGGCTGATCCTGTTGATGGCATTCTGGCTGAGATGAAGTTCCTGCAGCATCAGCAAGCCATAAAGCCAGCCTTTGGTAATCTCTGTTAGGTTGTTGTGGTCCAGCTGCCTACATTTATAAGAAGAATCAAAGGCAGAATCCAAAGTTCATTATTGAGTCTCTTCAAAGGGGACATGTGATTCCATCTGAGGACACATTCCGATTGTTTAATAGATATTTAGCTCTTGCTATCAGAAGATATTGGCAGAAAATACTCTAAAATCTTTCTTATAAGTTTATGTGCTTAGGAATTTTCAACCAGATTACCTGAAACAAAACTCAATAGTAAATTATAAATAAGATTGTGCACTATGAGATTTTAACAGTATTTCAAGTGGGAACTACTGGGTGTTCTACCTTCTTGCTCGCTGAGTGGGAACTGTGAGAACCCACACTTACAAGATTTCCATGTTGCTGAGGCCCCAAAAAGCTCCATCCATAAGTTTTGTTACTCCGTTCCTTTGCATTTTCAGAGACTTCAGAGCACTAAGCCCTTGGAATGAGAGTCCATCTACATTTTTAATCTTGTTTCGGTTCAGTTCACTGCATTGGATATGACAAATTAAACAGTTAGCTTATATGACAATTAAATTCTGGAGGGAGTAATAAAATGTGTCATTACGACAATATATTTAACCCAGTCAGTGTTAAATTACATAGAACGTTTTAAATTTCTAAACATTTTTATTGAGAAGAATTTCAGTTTATTAGCAGTGAGTGAATTTCTGTCTGAAATATGTGATGTATTTTTGGAATAATAAAATATTGAAACCAGACTGCACTTGAGTTTCTAAACCACAGTCCACTCAGCATAGAAGCATATCAATTAATATTTGTTTTTAAATGATCCAGAATGAGGACATTAAACATTCCACTAAAACGTGAGGTCTTTTCAGGATCAGGGCCTTCAAGAGTATCCTGCTCCGTCTGCTTACAAAATTGGTTACTCTCTTCCCTGACTCGTTTTAGGTTTAATTATTTCTTTTAAGGCTGTATGTAGTTTTTAATCTTGGCTGCACACTGGAACCACCTGGGGAGTTTTAAAAGTTACTGAAGCCTGGCTCTTACTCCCAGAGGTTTTAATGTAATTGGTCTAGGGCGTGGCCTGGGTGCTGGGATTTTTAAAAGCTCCCCAAGTCTCTGTAATGTGCAGCCAAGGCTGAAAACCACTACTGCAGGAGCCTGTTCACAGATCATTCTCCCATTATTAACAAGACAGTTCTTTACAGCCTCTTAAGCTATCGGGGCCACCTGGAGTTGTCGGCATTATTCTCATAAACCGCAGCTGTTGAGAGCCCCATGATTTCTTTGGTGCCACAATGGCACCTTTGTAAGGAGGCCATTCAATGATAACACTGTTACCTCTTTCAGTATCAATCTACAGTGTCTTGTCAGGCAGCAGCTGGTAGTGGGTGATGACTAAGGATCCTCCCAATTCAAAGATTCTACAACCCCAGCTCTCAGAAGAAAGGTGGCCATGTGCTTGCTTCCAAATGCCTTTTACCAGAGTGTGAAGTTTGGAATACAGACATCAGGATTTGGAGGAGGTGAGGGAAACAGTATCCAAGAGGACACTGGACTTACAGGTGTTGCAGTTGGGGCAGTTTAAACATCTTGGGTGGGATAGTTGAGATTCGGTTCCTGTTCAGCTTTAACACCAAGAGTGTGTTGGCCAAATTGTCAAAATACCCAGGTTCCATGGATGTGACTCTGTTGCTGTTGATGTACCTGTTGAACATTTGAGGATGAGCTGCTCTTTCTAGTTTCTCTGGGAAGTTTAAGTGCATGCAACCTCTGCATTATAAAGAATCTCCAGAGAGCCTAACATTCAATGGATATTTACAATAATTACCCTTAGGTCCTTGTGGACAAATGTTGATGTGAAGATTCACACACATGGGCTGGGGGGTATAGCTCAGGGGGAAATGCATGCATGGCATTTGTGAGGCCTTGGGTTCAATCCCAACACTCAAATCCATAAGCAAATAACAAGAATATCACACGTATTTCTGGGGAAAGAGTGGGAGGCTTGAAGTTTACAAAAATCTGTTAAGATAAGCCTCTACTTTTGTGACATTCATTTTTCATCCAGGCACAGTGGCACAAGCCTATAATCCAAGCAGCTTGGGAGGCTGAGGCAGGAGGATCGCAAGTTCAAAGCCAACCTCAGCAACTTGTGAAACCCTGTGTCAAAATAAAATATAAAAAGGACTGGGGATGTGGCTTAGTGTTTAAGTGGCCCTGGATTTAATCCCCAGTACCAAAATAAACAAACAAACAACCCCCCCCCCAAAAAAAAAAAAAAAACCAATAACAAAAAACACAAAACAAAATGGGGGAAAAAAAAACACAGCAAAGTTAACTTTGATTTTTTTTTTAAAGAAACATTTTAACACAATTTTTTATATAGTCAAAGATAATCCCAAAGTGTCAGAATAAAATGGAGATTGAGGTTACCACACATTTCAAATCAATAAGAAAGTTATATTTTTTGATCCATCAGTAGTTAGGCAGTGTTTGTTGTATCTTTTTTTTTTTTTTCGTTATAACATGATATTTTCATTGGAGATAAAAACTTTTGGTAGAGAAAACTTCACTTACAGATATTTGAGTTGAAGGGGTGGAAATGCAGTTTTAAGTTCTGAAATATTGTTGCTGCTTAGATCCAAAGTTTCAAGGGACTGAAATTGTTTCAGATGTTCAGGTAATATCTCTGCAATCCTATTTCCAGCTCTGGAATTAAAAGAAAACACAGATAACTGGTTGAATGGTACAAAAAAATGAAAGGAGAAAAATATTTCCTATTCCTGCTGAAAAAAGAAGAATCTTCTCTGTTCCTAACTTTTTCTTAAAAAATATGCAATGGTGATTAAAACAGTACTTTTCAAAGTTAAGCAGTAATTCCACAACCACTTTGATTTATTCACTGAATCTTAAATCATATCATATTAGAACATATGAAACACATTCCTATAAGTCTGATACTATTTGGCAGTAGCTGTCTAAGCACTATCCACTTAAGACAACATGCTATTTTTCAAAATAGTTCTTCCTCATCTTATTACACGGTAAGTGAAAGTCCTAGTATCAAGAGGGATATAAGCACTGATGAAATTATTTCCCATTTCTTCTCCCTGATTTATAATCTAATTCTTCTCTTGCAAAGTACCCACACTACAGGTGCCAATGAACTTCAAATACTCACGAGAATGGGGCCTTTTTTTAAAAAAAAATTCTGGAAAGATTTTTTTTTTTTTCCTTTTAGCAACAGCAAGTTTCAATGCATTGCCAAAGTTTCAATGCCAGTACAGATGCTCCAGGGCTTTCAATACTATAAAAATATTATGTAAGATCATACTAGTCTAATCCCTGGGCAGTTAGGTTAAGACAGGTTTGACATTAACAGTCTAAATCAAGATGCACAACACAGGAGCCACTAGTCACATATGGCTCTTTAAATTTTAATCAATTAAATGTTAGAATTTAGTTCCTTGGTTACAGTAGGCAGTAGCTATCAAAAAGGACAAAACACACAGTTCTGTCCCAGTTCTGATAATGTTACTGGACTTCACATGGCAGGAAAAACAAGAAAACAAACCAACAAAATCAAAAGAGGCCAAGTCAAACTTCTTAAAAGGACATCAATACTACCGGTCCCAACGGGAAATTCAGCTAAGTGACAATTTTGTTAGAAAACAGGAATCGAACAGACATGCAAGTCATCTCCACTGCCATATTAGATCAGGTAGCTTGGTCTTTTTAGACCATCATTTGGTGGGGGAAATTAACATGTCGGAGCAGAAAAGTTGGGAAGATAAGAGCCCTTCTACAAATCATGAGAAGGTCTTCTCTTTACAACCCAAGGAATGGTGAAACAATCTGTATGTTGAAGGCAGAGCTGTTACAAAGATCACACCTTGCATTTCTTTGGTCTGAAGTTAATTTTCACTTAACAAGAAAACTTAGAAGATATATCTCATATCTGTATCTCCTTTATCAATAGCTGGATTCTGTAACCCTCTGAGTTTGTTAAGTTCTTCTGTATTAGTATATGTCTCAGGCATCTCCCAACCTCAGAAGTTTCCTGAGTTAGGTGTAGCCTGTACTTATATTCCCCAAATCCTACACTGCATTCTGACATAGTATATACAATGCTGGTCTTCTTTGCCATATTGCAAGTTTATTAGAAGCAGACATATATCTTTATCTCTACCCTGGAATGTGTATGAAATCTAGTAGTGTTGAGCAAAGAATAGGGGCCAAGCCCTATGCCAAACACTTCTCATATACTATGCTATTTAATCTTAAAATAATTTCTCTGATAGAGATACAATAGATGGTTTTAAAATTAAAAAATCAGGGCTTTTCATGTAACAAGCTGAGTATTTCTAAGCCATCGCAGAGCATAAGTCTAAATTGGTCCCAAAGCAATTCCTGAAGGTTTGTCTCAAAGAACTCAGAGTATCAAAGATATTTTGGCAATTAAATTCTTACTGGAGATGTACCTTCAGAAAGATCTAAAATGCTTCACCTTGCAAAACTGCTCAACAGAAGTTGAAGCCAGAAGGCTTGAAGTGAACATAGGACTCCACCTGGTTCACTAAGTCTTCACCATGCCAACACTCACAAATGCCCTAGGACAGGACCTCTCCCATTTACACTTGACCCTCTGGAGTTACAAGGTTGTATTCCTGATTATGTGCAAATGTCAGGTGCTGTTTTCTCCACAATAAAGAACAATAAGGAGGAGAAAACAGGCCCCAAGTTATGTATTTAAACAAAAAACTAATACAACTTCTCAAATATTGCTAAACCCCACAGCAAATGACTTTTATGTCATTTTTGATCTTTAAAAATCCAAGCCAACAGAGAATTTAACTCCATTTTTTTAAAGTAATCCTATACAAGCCTAGAAAATACATATTTTAAGAGCTGAACTTGGCAATTAACAACAAAGTTAAAAACAAAAAGTATTAGCAGTTCTGTGTACAAATCACAAATTAGCAAACCCCTCAGATTCCCATAAAGTCTTCCAGAATTTGTTTAGAATCAAGTCAGCCATGACCTCTGATTTTGACCATTTCCCACATCTGGATTCGCCAGTGCGTAAACTCCTTGATCTAGCTGTGAGGTAAAGGGTAATGCAAGAAAGACAATTAGTCAATTTCTAGGTCCCGGAGATGGAATCAATCCAAGGGACAAGCCACAGGCCTTCAGGGTCAGGGTGTGTGGGTTAAACAAAACCACACTTTGGGGCACACAAATTTTTTCTAAAATACATAAACCAATGTTTGCATTATCAGGATGTCCTCCCACCAAGAGTGCAGTAACCCTGAAATGTCCAAGTGCCCCTTCTTTCCAGACCTTGCTCTGTCCCTAGCTACATCTCCTTTCATAAATCTGCATCTGGTTTTGGCTCCCAGGCTGTCTGGGTCTAGTATAGCTACACTTACACTTTAAAAACAACAGAAAGAAAACACTTAGCCAGAGATTTTTGCAATAAATGGAGCAAATTAGGGTTTCAGGGGAGGGAGAGCGAGACTCACAGGTGTCTATCACCCTGGTCAAACAAGGCTACAAGATAACAGACCATACAATCTTTGGTTTATATATTCATTTGTTTATAAGGCAATTATGAACAAGGTATTAAAACTGCCAATTACTTGAGTGACGAATAAAATTTTCCTTGCAGTAAAAGTATACTCCAGCCAAAGCCAGCAATTTCCTGAGCTGCACACCTCCTAAATTGCAGTGTGAAAGTGCTCAGTTATAGATGGAGCATGCACAGTACAGTCTTTGTCAGCTCTGCGCCCCAGCACAAAAATCCCTTACAACTGCCAGGATAATAGCCCCTGTATCACAAAAATTTAAATCTGTCCTAATGGAACTGAATTAAATCCAAATGCCAGTTTCTTATTAGCGCTTAAAGTAACTGGCAAATAACCACCTGATATGTACCAGTTTAAAACACAAAACAAATCCCCTCCTAAAAAAAAACTTGCTTTATATCATGAAAGAAAGGTAAAAAAACAAGATTATAGTTAAAAAAAAAAATCTCTATCATCTGAAACTTCCAAAATAAGTTCATATCACAGAGTGGGTCAAAATAGCCACTTCTAGGAGACAAAGATTCAATTCAGCTCCACCTTTCATTTTTCTTCAAATATGGATAAATGCCAAAGTCGATCGACATAGTAAAAAGCATTGCAGTTAATTAATATTTTTGGCAGGATGTGTGCAACACCTGAACAAAAATAAAACTGGGTCAATACTTTTTATGTTATTTAAGCCACGTAGAAATACCATCTTTCCATTGTTCAAAAATCAGAACATGGTACTATAAGCACTGAAAGGTGCTTTAGGTTCATGCAAACCCACCTAAGAGACTAGAAATATTTTGGTCTTCTCTGTTTAGAGTACAGGGAGTTCCACAGTCAAATCATTACTGAGATGAAGTATAATTAATCCCTGTGGACAAACAGAACTGGGAGCATGGTTGGGGGGGGGTGGGGGGCAGAAGGTTCCTTCAGGCTTCTAAGACCACGGGAAAAAGAGGAGTCCCAGATATTTCAGCCTTGGCTTCTTAGGTTCAATAATAATGGCTTCATTCTGTTGCCAATTCCATCTTTTGACCAACTTTGCCAAATACCTTTTTAAAATGCAGAGGCAGATGTGGGTACCCACTGCTGTCTGATGATGTAGGGCTACAGGGAGACCTACCCATTAACCAGGATGGAGATGCCTTGACCCCACCAAGCCTGAAGTCTAGGGGAGAGAACAGGCAAAAGGAAAGGTCAATAGTGTGGTAAGCGCTGTGAAAGGAAGAGGGAGCAGAGCACGTAGAGAGGGCAGACTCCTCAAGAACAGTGGGAACAGTGAGGGTGGGCATGGGTCACAAAACTTGCCAGGGGAACTACGTTAAGACCTGAAGGATGAGGGGTTAGCCTGGCGGCAGTGAAAGTGAAGCAAGGCATCTTTTCTTTGAGGAAATGAAAAAATGTCTTGATGGCTGGAGTTTGGAGTTCCCGGCTAGATACTGGAGAAATATGAAGCTCAAGAATGAGTTGGCTGAGAAGAGAAGAAAGAGTAGATCAAGCAGGGCCCTGGAAACCATGTCAGGCATTTAGCCTCTATCTCAAGATCAGCTGTGAGGAGAAGCCAAAGCATTTCTAATAGTGGGGTCACATGTGTACACAGTGGCTGCTCTGGCAGTCATGGGTATAAAGACTGGATGAAGGGCAGACAAGAACAGGCACAGGGGCACCATGTAGGAGGCTCCTAATTTTTGTGGGGTTTTTTGGTCGGGGGATTGAACCCAGAGGTGCTTTAACCACTGGGCCACATCCCTAGCCCTTAATATTTATTTTTTATTTTGAGATAAGGCCTCGCTAAGTTTCTTACAGCCTCACGAAATTGTTAAGGCTGGCTTTGAACTTGTGATCCTCCTGAGGAGGCTCCTAACTTGATGTGGTGGACACAGAGACTATGCTAGCACCAGGGTGGTGGCCTAACTAGACACAGGCTCTGGGGTGGGGACCACTCTTCCAGTTTCCAGAGCATAGGCTGAGCTCTTCTCCCCTGCACATAGGCCTAGTTTGTTTTTTTTAAAGATCTGTAACTCTGTCCTTGGGACTAAGGTCCAGAGTTGCCATTAACTCTATTCTTTACCATTGTGTTCTACGTTATTAGTTGTTTCTGTTGTTTTGGTTTGAGGCCTTCTAAGGCATGTGGGGCAGACTAGCATCCCCCTCTTGCTCAGGTATGAGATGCTACTGATCAGACCAGCCCAATTCCAGCATTACAATCTGTCTGTGATCATTAGGAAAATGAATTGTGTTATTCTCACATATTAGAAATGCACTCATTTCACTAGCTCTGAATGCAAACCTGGACTAAACTAATAAAGGTAAAATATAACTGAAGAAGTTAGTAACAGGACCACTTTTTGACTCACTGTAATCATCAGGAAGCAGAAGTGTCTCAAAAGCACTTGTACAGACTTAAGTGAATATAAATAAATAGTGCTATTTTATTTCTGAAGCTTAAAAGGAGACCCCCAGGAGGAGATACTTTTTGTTGGTGAGGAAGCAGAATATCAGATTTTTTCACACTGAATTTTCTGAATCAATCAAGCTCTAGCTTCTTGACGAGTTTCATCAGTCTCCCACCTATTGCACAGACAGCTCAAGGTCTTGCAGTTGTGAGGTGTATAGACATACCATCTTGTATGAAGAAGGTATGGGCCAGCTTGGTGGTGCACGCCTGTAATCCCAACAGCTCAGGAGGTTAAGGAAGGAGAATCAAGAATTCAAAGCCAGCCTCAACGATTTAGCGAGGCGTGAAGCAACTCAGACCCTGTCTCTAAAAAATACAAACAGGGGCTGGAGATATGGCTCAGTGGTTAAATGCCCCTGAGTTCAATTCCCAGTACCCCGCCCCCCAAAAAAAAGAAAAAGAAAAAAAAAGAAGGTATATACATATGTACACTATGGCATTTTCCACTTGGAGCGGATGTGTGCATGGAGTTAATTTGAAATCAATTTTTATACATTTGCAATGCTCTCACTTCTTATAATGTACCAATCTAACCCTACCCCTTAATTCCAATTTAATTATTGCAACTAAGAATTGCTTAACCTCATCCATTCCATACAAATAACTATCATGTAAGCATATTAAATGTATTGACTGGTATGGTCTGGCTGAGTCAAGGAAATCCTGATTTCTACGTATAATTTGCAAGTAACAGGCTCAGCACCATTTATAAAGAAGTTATAAGTTGTTAAAGAAAATACCACATTTTGCAAATACATTAAGGTCTAACACTACAGCACGCCCCCCCACACACACACACACACACTCCCATTAAAAAAAAATGGTATCCTTAAGGCTCCCTGAAAACTACTTTGGCTGGAATAACTAACATCCCATAATACCAGGCTTCTTTTAACAGAAAAATTTGGCAAGCAAAGAACCTTTCCCATACAGATAAAAATAAACTGTCTCTGCTCATCTCTTTTCTAAAAAGATAATTAAGAAGTTTCATTAAAAGAACACATGTTTGGACTGGTTCACCAGTAGTGTGGCATCAAAGAATAAAGCCAACTGAGGAAACTTCTGCAAGGAGACAGATTCTTGATTAAGGACTAATGATGCTAACCAGCAACTGAGCCATGGTGTAAGGAGCAAAGACTCAGTTCTTTCAGCTCAAAGCCAGGTCAACATGAAATGTAATTATCTCTTGGATCACAAACAGGATAAAGATGGCTACAACACAGTATTTTAATACTCAGGTCCTACAAAATCAGGACCCTATTCATGTGCCAGTTAGAACACATGTTAAAAATGGAAAAAAAAAAATCATACCACATACAAAATAACCCTTCTTTGATCAACAAATGTAAATTCAACTTAGTCCTCTGTGTAAACAGAAATTTACAAGTAAATCCTAGAAGACAACAGGATGATAAAGAAGATAATTACCAAAGGCATTTTAATCTGAAATAATTTATGTGCAATAAGAAGCTCTCCTTTGATTAAAAAAAATTTTTTTTAAGTTCTCCCTATTTTGAGGCAGAGGCCTTCCACAGCCATTTTCACATGACAGACCACTGGTATGGTTCACCTGTTTGAGTGTCTCCACAATCTCTGATTTACTTGTGGGTGGAGAGAACCTCTAGTTCATTTTTAGAGCTCCAAAACTCAGGATAAAATGAATGGGTTCAAGACCCTGAAGGAGACAATCCTGACTAGTCCAAAAACTTCAGATTGGCTTTAGATTGGCCCATAGGCATTGATGCATACATCCATATGTTCAAGATGCATATGTACATCAGGAAATATTATGTCCACTATAGCTGCCAGTCAAAAAAGTAAACACAAAAACCATGGTCCCCTACATGAATCTAACTATTAAAAGTAAGATCTCCAGTACAGTTACCTAGAGAGGGCATTTTGATTCGATTCTCAGTTTCATGTCTTGACCTACTATATTCTCTGAATCTTGATTTTCTCCTCTGTTAAAAGGAAGGAAATGGAATGATCTCTTCCACACCGAATGACCTGAGATTCTAAATAAGCACTGGATATGACCAGATTTACTTGACACAACTGCATGATGTAAAAACTGTAGCCTCTTCTAGAGCCTACCCTCCCTTTGGGAGGATTTATCTCACCTCTCCCCTACACTGGTGTTCCATCACTTGAAGGCTATTTCTCATCTTTATTGGTTTAATCCCTCATTTTCCTGGGTCACATCTTCCAGTAGTTTCCTCAGAAACCAAGTATACAAGTTTTTTGGTACCCCCACCACACACACACAATTCTTTATAGGCTGACAGTTCAGGTGTGCACTGAGATTAAATCAGCAACCCTTTTCTTTTAGTACAGAGAAGGCACCATGTTGTTCTATCACAGCACTCCTAGATGCAGTTTGATGAGCCAGGGGCCTCAAAGGGTAGTACACATCAGAACTGGAGGGGCTTCTTGAAGCACAAGTTGTTGAGCAGCCAACACTTCTGGGGTTTCTGTTTCACTGAGTGTGGGGAGGGGCTCAAGAGTCTGCATTTCTTTTAAGTTCCCAGGGGATGCAGATGCTGCCAAGAGAACATTTACAGAACCTCTGTCAATCCTAGAGATCTGCATATATGCTTCCCACACCCCATCCCAGAACCTGTTTTACCCCAAGTATTCTGAAAACATAGCTTACTGTAGGTTTTTTCCTTCTTTTCACAGTGCTGGCACTTAGCAGACCCTTTCAATCTAGACACATGACCCCTCCAGTATGGGAAACTTTTTTCTCTCTTGGAAAATTTCTTCCCTTCCATTTCTATCAATGTCTCCTTGTAGACTTTGATCTAGGGAGGTGTGAAGACTTCCTTTGTCTTCTAATCCTCCCACTTGCTCGCTTTCTCTTCTCCTGTTTTCCATCCCTTGGTCCTTGGGTTCTTCTTTCTGACAAGATTTTTTCAACTTTCTCCTGACACTTCTATTACCTTACTAAATTGTTTTTTATTGCATTCTTAACTTCTATTTTCAGCTAACTTGCTGAATATTCCTTTTTTTTAATGTTTTTTTTTTTTTTTTTTTTTTTTTTTTTTTTTTTTTGCCATGCTTCTGGTTTTGTGGATTTAGCATCTTCTCTTCTCGCTCCAAAGATATCACATTTGTTCTCAAGTACCCTTTTCCTTCCACTGCCTCTGACTCCATTTTGCTGTTTCAGACTCTGACTTTGTTGTTAGAAACCTCTTCGGATGTCTGCTGACCAATGGCCATTCACTCAGATTTGATAAAAAGGAGCACTAAGCAGCTTAGTGAGGGCTTCATGTGACATGGGCTTGCTAAACAGTGAATCTCTGCACAGGTGACTGTGGTATGGTCACATGTCAGTTTCTGTGGGTCTTCTCTCTTGAATCCTCAGTCTTCAGTGGGGTGGATGGGGGTGGGGGAGCACATCTCTTGTCATCTGGGAAGGCTATCTGGGAACTAAGTTGAGAGCAGGGGTGTCACCTTCAGTATTCAGGAGTGACTTAATGTTGCTGATTTCCAAAGATGGTGTCCACAACCCCTACCTGAATTCCAGAGACTTTCTTTCTATTCCAGTTCTCATGAAAGTAAACTTCCAGTCTTCTGTGCTAGGGAAAGGGCTCTGAGTTCTGGAGTAGGAATGTGAAGGGAAGTCTGAATACTTCTTGTAAAAGACTATTAACTAATTCTCTATTTTCAATTCTGTTCTGCACCTCACCTTTATAGGTTCTGAATTCCAGAATCATTCTGAGGATCTGCAGTATACTCAAAAATAAATAAATAAATAAATAAATAAATAAAAAGCCGGCCTTTTGGGGAAGTCAGCTGCTTTCTCCTTCTTCTAAGTCAGTTGTAATTGATCCATCTGCTTGCAACATTTTTATGGCATTTTTTTATTTCAACTGTGTCCTCTCTTTGTTCTCTATTTTCTCTTTGTTCCTGTTGGTATAACCCTTCTTTTTCAAATCTTTTACTTTCATTTTAATGGGGTGCAGGAAGGAGCAGAGTAACATGAATGCACTCAGCCCACCATGCTTAACAGGAAGTCTTTACCAGCAAGCAATTCAATCCATCAATAACATCAGTTTCACTTTAAATCCCCAAAAAGCAAACTCTTCCCTCAAAAAATTTACTGTAATTTGTTTCTCACTGAAAAGTCATTCGACTCAGACTTTTACAAGGTAATTTAACAAAAAAATTTAGTCTATATAAAGAACATTCACTTAAGATGATAGTACAAATGAGAAAATATTACATCACTATTCTGAACCTCAAATTAATAAACAGGCATATAGAGCATTAACTCTGTATGAACACATCAAGCTAAATTCATTTCATTTTATTTTCCAATATGGCTCACAGAACAATGAACCAGAAACATCACTGGCATAGATTATCTTAATTTCACCCAAGTATTTAACTTGTCTTTGTAAATAGGACAGAAAGTGTGGTGGTATGATCATACAGGCTGGTGAGCTCACAGTGATCCCTTGTCTTCATCTTCAGAGAGGGGCACGAAGCTCTAGGGATTTCCACCACCACAGAAAGTGCTAATAGACAGGGCCAGTTGAGACCCCATGCTACGCAAGAAATGGCCTGAGAATTTGAGCCAAGAGAAAGGGCTTTGAGAAAACCTTGTATTTTAAGATATGTAAGTACTATGATGCCAAAAATAGAAGGAAATTTGCTAAGAGCCAAGTATATGATGCATGGCATTTTTTGGTCGAAAGGTGACACCAGCTAGCCATTGAGATGATATGATTATGTTAAGATTTGCATTCATATGGATATTGGACTCCTGCTGTTCACCTAGGCCGGCTATGGGACTCCTGGAGAGTTCCCATTGGTTGGGGAAGTACAGTAGGAGGGAGTTCCAGGGGAGGAGCTCTCTCTGCGGTCCGGGAGGAGGCCGCGTGGGTGGAAAAAATCTTCCCGGGCGGTACCAAACACTGGCGGCAGTTTCAAAAAATAAACTTTGTTCCTGCTTGAGTGGCTCGTGATTTTGTGCCCAGCCAGACTGCGGCAGAAATTGTTTTCCCCACCACACAGAGCTTAGGAGAGCAGTCAGAATCTGCACAAGAGCAGAGCTCAGCTTAATGTACAAAAGTCCTGGCAATTAGAGCTACAGAATCAGCCAATGGGAAAGGCGCCTCATCAGGAATGAGCTTTGTCCCCTCAGGGGAGGGAGGTCCTATAACCTCTCTTCCAGGGATTTCTCCACAGAGATAAATGTCTCTTCTAATTCCAAGTTACAAGACTGCCCATAGACACTTTGAACCAATGAAAATGGGGTTGTAACAGTTTTATCATTTAGCAAACTCTAATTCCTTCCACCTTTTCTTTGATACTTACATGTTCATAGCAAAAGACAAAGACAGATTTACACAATTAGTTGACAATTACCTTGAGTCCATCAGCAACCTTTTATCTTTGAAGAGTACAAGGCCACTGCCCTTTGGGGGATCAGACAGTGATCAGTGATCAAATTCAAAAGCATCATATTTTAAAAAAAAAAGTGCCCATTTTTGATGCTATTCCATAATGTATTTATTTGCTATTAAAATGGTCAAACTTGTTCATGCACAATAAAATTGACAGTCCACAAATGTGTACCAGACTTATCCTACGTTTTACAGTACTTGCAGCAGGAATTCTACCCTACTATGTCAATTTATCTTCCACCTTACTCTAGAGGCTGCTCTATCTGCCTGAGAAAGCTACACAAAGAGGGAGGGAGACAGCAGACAAGGGCTGGTAAGTGCTAGAAAGGAGGTGTTTATATTTACAATTGCCTTTCCTTTCATGTTTTGAATTTAGTACTTAAGGAACTTTCAGCCAAAGAAAGTAGAGATGGTATTGGTTAGAAGTCTGATTGTTTTGGTCTCTACCCAACCAGAGCCCCAAACCTCTGGCCTGTGGAAGCCAGCAGAGAAACTATAATAAGGAAAAGAAGGAAAAGTAACTAGACCAGAATAGAGACACATGTTGAATCTTGCCACCCCAATCATGAAAAGCTACTGCCTCTCACTTTATTGTTGTGTCTGTCTTGGCAGAACAAGCCTCATTCGGCAAAGAGGGAAGTCTCTTAGAAGAAGCTGTACCTGATACTTCAAAGCAGCAATGTAAATGGCTGGTACAAAGGTGGGGGAGAGACTGAGAAAATGATTCAGATTCAGGATAAACACTGATAATACAGAAGTTTCTGAGGCAAGATATACTGGAAGGTTAAGTTCAAGGAGTAGGG
Source organism: Marmota marmota marmota (assembly GCF_001458135.2). NCBI lineage: Eukaryota > Metazoa > Chordata > Mammalia > Rodentia > Sciuridae > Marmota > Marmota marmota. Next base: position 47,099,296 of record NW_025999853.1, on the reverse strand, counting down.
GTCAATTTTATGGCCTTCAAGAAGCAACACTGGAAAAACAAAAAGAAGCTGATCAGTGAGTCATTCCATCCATCTAGAATTGATGGTACTTTGGAAAAACCAAGTTTTATGAATGAAAAAAAATTGGGGGTACATGGAAAAGTTGGAATAGAAAAGCTTACTATGTATATGAATTTGGACTAGGTCATCCATTCATTCACCCATCTAACCAAAAAACATATACTGAGTGTCTATGTGTGCCAGGCACTGTGCTACATGCCAGGGTAGTAATGGGGACAAAAACAGATGGGATATCAACTTTTGTGAAGTTCCATTTTGGTGAGGGAAAGACATTTAAAGACTCCACAAATACATAACTGAAAATATGATTATTTATACAATAACAAGGTATATTGTTATAACAGAGAAGATATAAAAATGCAAAAGTGACACAAGTCTTATCTATGAAGGGTGGAGGGAGGGTGGGTACTCTAGACAGGAGAAAAAAGCATACCACAGGAACCTGGGGCAGCACAACCTGGCCTGCCTGGGACACAGCAATGACTCTAGAGAAGGTTCAAAGGGAAAAAAGGATGCATAGTATTCTATATCTTGAGAAGCACTGTGCTGACTTAAGAGCAGTGGGGGACCACTGAAGGATCTAGAGAGCCATGTAAGGATCACGAATTTATGTTTCAAATACAGCTGTTTTCAAAAACCTAGTAAGTTTGTATTCTGGGGACCAGTTTGAGATTAAATGTGAAGATAAACTGAAGAGTGTTTGTCACAAATACAACTCGGTGAACAGTAAACTCTCTTTTAAGTGCAAGTTAGACATAAACACTTTAAAATTCAATGAAAGAATACTACTTATCGTATTAAGATCCTTATGTGTTTATTTTGTAAGACCTGCATTCCGTGAGCTTATTTCCATTAAGCACAACAGTACGTGGCTTCTCTGAGCTAGTGAAGGCTGTAGCCCTAAGAGGCAGAGTCTGACAAGCAAAGAAGACTCCGCCCATTCATCCACAACAGGGCAGCATATACTTGGGGATGAAATCCGGGTTCCTCTTACCCAGATGTGGGCAAGGACAGGATATGGTTTGTGTCCACTTACTCAAAACAAAGTACTTTGACTCCCTCAGAACCATAAGTTCTAATTCTAGCAAATCTGCTCCCCAACTTCCTGAATTAACACAACAAACTGGTGAACTCTTTCCAAATATTGACTTGAAAAGTACTGGATAAAACAACTATTTGGGCTGTACTGCCTAGTCACAAAATTACTCAAATATATATCCTTACTTGAAAGTGTTATCATGCTTGCAGCCTTCCCTATATACAACTTTATCTCTGAGCTATGAACCCATTAAAATAATCAATATTGTTTGAAAAGTTACAAAGAGAGTTTGGTGAATAATTTAAATAAACTCAGTGCCACAAACCAAGCAACCATTTCTTATATCAGTGTCCCCCAAACCAATTTCTTTAACAGTCTGATTTTTGGAGTGTAATGAGAAATGCTTACTTTTAGATGAAATTCTCACTTAACATGGTGCTGGGCTGAGTAGGTAACTAACTATGGAGATGCTCCTCCACCTAAGATGCAGTTACATCCCAACAAACATGTAAGCTGACAATATCATAAGTCAAAAATGTATATAGTACACCTAACCTACTGAACACTATGGCTCATCCTGGCCTGCCTTACATGTGCTCAGAACATGCACACGAGCCTACAGAGAGGCAAAACCATCTTGCACAAAGGTGTTTATAATAAAATGTTGATTACCTCATAATTTATTACACTGTACTGAAAATGAAAAACAGAATAGTCATATGGGTATACTTTCACACCATCACAAAGATGAAATATCAAAAGTTCCTAAGTTGAACCATCCTAAGTCGGGGGTGGTCTGTATTGCAGTCTGATTTCTATCACTTGTTCAACTTGTACCCTCCCCGCTCACTTAGAAGTCAATATTCATATGACTCCCACCCCATGGCCAATTTCCCTTTGTGGGGGAAAAAAAGGTATGTGGCCCAGCACATTACAGGGCTCAAGGTACAGAACAACTCTAGGGATTTATAGGTAACAAGCATTTGGCAAGTCATAATTGTTAATTCTCAAAGGCACATTATGGCACTTGATTTTGTAAACGAACACTCCTTAATGCTATCTCCATAAAAGAAGAAAATCAGATTCTGTGATAAACTGTGTAAATTCATTGCCCTGCTAAAAAAAAAAAAAAACATAAAAATTCAATGATTCCTCCAAACTGCAAATCACCTAAGCATGGCAGAAGCCTCATGAGCTGATCCTAGTAACTTCCTAGGTCTCCTTCTTCCTCCAGACCTTCCCTGCCCTCCCATCCATACATTCTAAAACCTTATGCATTGTTACACCCCTGGGAATCCTTCGTCATCCTAGACCTCACCTCACTTGGACAAGAATGTCTTTATCATCTGTCTTCTCACTATTCAGAGCCCCACAAGAGCAGAGATCAAGACCTATTTTCCTTTGTTCTCTAGTGCATATAGTTAATGCTATTGTTGGGCACTTGAGCAACTCAAAATATACCTTACAGATACAAGACTTAGGCTACAAATATTGCTATTATTAATTATAATTTTGTGCTCCCCCTTTTTTGTTTTTTAACCAATTAAAGAAAGCAAAAGTTTTCCTGTTAATTCATCTACTGCTGCCAGGATGATTTCTAAATCCTGTCTTCCTCCTGTGACCTTTCCACTCAAGAATCCACTTTGGCCCCCTGCCCCAATCCTTTGCTCCTCTGCCAAGCCCACCACACTGCAACTGGAGCAGCTGCGGCTGCTCACACCCTTCAGAGCCCTTTCATGTACACGTGCCATTTGATCCTCTGCCGGAACCATGGGAGATAGATGGGCAGACATCTCAGACAGTACAGATAAACAAAGAAGAGTTAATTAAGTCTGCCTAAGGTCAGACAGGTCATTAGTGTGAGACAAGACCAAAACCTGTGTGCACAATTCCCAGCTCAGGTCCCTCTCCTGTTGCATAAGGGCCCACAATTACTCTGGTCCACTCTTCTGAATAAACCTCACTCTCATTTCTTAATGGGTACCTTTTTTTGTGCCTGGGACTCTACTGGGCTGCTGAGAGGACAGAGAGCTCAGTCAGATGTGAGTCCTACACTGGAACAAGCTGTGACAAATGCCATTAGAAACTACACGCACTACACCTGTAGACCTTTCAAAACTGAAAGAAAAATCCCCATGATTCTACAAACAAGTTCACACCACACAGAATACCATTCCCCACCACCACAGCCACCCAGTGTTGTTCTCAGTAGTGTACAAACTGCCTGAGACCTGAGGGAAGAGCATCACTTTTATACTTTCCTGCCTCCCCAAAGCATCTCCATTTGAGAAGACACATGATGTGACAGAATCACATCTCACATGCATTAGGTTCCAAGGTCAGCAGACAGGGGGAAACATCTATCATCAGCGTGCCCTTGAAGTCCTCAGGACACAGCCAAGCACTTTTCGACACTCTCCCTCCCACGCTCCATGAATCCAACGTGGCCAGCTGCCTTCAGAGTGGGAGCAGATCAATTTTGTAGGGAAAGACTATGTGTTTTATCATTGTTTATTATATTCTGAATTTTTAAGTTCAGGACCTGATGAAGAAGTCCACAAGCGTGAAGGGCACATGTGCTATGAAAGCCGTATTTCTGAATACCAAAGTCACCCTTAGTGAGCTGAGCCATTCAAACTTACAAAGACAAATGAGAAAAGGGGTTCTGATTTCCCACCTCCCACATACTCCAGAGCAGGTTTCTCTCTTGCTCAAGTGGTGAAGTGCATCCTTGAGCTACTGAAATTACTTCTCTTGTTCTCATTTTTTTCTTTCAACCAGTATTATTGTAATAATTTATAATTATTATTATTGTACCAAGTATGCACAGTTGAACAGTCTCCAATAGTAAATCTGTAGTCACAGGTTTAGACTAAATGTACATGGATCTCTCTGAATTATGCTAAATGCATATGAATATTTATAACTATTCCTTAATTCATGCATTAAGCATTAACTAACTATGCCACACACCTGCATTAAGGAAAGGAACTTCGACCACAGAGGCCTCACAATGCAGCAGAGGAGAAAAGCAGCAGCAATATCATTTTTTGCCTATATATGAGTTGGTCTACAAGGCAAAGTGTGGGCCTCAGTGGAGCAGGGCGGTCAACTGGGGAGTCCTCTGTGACCACACACAGTCCTCACACTTCCTGGTTTGATGATATCACACCAGGTGTTTTCTGCCTTCCTCCTTCCAACAGGTCAGCTCTCTGGGGGCAGGGATTTTCGTCTGTTCTGTTCACTACTCCTCTGATCCTAGAACTATGCCCAGCACAAGGTGGAACTCGGTCAGCATTCAGTATTCACCTTCACTGACCACATCAAAGGACAACTGCCACAGCATTCTAATCCCTTTTCACGGCCTTTATCATGGACTGAAGTCATCTTTCCTTTTAAAGTCTGTTTGCCTATCTGTTTTTCTCTCTCTCCTCGATAGAAGGGAAATTTCACAGTTTTTCATTACTGCTCTTCACTTAAAACAGAGCCCGGCACACAACAGGGAGTCAACACATTTTAGTTGAATGAATCGTCTCCATCACCACCTTCATGGCTCAGTCGCTGAGCACTCAGTGAGTGCCAAATGGCTTTACTGTATCCTCTCTCTGAATCTTCGAAATAATCCTGTGAGATAGGCACTATTACTATTCTCCTTTTAAAGCTGAGGAAAAACAAAAAGAAAGTAACTTGCCCAGGGTCACAAAACTAACAATGGGTGGAGCCAGCAATTAATACCAGGCTGTCTGACTTGAGCTCTGCTTTAATTACTCTTCTATGTGACCAAAACAGCACTGTAGAACGGGGCCAACACCACTCTTGTTGCATAGGTTCAATCCTCTGCCCCATTCTCCCCGCTCCTGCCACCTCCAGGCCATTCTCCATACCAAGGCCAGAGTGACACTGTCAAATACCAGATCCGTTGGTCTCACAGCTTAAAATCTCTACAATGGCTTTCCACTGAATGAGCCCATTTTGGAGGGCTACCAGCAAAGGTAATCAGCATTTATAATGACCCCCCCTAAAAGGGTAACAATGTCATCTCTGGACAAATGACAGGCTATAAAGAAAACGACAGACTTGGAGGAAATGTTCTACCTGTAAGATAAGAGATAAGGATAAAACGGTTATTTGTGATACTGACCTTATCAGTAATTTCAGAAATACTTATGGAATAGCTGATCAGACTGATCAGGCAAATACTTTAAAATGAATAAACCTGGGCCCTACCCAAACCCACTGATTTAGAATCTCTAAGAGAGAATCTACTAATCTACATTTTTTTCCCCTTCTTCTGTGAGTGTGTGTGTGTGTATGTGTGTGTGTATGTGTGTGTGTGTGTGTTTGGTTGTAATAGGGACTGAACCCAGGAGTGCTCTACCTACATCCCCAGCTCCTCCCACTTTTTTTTTCTTTTGAGACAGGTATCACTAAGTTGCCCAGGTTGGTCTTAAACTCTTGATTCTACTGTTTCAGTCTCCCAAGTCACTGGGACTCACCAGTGTAGGCCACAGTGCCCAGCTACATTTTTAACAAGCACTCCAGATAAAACTTGGACAGCTACTGACCTAAACACTTTTCAAAACCAGACAAGTGTCTGCAAGTTGGGCAGTACTATATAAACCATCAGCATCACAACTAAGACCCAACTCACCTATTTAATAACCAACAAGGCCTCTTTCATTCAACAATCATGTTGCACAAGTCACAAACTCAAACTTCCCTAACCCAGGTCCACATGTTTCAAAACTGCCCAATGCTTGAGCAGGTCATGTCACAATGGCTTTCCACTGAATGAGCACATTTGGAGGGCCACCAGAGCCAAAACTAGCACATCAGTAAAATTGGCTCACTTATGCCAGGTCAACTGTTTCACTGTATGTTCATTCCCAAGACTGTTCCATTTCTTTACCTAAAAAAAACCATCCCGCCACAGTCATGAAATTGTGAGAGAAAAACAAGGACACACACAAGTCACGCCTTGCCCCTATCACAGGGGCTGACTTCTGAGGCAACTCTGTGTGGGATTCAAAGGAAAGCAGGTCTATTCAGGTCTTTTATATTCTCAAAGATCCCTGAAAAGGTTAGAGATGAGTTTTGTACATGAGCATGTTCAACCAGCATCCCAGGTGCCTGACATTTTACTAGGCTTCCCCAATGTTACCAGAACCAGTCCCTAACTGAATGTCTCTGGACATTAGTATCATTTGATAAAATATGAGCTCCTGGCTCCTACGACTAAGAGGGAGATCTTACCAGGTACAGTCTTCTCTGTATCCAGGCCCTCCAGCTGAGAGAACACAAGGCAGCAATGGAATGAAGCCTGGATATTAAATCTTATGCTGAAAACTCAGCTAATTTTTCCTTTTAACACAAGTTTTCAAATTATTTAACCTGTGTAAATAACCCAGAAAAAAGTTTTCCTCTAGACAACAGAAAGTAAAAAAAAATTTAAAACTTGATAACACAGGGGTCCAACAGTCTCAGAAACTCCTTTGAAAAATATGGGTTTTAATTGTGACACTACACCAAGTATCTAATCTGACTCATGTCATGTGGTTTAGTAGATTTTTTTTTTCCCTAAAATTTCAGAGATGTATTTAGATACTGATAGCCAGCTCTGATTATTTTCAAGTTCTTCTTTAAAAAAGAAAATGTTTCAGCCTAAGCAATAGAACATGGAAACGATTAGTGTTTTAGAAACAGTGGTTGTGCTCTGCAATATCCAAGAGACTGCAGGAGAAAACAAAATATTGGTAGAAGGAAACAATCAGAAGTAAAATTCCTCAAGATATTTCATATGTATGAAAATAAATTTTCACTCTCCACATTGCCTGAGTAAGCCCATCCTACAAATTACTCTTGGAGAGTCTACATAATCTAGTTAGTAATTGGTTCTATCATTATATGAGAACAAAGCAATCACTGGTCAGATGTACTGCAGCAGATTAAGGGGAAAAAGAGTGAGATTATTCAGGCTCATTTGACATAGCTCTTGCTAAAGCCAAACACAAATAAAAACAATATGGAGAAAAATCCAAATTTTGACGATTTCTAACTTTTTAGATACTCTTCTGGCTTTCTATTTCCAAATTACAGCCTTAAAGGGTACAGCCGCTGTTATTTATTTCCAATAGAATTTTCTAATTTCCTCCCAAGCTCTATGCTTCCGACTCTATGCCAGGCCAAAGTACACACTATTTTCCTCAACCCATCCAGGCTACAAACTGGCCCCAAAGACCCCTCGGCAATGAAGTGTACCATGACCCTCAAGGCCTTCTTGAGCATGCTGACAGAACCTGCCAAAACACAAGACCAGGAAAGCAAGTGAGGTTTAAAAAGCTCCCTTGGCCAAAGAAGAATACCTAGTGAGATAACAAAACCAAGATTCCATTTTAGACTCCAATATTTTAAGCAATGGTAAAAGACAAAGAAAATGGGTATTAATGCTAGCATAAAAATATTTTTTAGACTCAGTGTTTATTTGTCAAATACCAACTGCTTTTTCTTTCATTCCTTTCTGTTTCTGATCTTCGCTAAAACCACATCAGTATCAAATGTCACTTAGTTCTTATTCAAACAGAAGAAAGCAGACACAGCGGCTGCACCATGACTTGGCTGACCTGGGCCCTCAGTAAAAACAAACCTCTATAAATCACCAGATGTAAGCAATTGGGTAGTGATCACTTTAATTAATTGAACAGCTTTCCTGAAATTTACTGTATAATTTCAACCCTCCCAACACCTTCACCAGAAGCAACTAACAATGGTGATTTTTCTCTTCAGTTGTTTAAAGAAGGAACATGTTTTTAGCTTCAATGGCACAAATATATTTTTTAATTATTCAAGATTAAGATGGTAAATTACTTAATTTAAGAAATTAAATCAGGAGCATTTTAAATGCTACTTTTAAATGCTCAAAAATCAAAAATTATTCTATAGTCTACCTCAATACATGAATATAAATATGTTTATACTCTACAAAAATGCAAAAACCACAATTTTAATTGTATTTGAAAACTCTTATTTGCAAAATAACATGTGATGATGTTTCTAACTTCAATTACATATTTAATTCTCACTGCCTCAGTTGATATTTCGAGTTGAGGTTTCTAAACCCTGACCTTTCACTGCAGCTGCCTCACTTTAAAACGGGAACCTCAATGCCTTACCACCAACTCTCAAGTATCCTCACAAAACAATTCTAATCATTCTCCACTAGGAGATATGTAATCCACAATCCACGGATTCCATGCCAACCACTGAGCCACACCAGAATTAAAATCCTAACATAGAGAATGTCATCAAACATACATCTCTATGGGGCTCCTTTGTATGTTGAAGACCAACTAGTTTGACAATGACAGCAAAACATAAAGTATGTTGTTAGAAGGTACATGGACACTTGAGATTCAGAAGTGGCACTATAGGTTGAAAAATAAGTTAACCAAGTTAAAGAATCCTTCTTTATTATATCCTAGAGGAAATATTCATACTTTGCTCTTAAGAGCTTTACACTAGCCCACATGAACCATGGAACATCTAATACCCATGGCTCTTACAAACATACACATGAAATTTTGTTGATATTTACTTACAAGGAAAGAAGTGTGATATTTGCTGAAACTGGTCCCAGATTTGGAATGGTCTCCAATTCATTGTTGTTCAGTTTCCTATAAATGTGAGAAAAGGTGGTGGGGCTAATTAGGTTATCTGTAATTTAGATATGAAAACTTCATAAATTATTTAAAAATTCCTTCCAAGTTCAAAGTTTTAAATAATTTATTATAATCCAAATGTTCATACAGTGAAAAGGTAATATAGTTTATGCAAATCTCAAACAAAAAGTAACTAGGACTCACACTTCTCGAAGGCTTTGAAGGTGGTTCATGGAACTTGCCTTGATGGATGATAATCTGTTGTGACTTAGGTCCCTTTAAGAAAATGAAAATTATTAGTTTCTAAAAACCAAAATTAGGATCAACAACATGCAAGACAGAGTGGGCTTATGAACTAGTGGCACTATCAACCCGAGGAACAACTGAAGAAATAATTGGTCCACTCTGGCCACAAACTAGATGGCACCCAAAATGCCAAACTCAAAAATACAAACTCTAGAGGACAAAATTAGTTTAAGAACTGGCAGATTCAAATACTTTAAACCCACAAATGTTTTAAGAGATGTTTTTGGCACATGGTGAACAGATCTTTTGTGAACTGCTAGTTTTGCTTTACCCCCCCAAGTCCCCACTCCCAACTCGATATGGTGACATCATGGCTCATGAAAAATGGCTAATTAGGCAGGTTGCTGAAACTACAGCTTCTATACAAACTTTTTTATTATCATGAAATTAAGTATCAATGTTTTTATTACAGTCAGACAAAACAGAAATTGCTTTTCACCCAAAACTGTTTGTTTTGGTTAAGGCACTAAATTGTATTAAAATTTTGTGGTATGTGTGTGTGTGTGTGTGTGTGTGTGCACTCACGCCTGTGTGTTAAAAGGGTACAAAACCACCTGAACCCTCTGCTTTCTGGAGCTCCCCAATCTAAATATCTGGTAATTTAACATATAATTTAAACCACATCGACCATCTTTTAACAAAGTTAAGCAGACTGTACAAGCACCTGTGAATAGATTCAATCACTAAAATGAATGTGTTTCTCACTCAAACTTAGTGTTTCCCAGTCTAACTTAGTAACAATTTCACAGAATACCAATCCTAATATAAAAACAACAAATTCCTACATACATGATGGTCCAAGGAATTCATCTTGTCGCTTAAGATTCAAAATTCGAAAAGAAATCTGGCAAATTGCTTGACTACAGTCCCTGTACGTTCCAACAATACACTGACTATGTGCCTTCAAAATGGTGTAATGAAAATAAAATGGCTGAGCTGATACCACAAATGGGGCTGATTAGCAGTATGGCTTACAAGGGGCCCACTCTAAGAGGTAAATTGGCTCTTCCTAAATTAATTCTTTGTGTTTAAAATTTAAGATTTTTTAAATAAGGAAAGTTTTCCAACAACTAAAGTCCACTGAACAAAAAGCATGAACTATGTTACATGCATAAGTATGTTCTCCCAAAATAAATAACTAAAAACAGAGAGAAGAAAAGTGTTACCCGGTGCCTAGTTAACAATTAGAAATCAGAGATCCTTTCAGTCTCCAAGTTTTTATTTTGAGTAACCCTGGATTTCTCTATTTCACCTTTAAAAGAAAAAAAAAACACTGCAAAGGTTTTATTCCAAGTATGTTTGCCTAAAGACCTACCAGACAGTAACAGACATGAGTAGATTTGTTCTGGTAGAGTTATAACATGAAAAAAAAAAAAAAATCTGGCACAGTCTTTAAACTATAAAAATCCTGCAATTACAACCACTGCTGTGCATGCTCACCACCGGCTGGAGCCAGACACTTTCCCTCACAGTCCGGCCCAAGTCCATCTGGAGTTCATCAAGGAAACCGTGAGCCCAACAACTCACGTTAGGATTCAAACAAAACCTGTGTGCTTTTAGCACCCCAGACAGTCCCAGATTCCCCACATGGCTTAAAAAACAACCAAGGAAAGGAGTCCTTCACCTGGGAGGCAGCCAGAATCCTCAGAGAGTCTCATTTGAAATGACTTAACTCAGGAACATTGAACCTGCATTCCCCCATTGTTTCCCGTTTTAAAAGCAAAGGGGGAACCAATCTGGCATTTACATTTAATACAGGTGATTTTTCCTTTTAATTAAAAAAACTGCAACTGCACTCTCCACTTCATTGTTAGGATTATTCCACAGGGCAATCCTGTGAGAAATGAGATTGAGTGCTTAACTTTTTTCTACCAGTAATGGGATGAGATCCTCAAACAAAAGACCTTTAAAATGAGAAACTACCTTCAGAGACCAGGGCACATGCAGGGAACCACTCATTTCTGATCCAGAAGCAGGAGCTGGCAAACTTAAATATTTCAGTTATTGCAACACACTTGCATGCTTGAGTTTTGTGTGCTATTAAAACCACATTATATGTGGGAGAAGAAAAAAAGCGCCCTGTAAGTGACTTTTACTGCTAAATACTTAAAGCCATGAAACTTTTAATGTACCTAAATTTAGATTTAATATAGTTTACATTTCAGCAATGATTACTTTCCAGTTAAAGGATGTCACATTTTCCTAAATCTTCCTTACATTGTTTTTATGGCTACATCACTCAGGAGAGATTCACAATTGTACAGTTCTTGTGTTTTGTTAAACTCAGAACATAAAGCATTCAAAAAGGAGGGTAGATTTATCGTTTTTAGAATTCCACTAATGAACATCTTCCCCAAGAAACTTTTTTAAAAAAAAATTTGTTGTAGTGAGGTTAACAAATGGGAAAGGTGGTATGGGAGAGAAGTGTTAACTATTTTCCCAGAACCAAATCCTCAAAACTCAAACTCTTTCTACACGACAGAGAGAAGATTCTCTTCCTGCATATTAGCAAGCAAATAAATATATATGAAAATAATTAATTTACAACATGTGGTTCCAGCTCTCATTTTCTTCCTTTTAGCATTTAGGAATCTGACTTCTAAGTCAAATTTTAAAATGCAAATACAGCAGAGCTTCTTAATCAATCCCACTGGGCCTGCAGAGCTGCTAATTCAGCAGAAATCTGGAAAGCTGAAAAACAAAAAGCCAGGCTGTAGCTGTTTTAAGACACTGATCCAAAGTGACTCATAAATCAGCCAGCTATGTTCGAGTTTTAGTCTGGAAAATATAGAAAAACAGCTGTGAAAACCATAAGGACTATTACCTCTACCCCACCCCCAATTCTGGTATGGACCAGAAGATTTATAACAGGCCAACACTCAAGGAGTCACACCAGCAGAATCTACCTTTCTGGCTTTTGCCTGAGCCCTGGTGCTAACCCAAACTTTTCTACGAGATAAAATAAATAATTCTGACATTTCAGTGGGAAAGTAGTAATACTTGGAAGCTCTCATCAGCAATTTTTCCCTCTTTTGGTTAAATAATATTCAAACAATAAGTTTCTTTAGGTTCAGAATTCTGTTAAGCACAAACTCTACAGCAAGGCTCCAAAGCGTTACTGTTTTAACAGCTACTTTCATTAAAGTATTTATTAGGAGTTACTTATTGAAAGTAGAACTAAGTGCAGTATTATTATTGTGTAACTCAAACTATTCAACTGAATAGTTGGAATTTCAACTGAATCAAGTGGGGAAAATACATACTCACATATACATGAAACAAAAAATAGACATTGTGCTTTTTCTGAACAATGCTTTCATAAGCTAGTCCCAAGACAAACTTTTACTATTTCAATTGCCTAAGGAAGGTAAAACATGTCGAAGAATATCCCTTTTTCTACTTATTTCCATAATCTACTTAAGAGCTTTTTCAATCATGTGAAAATTAAGTAGCATCTTCTTACACCTCCTATTCCAATATGCCAAATAACAGAGAAGGTAAAACTCATTTCCACATTTGTTTGTTTTTTCTTCGTTCAAAGGTGAAGAAGACAGCTGCAGAGCTTTAGGCACAAACAAAAGAAACATTTACAATAAAGAACTTCAACCACATGGTTTGGTGACACCTACAAAGATGGTTAGAAGTCACAAAAGTACAAGAATGACAGGGCTGTGCAATGAGTGATCACAGCAGGGCGTCTGACAACAGACCAAGTGCTTATTTATACAAGTGGAACTTATTTTCACATACATTTAAGGAATGTGGACTTGTATTGAGACAATTTACTGCTGGCGGAAATGTAATTAAAGACTGTGCTAACCAAATAAACTGTAATTTGTTTTTAGTGTGCCACCAAATTATCTGCAAAACAAAATCCTAATTAGGTCAGCTACTTTTAAGACAATGTTTAAATAGGTATCGAACTCCTTTTGGTTCAACTCAACTTCTAATCAAAGGCAAGGAGACACAGTTATTTCTTTAGTGACATCTAAATTCACAAAAAGTATGTTGCACATTGGCATGATCCAAGAGCCCACTTGTCCTTGAGAAACTACGGATTACAGTTAGATTTGATGCTGAATCCAAGCATTTCTAAACATTCCAGGAAGCACTATCTTCATTTTCTTTCTAGTCCCTCTATTATTCATAGGTGTTCACCTCTCCAGTCATTCAAATGTTCAGTTCCATATGTTGTCAATAGAGCCATTCACATTTCATGAATGCAGCAGCATGACCTCCACAAGAGGCAATTGAATGGAATTAGCCACAACTAATTGAAAGTCTTTCCTGCTTTGGGTTAAAGCCCTTATCTCCTTCTTCACTTGTAATAAAAACTACTAAGTAAGACATCCCATGATAAGCGATTAAATACCAACCCAACACTCCTTAATTCTATTTTTGTATTAAATTAAGGTTTATTCAACAATTCTAAAATTCTAAATACAAATAAAGGAATTTAGATTAGCACAATGATGTAAAAATACAATTTCTTAAACCACCTAACTAAACCTTCAACCGCTTATTACAACGACAGGACAGTCTGCTACAATTGTTTAAGAACTGAAAATTTCCACGGCAGTTTTGCTAGGCCCAAATCTAAGATTATAAAGAGTCTAAGATATTCTTTCTTTTAAACAAGATAACGACTTTTAAAAAAATAAAAAGTTTTTTTTTTTTGGAGGGGGGTTGTTACATTTTACAGAACTCTTAAATTTTAACAAAACTGGGGACTAGGAGAAACAAAGGGTTAACGTTTTGAAAGGACCAGTATTTCCAACTAAATTTCATTTTCTTCCTTCTTCTTCCATGCAGTTGGCAGTGATTTCAGATTTTCAGACTTCACAGCGAAAATACAAAAACTTGCATAAGAGCACACTGCATTCTCCCCTAAATCGGCTGTGAGAGACCACAGAAATCACGTCCTTGGTTCTGAAAAACCTAGTGTCTTCCTTTCCACATCTACTGATCAATCTTACCACCCAACTTCTTAGCGAAAGGAAAACGGGTCACTGTGTGGCCCAGAAGGTAAACTCACAGCTTGCTAATGCGAAATTACGCATGGGGTAAGTCTGAAGTATGTCTGCCATAGCTTGAGCAGTGACTTGAGGGGGCTTCCCAAGTCAAAGAAGTGAGTGAAATTACTGGTTGGAAATAGGAACAGGGGCAGAACCAGTCAGAAGGTAAAGCTGGGCCATTCTCCCACACAAACTCGGAGGAAAAACTGCAAAACTCCGGTCATCCATGTAGAGTGTCACCTCTCCCTCCTGGGCCTGGACAGGAGCTCCTAGAAGTCCGGCTCAGGCAATTGCCCGAGTCCCCTCCCCACCTCCGCCAGCCGCCGGGTGGGGCGCCCCAAGCGCCCACCTGCGCAGCACTCAGGAAGGAGACTGAGGCCCCACAGCTCCTTTTCCACCCCCACCAAGCGCCGCTAGTGGCCTGGGCCAGCAAGAGCTGCCCTGGAAGAGGGCGCAACCAGGCCCTCACTGTCTCCCGCTTTTCCGCAATCCAGCGGTCCGATCCCCTCCGTCCGCGGGAAGAATACTTACAGCCGAGTGACCCAGGACGGGAGTGGCTCGGGAAGACTAGCCAGCCGCTGGCGACTGCAGTCCAGCAGGTCCCCGAGGCAGCGGCAGGGAGCTGGACACGGGCGCTCGGCGGCAACCTCCGAGGGCTGCCCGTGTGCACCGCGGCCGCCGAGAAGACTGCCTTCGCCAGGGCCCCCGC
>NW_025999853.1:47027561-47084487 GCF_001458135.2 Marmota marmota marmota | reverse complement strand
GGCCCGCGTGCGCCCATTGGCCCGACACACCGCGGGCGACCCCGTGGCCACGTGACAATAACAAGGCTCCAGCCGGGGGGCCAGACTCAGGAGAAAGTGGAGCTGAGATTGTAGGAAATTTGGTGTTACATTTTCCAGCCTCTCCAGCCAGCCAGAAGTCTCCACTACGTCCTGGGAACCATATATCAATGGAGTTGAAGGGCTTAAAGGGAGTGCGCAAACAAGTGAGCAAAAACTAGGCTAGTTCTCTGAGTTGGAGGTATTGAGGGAAACTTCTGGGAGTAAACTTCATTTTGTTATCAAGAAACCCTTCAATTCCAAATTAAAGAAATGTATAAGTTATCCTACCATTCACAAATAAAACAATGATTTTGAAGAAAATAAAATTCTTCTAATTTTAATACCGATTTTTTTCACCCCTGCATCGGAACCAAATATAAAAAGAATTTTAAAAAATGTGAAAGTTGTGGTTTTGGAAATGGTATATTGAATTACAAATAGCCACCCTCAGTGCTCTGGATGGAGCTGGGGGAAATGCTCTTCTAATGAACCTGTGATGACAATCATAGATTCCAGGCAATAGCCAGGAATAATAAAATAATCACAGTAATACTTACTAGGACCTTGGAGGAAAGACTTAATATATGCATGTTAGTCTACGTGGTCTTTGAGTGGTGACAAATCTTGATTGAGAATGCTACCAGGTTAAAAGTACTTGCCTGCCTTTGGCGGGTAGAGCTGAATAGGATGAATTCAGGCATTCAAACTTCCTAGTGAATTCAGCCCTGACTTAATCTTTCAGGTGACTACAAGCACAGGATGTTGAAACTGATAGAGAACTTGGAGATCATCTGCTAACCCTTCCTTCTGTGGGCAACATAATAGAACCAGAGGAGGTTACTAATTTGTTTGTGGCAAAAGAAAAAATTGGAAGCTTATTTTAAGCTCCTGACCAAGGATGTCTGTCCTTGGGACTGTTTAAAGGCTGCTGTTGAGACATTGCTTATGGAGTTGAGACTTTAACCCCCACTCTAGTATCCACTGATTTCCATTGTAACAAATCACTATATAAGTAATTCCATTGGGGAAAGGAAAAGACTTGCTTTGAAGTTGACACACCTTATTTTAGATAAGATAGCTGGTCCTTTTCTTTTCAACTACCACTAGCATCAAACCCACCACCTTTTTCGATAATGTACAAATATGATACACTTATGACAGTATATCAGTTTTTATTTATAATTTTGCATGCTTTGAAGTGGACAGGATGAATGGTAGTCACACTACGGACTTTTCAGCTCAGTATTATCCACTTATTTCACATAAGGGAAGTCAGTCATAATGTGTTGGAGGCTTTTTTAAAAAGATGTCATTATGCCATTATGTGTAAGCATTAGTATGATGACTTACTCCTGAGACATCACTCACATGACATAGGTAATCAGAAATTTTCCACCATTTAGCTCATTTTCTTCTCCTATATTCTTATATAATTTCATCCTCTTGCATCAATCAAACTCACATTGATACATTGCTATTTACAACATCCATATTTCCCATCCAGATCTTTTCTCCTAAAGAAAATTCTTTTTGTATATGTATTCAACTACCCACAGGTCATCTCAAATTGGATGCTCAAATATGGCATGTGTAGAATTATATTCTACCACCATGAAACTTTCTCCTTTTTCTCCTGTCTCGGAGAATGACACCTCACTTTATCCAGATGACTGTCCCCCAACCCTAAGAGTCACCCTTGTCTCTTTATCACCACCTCCATATCCAATCAATTCGCAAGTCCTATTGAAACTCCTGTCTCTATCTCCACAGACATTATGCAAATTAAGGCCTCCATCAGCTCTTGCTTGTACTACTGCCACAGCCTCCTTCCTATCTGGCATTCCAGCCCTTTCTCCACAATGCAGTCAAGTGATATCCGTAAAGTTCAAATCTGAGCCTGTGACTCAACTGCCTAATTCCTTTCACCCATTCCCATTGTCCTGGAAGTAAAGTTCAAATTCTTCAGAGTAATGTAGGCAGCTTTTTGTTGTATTTGGCCTCTACTTACCTCTTTAAACTCATGGTATTTAAATCATTTAGAAACTATTCCAGAAACTACTCTAGAAACTACTTGCTGCTCTCTGCCCAGAGGTGTCCTTTGTTTAGATCACTGTCTCTCTTCTGCTTGATTCAACACTTCTACTTGAGCATCCTTTCTTTGGAAAGATGTCCCTAAGTCTTGCTTCACCATACCTCCAGTGCACTGGGAGTGCATCTAGCATTCACTGGATTTAGTTTCTCAATCAGAATATTGAAAATACAATAAAAACTCTTTTATATGACTTCCAATTTTCATTTCACTGGATTAGCTGTCACCCTCTGTTCCCACTGTAAGGCCTGCTGACTGATGGCTATGACTTGCTGAAATCTAGAGGCGATCAGCCCCTCCCTGGTCCACCCTTACGCGTATGCGCCTACCAGTCAAGTGCTGAGCTACAGTAGTTCCAGACTGGTTTATATCTATAATTACACAATTAAACTAAATATTGTGTAAACCAAATATGAGCTCAAAAAAAAATAACTTCATTTCTATGATAATGAATTTGAAGATTGAGTAATAGCCTTTAAAGCTAATCACTAAAACAACACTATCAAATTAAATGAGGGCAAAACAATGGTAACAATAAAAGTGAGGTCTCAGTCCACTTTGTGCTGATATAATAGAACACCTGCAGCTAAATAACTTACAATGAATAGAGATTTAGTTCTTATAGTTCTGAAGGCTGGGAAGTCCAAGGTCAAGGGACCCACATCTGCTGCATCATACCATGGCAGAAGGCATCACCTAGGTGGAGAGAGAAAGGGGGTGGGACTTAATTCTTTTATCAGGACCAGATTCCTACAATAACTAACCCATTCCTGCAATAATGACATTAATCACCTCTTAAAGATCCTGCCTCTCAGTGCGGTTGCACTGAGGATTAAACACGCAATACATGAAGTTGGAGAGAATATATATATATGGGACCAAACTTTTATAACAAAGTTGGAGAGAATATATATATATGAATTCTTCACACAGACTGCTTTACAAGAATCTTAAAGATTGTTCTACTTGAAAGTAACTGGGGTTCATCAACAAACAATGCTTTATGACTGTAGCTTATGCTTACCCAGAACTTCATGTTGTTATTGAGAAAGTAAAAGGGAATGATGTGGCAGGATAAAACATTAAATGTGACTATTCTCCTTCTCGATACGTTCTTAACCTTGTAGTCAATAAAAAGAGGAGCTATCCTATGTGGAAATGGTAAATCATGATAATATTTTCACAGACTTTCCAAATCCTTTATGAACCAAAGGATAGAGAGCAGTTCTACTGGGTATGTATATATTTGGGCAGATGAGGACTGAATAGCTTAATTTTGAGGCCCCTTAAAGTCTTATGCTGATTCCTTTAGAGTGTATAAAACACAGAAATGAAGGTGGAGTGCCAGGAAAAATAGTCTGCAACAGAGGAAAAAAGCTCTATGGTTTTTTAAAAATATGTTTCCTCAAATTCACATGTTGGACCCTTTACCCCAATGCAACAGTGTTGAGAGGTGAGACCTTTAAGAGGTGATAAAATCATGGAGGATCTGCTTTCCTAAATGGATTAATGCCAATATGACAGGAGTGGGTTTGTTATAAAAGTTTGGTCCCATTCCTCTTTTCTCTTTCACTCTTACTTTTCCTGCTTCTATTAAGGGATGATGCAGTAAGAAGACCTTCACCAGATATAGGCCCCTTGACTTGGACTTCCCAGAAGTCCAGACAGACACATCTCTGTTATTTATAAATTACCTAGTCTCAGATATTCTGTGAAAACAGCATAAAATGAATTAAAACAGAAAATGAGCATAAAATTATGATTCTTTCCCAAAGTTTATCAGTAAATAACAGGCTTAGTGTAGTATTGTTGATCCTCTGATGATATATTTTTGTTTGTGCACACACACATATATGTACACACACACACAACTGGTACAGTGTTCGATTCTCAGTTTTTGTGGCTCATGTCTCATGAATAAAGATTTATTGTGAGGTAGGAAAATTTATTTTGACTGATGGTCATTTAACATTTCAATTAAAATGAGATAAAGTGTTGGATTTCCCCACTCCTTCAAAGGTTTACAGTGGTTAACCTAGTAGGCAAAAATGGACTTTCACCATTGTAAAGTGCCTAAATGATAACAGTTTCTCACTTATAACTTTGTTCTGGTGAATGAAAAGTACCATCCAATTTCAAAACAGCTTCCTACCATCCATTCTGTGGTTAGTATAGCCCAACCCCTGTGCTCTTTTTTTAGTTTTCCTGTTTTTTTTTTTTTCTCCCCCTGCCCCTGGCAAGTGTGAGACTTTCTTATCTTGAGTGCTGGCAAGGCCAATGACTCACAGATAAAAAGTAATAGAGGTGCTAAGCTGTCAGTTTTAACATCCAAGGACAAGAATGAAAGCTAAACACTCAGTACTTGCTTTATCATTACAATGAATGACACAGTTTGTGTACCCACGAACTGTGAAAAGGGGAAAGAGATAAGGCAAAGGAGGAAGAAAAGCACAAAAATCCCCAGATAATGATGCCAAAAGCAACTGTGGCTGTACTCTGTAACCTAACTGGATCTTTTCCCATTCATTAAGGCATTTTAGAAGATTTAGATAACCCCCTTTCTCACACTCAGGCACACACACAGAATGCAGACTTTCACACAGACAGCAGGAGAGCAGAATCTTACTTTACAAAATCCCTCCTATGAGCAGGTCTTTATTCCTTAGAAAATAGTTAGAAAAATGAAGATAACCACCTATCTGTTTCTCTCAAACTTACCAGCTCTGCAATATTACTTGAACTGAAAACAAATACTATTATCTGAATGTTCAGTTAACCACGTATTAAATATATGCTATTTCATATTTCACTCAATTGTCAAGTCACCCTTTAGGAACATGTGCTCCAATATAAACTCATACTGTGAATAAAACTAGCAACCCTGGAGTCACTTCAGCGTAGCCTGAACCTGTGAGGATGGGGCAGGGGAATAGCTGAAGGTAAAGGGGGTCTTTGAACTCCTTTAGATTCTCCTCAGTGAAGGATATCCTTCTGCAGCAATTGATCCTTTCAGTGGGCTCCAGTTTCTCCTTTTCTGTGAGGACCTCAGGATTCTTTCACTTCTTCCAATCCTTGCTTCGCTTATTTATTTGTTTGTTTTCTGTAGCTGACATCAATCCTAAACCTCCAAAAAATCTCAACACATGTAAAATAGTCCACCCTATCAAGAATACCAATGCAAATTCTTGAGGAGAGTGGTCAGAAAGTGAAGGGCTGTGCCTTTGGCTCACTTGACAACTCTATGCTTCATTTTCCTCATCTGGAAAATGGGGTGAAGAATGATCCATTACTGCCCAGTCATATTTTGTACTTGAAAAATCTCATACAGATTCTAGTTTCTACTTAATTTCCAAATTCCATTTTTTTTTCATTATTCAGAGACCTGGTAACTTAGCAAGAGGAACATTTTGTTGTGGATAGAAACATAGTTATTTACCAGTGAAGATGTTGAAATTCAGTAAACCTCGACTATTAAATAACATTTAATTTAAAATGGAAAACGCAAAGTATTTTATAATTTTCATTTAAGATTCTAAATCTGTTATGAGAGCATGCTATACATATTCTAAGATTTTTAGTGGGCGTTTTATTAAGCCATTTCAAGAAGTTTGGTGTAACTATTTGTTATGGTTTATGCCATGAAGTCAAAAAGAATCACTAGGCAAATTTACTAAGAATATTCATATATCCTTCCTGTTCCTCCTGGGAACTTTTCTGTAGAATGATTTTTTTTTCTCACTTCTCAGATGAACACTTGACCTATGCACTATTCTAAGAATTAATTTGCATATCGAAACCATAAGAGTGCTCATAAATGAGTTCATTGTTTTTATTTACAATTTCTCTTACATGTTTTATATTTAACCAGGCCTATCAAATTACAAAGGTGACATTGTCCTGAACAGTCTCAGAATCAAGTTTCCTGCATTAAAAACTGCATTTCTATTCCTAAGTATAAGGATTACTGTCAGACTACTGTGCTCAGAATATCATTCTATGTCTATCTTTTCAAATAGAGAAGTTATTTTGGTGGAATGAGGATGGTTTCAACATAAACTTTTTGCTTCTACACAAATACTTTCCTTCTAAAATCTTAAAATTTTGCCCAAAGCTTTACGCACTTGTATGGCATTTATACATTCAGAGAAAAAGATTTCCACTGAAATACTGACATGGAGTACAAAGAAGCTCTAAAGGGCACCTTGCTCATCCATTTGCCCAGAGGCACATCTGTGTCTGCGGCAGGCTGACTCCTCCATCCCTGTGGCAGTTCTTTCAGACTTGAACAACTTTATTCAGTCAGGGCATTCACCTTTACAGCCCAGTGTAAATGAATCCTTCCTGCTCTCTTGCTGCCATTTGAGCTGTTCTGTACCTCACCTCCCCTAGGGAAAATAGAAATTCATCAGCAAACTTTCTCTTTGCAAATTAAATAATTGCAGATCTTCTAAACACTTTCTCACAAACACAGCTTTCTCTCACATGCTCATTAGAATCAGAAATGTCTCTCTTCTGTTTGTGTGCCTTGTGGAGATGAATATGCAGAAGTGGAGGTAAGAGATTCTTGAAACTCCTCAAATGACAGTAGTCAGCATTTATCAAGTTCTTACTATTTATTCATTAAATTTATTAGAAGTAAGCAAGAAAAGTTACCACAGCACAGGAGGGGTCCCAAAGGGGGTACCATCTGTGGCACTTGGTCAAGAGGCTTTTATATTGTTTTGAGGAAGAATTAACCTTTCATTGGAGAGTTCCCCTTGATTGTTCCCTTTCTCTGACTCAATTGAAAGTGTACAATTTAAATTTCTTATTCCCATAAGGGGATGGTTTAATGTGCTTGTTATCCTGTATTTGTCCTGTACTTGTTTCTTAAAACAAAAGAATTGCTTGGGTTCAAAACAACTCTTGGGACTAACTAACCTTAGGATAGTCAAGGAAACCTGGGGCAAAAACACAATGTGTGGGCATCCGAGCATGAATGGGCTCTTGCAGTCAGATAGCCAAAGACAAAAAGCATCCTCTAGCCTAGTGTTTTAATCTGAGGTGGTGAGATTCCCATTCACCAACGTCCCTATTTCCATCTCCTGCCTCATTGCCAGATAAGAAAACTGAAATGGAGAAGCCAAGAATTTTGCCTGGGATTCAAATCCCTTACCCACCATGCCTCAAGGCTTTCCTCCAGAGTTAGAAGAAACAAGATTTCCAATGCCTTTCTTAAGCTCAAGAGAAGTGGTTTACAGACAGCAGGTGGGAATCAATAAGGAAAGCATGGGACCTTGCCCAGTACTTCTTAAAGGTGGTCAATTGCAATACCTGTCTCTCCTTTCCTTTCCCTTTTCCCTCATTGATACAAGTTTAGGAAAAATATTTGTCTTATGCAGATGTTTGAATCAATCCCTTTAGAGTTTGATTTGCAAAGGTTGGTGTCCTTACTTGTATATTAGCCTGGGGCTTGTCAGGGCTCACACATCACAGTCTTCCTTAAGTTCTCCACCATTTCAATCCACTTCTGCTTCCAGGAGTGTTCCAGAAGGTATCACTGACACTTCAGAGTCAATGTTCTAGAAAACTAAGTTTGGCTTGCAGGAGAGCCTATGTGGTTGCTAATCACAAGAGGAAAAGGATGCAGAAAGGGAAATAGGCTTTAACTTTATTACAATTTGGTAGAGCTTTACCTCATTAGGGGATCACAACTGGGATGCATGTGACCCCAGAAGCCCAGAGAAATGAAATATTAATGCTAGAGATCATATTTAAACTGTTAAGATACTTTACATGTGGTAACAGAATTTTCTTTCTTTTGGGTTACGGGACAATGCTAATTTTTATTCTTTTCCATCTTCTGTATACTATAAAAAGAAATTTAAAACAAAACAAAGCAAATGGTCTCAGATTGCCTAAGTTCTATTTTCCCAATCAGCTTTTGTTTGAGGCTATCCTTCAAATCCATTGCTTCAGGAACATGGAAGAGGCTTTTCTTAATGTGAAATTACTGTGAAACTCGACCTGATCACTCAGTGATGCTCCAGTTAGTCTTTCCTTAAATGCCAAGACCCAGGATAGGAGTGCAGTTCAGTGGTTGAACACTTGGCTAGCATGTGTGAGGTCCTGGGTTTGATCCCCAACATCACCCAAACAAAGAAACAAACAAAAACCCAATAAAACAATGATCCTATTCAAGTTATGAGATCAACTTTGTCTTAATCTGTATCTATTAAGCCATTCAGTGCCATGACAAATAATTTCTACTATGAATAACATAATAGATATTATGAAAATAATACTGATAAAAACAGATCTATGTTTTCTAATATTACAAGAGAAAATGGTAGAGACATACACTCCCTTGTGTTAAAAGTTTTCAGTTTACTTTTGAATTTTATTTTGTTTAAATGTTTATTGTCATCTAATATTAAAATACTCATCTATGATTTGAATCTATGAACAAAAGTGACTCATATAAAGGTATATGAATTTTTAAGATTTTTAAAATGTTATTAAAGGTAATGATTATTTGAGCAGTTAGTCCCAGAAAATTAAGTTATTTAATGTAGTGGAAATTTTTTGGTTTTGCTCTTATTTTTGTTTTGTAGTGCTGGGGATAGAACCTAGGGCTCCTTGAATGCTGAGTATGTCATTTACAACTGAGCTTCATCTCTAGACATTAGTTAAGATATGGCAAACATATCTTAAATACAAGAATTTGAACAAAATCTTTATTTAGCCTAATGAGAGTATGCCATGGGAAATTAAGGGAGACAAGAATAATTAATTACATCAAATGCCAATGAGGTTGTCCCAAGAGGATTCAATAACATTAGTAGTTGCTGAACATTTGTGATTATTCATTGAAATTGATATGCTTGTGAAGGAAACACTAAAATGTGTTATATTTTTTTTCTGTAATTTTGGATCTTTTCCTACAGTGTTAATGAAAGTACAAGATAAATGTCTCAAGGTGAGTATAGTATTCACCATCTTGCTACTAATTATACTTGACTTCTTGTGATCCAAGACAAGAACAGTGGAAACAAAATTATGCATAATGTGAGCATACTGATTGCAGTTACAAAATCTCTTTTAAAAAGTTTTCCCTAGGTATTTTTTCAAAAATCTTTTTTTTAAATAAAATCACTCAAATGTAGCATGCTTGCCTCCATTAAAAACAACTTAAATATCCTAAGGCAATCCATATTTGGTAACTATAGTTACATCTTTAAGATACATTTTATATGTGATTAGATCTGGATTAAGAGCTATCAGCTTCTTATAACTCTAATATTTAAAATAATGAAAGGAAACTTAGGTTAGAGAATATTTATAATATCTTTCATTTTTCATCATATTTAGTTGCAATACTTTATATTGACTGCGATTCCTCTGCAGTATAGAAGGCACAGGCACACATATAAAACTGAAGAATTCTAGATGATTGAGTATTTCCAATAGTGGTCAGTGTTACTCTAGCATCAGGGGTTTATATACATAAAAACTATTCAGCTCCATTCTAAGTTTGCTGAATCAGAAATTTCACAGATGGATTCTGGTGATGTGTATTTTAACATACCCTCCAAAGTTTGAAAATCTGCAAGATGCTACTCTGAAATTGTGAAGAACCATGTCTCCTATAACCATATACTCCTTCCTTTTGTTACTTTTCCGTGGGTGATGGACCTCTTACCTGAGTTTTTGGAACCACTTTCTCTCCCACCCTGGTTCATGATAGAATATACACAAATCTTAAGGAATACAGATAAACATATTATAATTCTATCTTGAGTAATTATGGTACCCTGGCACCAATGAGAAAATTTGGAAAAGTAGAGGGCCAGTTTCCCATGTTTATATGAACAAGGAGAATACCTTCTCTGATTATGAAGCAACAGATACTCACATGACAAAAACACTATTTAAAAACTGCTGCTGTACAAACTAATTTGTAGAATCAGCCAGGACTGAACTATCAGATAATAAATACACAAGGCCACATCATTCACTTATCCATGTGAATGGCAAAAAGAGAAGCACTTAGGTAAAAGTTATGAAAACTCTGGAGATCAGGAAATTCCTGTATACATTTGTATTATAACACTTAATGTGTGTGTGTGTGTGTGTGTGTGTGTGTTGATTTTTTCCCAGTGATGTGAGCTCCTGGTGCCCTGAGGACAGGGACTGTCAGTATGTGAATACCTATGTCAAGAAGTAGCATTGCCTTTCACACTTGTTTACCCACTCTCCTAGTTTTCCTTGACTCCCTCCTTCCTTTGTAGTTTATAACCCTCCTCTCAAATGAGAAGTCCTATCAACTCCACTTTTAAAATATATGTTTTTTTTTAAAGAGAGAGAGAGAGAGAATTTTTTTAGTATTTATTCTTTAGATTTCGGCGGACACAACATCTTTGTTTGTATGTGGTGCTGAGGATCGAACCTGGGCCGCACACATGCCAGGCGAGCGAGGTACCGCTTGAGCCACATCCCCAGCCCTTAAAATATATGTTGATCCCAACACCTTGACTCCCACAACCCTATTCCAGCTACCATCTTTTTTCACCTTTTAATGAAAAGATTCTTGATCCATATCTAATGCCACTCTGGAATTCTCATAGAGTTCTCCACAAAGCAGTCCACGTGTTCTTTATACACACAACCAAGATTCCTCTACTCTCCTGCTCAAAATCTTCCCATGATTTCTGTCATTGGAATAAAATCCATAGATTGTATGGTATTCTACGAGATTCCCCAGGACTGTCCTACTCTCCCAACCTTACTTAACACCACTCTGTTTTGATCCTGTATAGTTCTCCCTCTAGTAATACCACTCTTGTTTTGCTTCTTTTTATTTCTAGAACATACCAAAGTTATTCTCACCTGAGAAAGGTTTTAATTGCTATTCCTTCTGCCTAGATCATGATCCCCCATTACCTCCTACCTCATTCTCCCTCATTAAAGTCTTTGCTCAGATTTCACCTTCCAGGGAAACTTTTCCTACCAGATCCTCAGAATAGCTTTCTACCCCTCTTTGTTTCCAGACAATGTCTAGTCCTTACTTATTTTTCTGTGCTGAATCATAACTACCCGAAATCACAACATATCGCCTGGGTCCTCCACCAGAATGTAAGTTTCCTAGGGGGAACTTGGTTCTGTCAGCTACTAAAACTCCATGCTCACAGCATAGCTCAGCATTAAGTTCTCATCAGAACTTAATAGAACGTCTGAATCCCCAGAGCTGACACATAATTAGAGCTTTGTATATCTGTGTTGAATGTCTAAGTGAATGAGCAGCAAGTGGAAGCTTCCTCTCTCTGGTTGCTAACCTTCCCCTTGAGCAGACTCCATGCAGATGGGCATTCTTGCCCAGTCGTCACCTGTGTTTATGACCACAGTCTCCCATCAGAACAGATTAACGTTTCCCTGTTTGAATGAAGGAAGTCAAGGAGCAATCTAGTTCTTAATAACTGAAAAGCAATTGGAGGTTTATTTCATCCTGTGAAATGCTCAGAAAATTAATAGTGTGACATTCTGGTTATCACAAAGCAAGTCGACATCAGAGATAAACCAACAGAGAGCTAATAATGGGCATTTTCTACTTGTTTCTAACCCCATTGGCCTCTTCACCACTAAGAATCTAATACTTTTAAACAATCTCCCTACTTTGCTATTCTTCCCATTATAATTCCTGAGATTCCTAAGAGGCCCCACTTGGGTATTAGGCAATGGCTGTCTCACTCTCTCATTTCTAAGCAGAAGTCCATGTCATAAAGCTCATGTAACTGAAAAAAACTAAGGGATTGCAAAGCAGTACTCTGGTCAAATGAAAAAAGTGTCTCGAAAATATCATCTGCCTTCAAAGGAGGAAAAGTACAGTGTCTAATGATATTATCCAAAATATTTTGGAAAGTGAGATTAATGCAAATGTAAAGGAAATCATAGATAGCTTCACTCTACAGGCTCTCCCCAACCCCCACACCTTTGAATTAGTTGGAGAATAATTTCAATTTGTAGACAACTGCTTCCTACATGTGAATTAGAGTTAAATTATAACAGTGATGTCATTGATGTGGACTATAAAGTGCTGTGAATTTTAGTGATGGATATTTCACCACAGCTGTGAGCAATGTGTTTCATAAAGACTGGTCTAATTCTCCTGGGAGCCATGTTAAAAACCTCACTCTCGAAACTAGTTAGCAACATATTAATGCCTAAAAATGGATGCAAAGACACCCCACAAGGTCACTATTTTATGTATTTCCTAGTTAACAAGTTAAAACTAAGTTTTTGTAGTATTACGCACATTGTACATTAGGCAAAAGTCCAGCGTTTGCTGTGTAAATAAGCAAGTCCACAAATTAAACTAAGAGGGTGATTGATTACTATAAGGGTGACTTTCTGTTTCTGAAACAAAAGTATGAGCTCATGATGAGTTTGAACTCTAAATGTTTGAAGAAAAATAACCTGGGTCAAAGGTAGGATTTGATTTTTCTTAAAAAGCTTTAAGATTGCCTACTCTTATTTTGGTTGGATTAAAACAAATCATTAGCATTACTGAAACCTGGGTCAGAGCTGGCCTGGTGGAGGAGGATGGCTGTGTGCCCAGCAGACCCACTCTGCAGGGGAACTGCCATGGTGGCCTTCTCCACAGGTGTCCTCCACCACTGAGCACAGTTTTCTCCCTGTGGGGTCTCCATGATTCACCAAGGAATTTTCACTGAAGGGAGAAAGTTTCCCAGAAAAGGAATGCAACAATTGGCACCTTAAAACAAATGGTTATATTTGGCATGAAGTGAAATCATTTTTTTTTTATATTCTGAATCCTGTATGCCCCAGATCTGATGTGATGTGATTCATAGCAGGTTGCCCAACACATCTGTCTGGGTCCTTCCTGGACCCATTTTGCAGAAAAAAAAAAATGTTTATTCAAGTCATTGCAAAAGTAGAGCTTGGGCTTAGGTTATATGGGGAGAAACCCATGAAACCTTAAGGTCACCAGTGGATGTGAAGAATGCCTTTGTTCTGTGTTCCCTGCTATTTATGAGCTCTGAAAATGCAGAAATTATTTCTAAATTGTGTATCACTAGACGCCCTGAACCCAGGTGCTTGTGTTTAGCACATCCTACATGTTCAAGAACGGTGGGCCTACATATGTTTGTAAAAAGTATGTAAAACATGTAAAAAAAATATGTAAAATAGGTAAAAAAGTGAAAAATTGAACATAATGCCAAATATCAGGTCTAACGGGTGATATGTGGCTATTTTCAGAGAATTATGGTGATCCCTGAACCAGAAGAGTCATGCTGTTGAACACAGGACAGACAGGTATGGTGTTAGATGAATATGGTGGGCCCTGCTAGGATATTGGATGCCGTCCTCACAGCATGGAAACAAGGCTGGCCTGAGTGGTTGTGAACTCTGACAGCCATACCCCCACCCCCTGCAATATAAATATATTCCCTCCTATTGTAAGTTCCACTTAGTAACACCTCACTCGCTGGCCAGTGCACTGTTTCCTGCAGAATCCTCTCATGTCCTCCCCCACTAAAATATGCATAAATCTTAAGAGCATCATGGATCAGCCTCTAGGCCTGGAAGACAGAATGGTTTCCAAAGACACTTAATTTGCAATCAGGAAGTAGTTCAGACATCAAGCTATTTTTGCTTAATTAAGAAAAAAAGATCTTTGACAGCTACAAGTGGAAAGTTCTTGGGGATGGGACAACCTTTAATAGCCCCAGAGTTGGCATGCTTCAGCAAAGATTCTGCCAGTTCTTAATTTTAAGCTAAGGCTCTATTTATGCAACATTTAAACAACTGGTGAGTTCAGTGAAACCATCATCACAACTTAATTTGATGACATGTAAATGAAGAGACCTTTGATAACTAATTTACCTTCCAACTACTTGTCATGATTTTGCAAAAGTGGGCAGACTTCTGTTTTATGCTGAGATTTATGACATCATGAAAGAGTTAAGGCTCAGTGACTCTAATTATGCTTGAATAATGGCATAAAACAATGTCTTATGTTAATAATAGTGGGAATATGAAGATTTGCTTTCAAACAACATGACATTTTTGGCCTTAGTTTTAGTGACATTTATCACAGGCAAGTAAATGCTCAACTGTACTTTTAATTAGGCTTTTGTTTTATGATCAGAAAAGTGATGAGAAAACTACAGGATTCTCTCTCTCTCTCTCTCTATCTCTCTCTCTCTCTCACTTCATGGTACTAATATTTTTCCTCCAATCTATTCTTTACTACTAAGGAAATCTTCCTAAATATTATTTCATAGTATAATTTTTCTTCTCAAAAGATCATCAATGTTATACATGTGTGCAAATCTCACTATACCCCATCTAAGTGGACCTATTAAAAATGATAACATATATGCATATCTAAGTTCTGCTCCACAGCGGTGAAGTGGAAGGTTTGACAGCATTTTGAAGATTCTTGTTTCTCACTTGTATGCTTTACCTATGTAAAATTTATTTTTAAAGTTTCAAATAATGTTCACATCCTGCTTTCTAGACCCAATTTGCAGCATCATGTGCACATCTACTGAAATAAACACAAGAGAGAAGAAATAAAATAAAATTTTATTTCTTACAGTAACTGTGTATAGCCCCAAATTCCCCCCCCAAAAAAATTGGACACTATTTTTATGTGAAACTGTGACAGCCATACCCCCCCGCCCCCCTGCAACATGAATATATTTCCTCCGATTATAAGTCCCACTTAGTAACACTCACTGGAACCATGTGCCTAGCACCATGCAAATAGCAGCTGCCTACAACTTGAAAAGAGGGAGAAATGCTGTCCACCTACCATGGCAGATAAGCTCTTGGGTTCAAATTCTAATTGGTTTTTGGCCACATTTGAATGTTTCTAAGGTCTAGTTTTCAATCTGTAAAATGGGTGTAATGATATCTATTTCAGACCGTTTTTCTGTGACTGTGGGGACAGTTTCGTATTTTTAGTGTGCTTATAATATTGTTTAGCATACAGAGTGACAGGCAACAAAAATGCAATGATTTAACAGAATTTGGAGCAATTGTGTCTTAAAAAAATAACTAAGCTTTTTTTTTCTCTCTCTCTCATACATTATCTTGGTCAGTTTACAATGTTTTTTGCAAATGGAACTGTGGTCTACCTGATCTTTCTGCTTTGCTTTGCTGGTATTATTTTTCCTCTGTCGCTTTAAAGAAACACTGGATAATATATAGAATTTATTTCAGCTCATGTTTTAATAATATGCTTTTCTCTCAATTACTGTTGAAAGAACAAAGTCCTGATTTTAGAGAACAGTTCTCCCACTTCCCTGACTTGGGGCATATC
This sequence comes from Marmota marmota marmota, assembly GCF_001458135.2. Taxonomy (NCBI): domain Eukaryota; kingdom Metazoa; phylum Chordata; class Mammalia; order Rodentia; family Sciuridae; genus Marmota; species Marmota marmota. The sequence goes on along the minus strand of NW_025999853.1, from coordinate 47,069,011 downwards.
TTTAGAAAGAGTAAAAATTGAATGCATAAACCTTACTTCTAGCCATCCTCAAGTGAAAAATTGGGTGTATATATCTTTAATTTCTGATTCTTGTGTGTGTGTGTGTGGGAAACACAGATGGAAAGAAAATAAAGAGAGACTGAAAGAGAGGAAGTCAAAATTGAGAACCCTTGCTAAAGAAGGAAGGATATCCCTGTTTAGAGTGCATAATTTAAATAAACTGCCTTATCAGCTCAAAGCTTAAATTGAGTTGATAATGGTTGAATTTCCTGCATGGCTTTTTATAGAGTACATTCAACCTTCAAAGTTTAAAACTTTTTGCTCATTTAATAGAAAGAACGATAAAGTCATACCTTTACTGTGTGAATGGAGATTATTTTAGGATTTTAAAATGTGGATTGCCTTGGGAGAAAAACAGTCTTCAAGGTGAAACTTGAAATATTTCCTTTAAATAATTAATTATATTTTATAGAGATCTATTTCAATTTTACTTGACTTTTGAAATCGATTGTTAGGTGCTTGGGGCTATACACAGTTACTGTAAGAAATTAACTTCAGAAATATTTTCAAGAAAAATTTTAAAAACAAAAATAGAAAATTTTCTATGAAAACTTAAAAATCTCAAACAGGGAATCTGTTAATTTTTATATTTTTAATATTTTAATAGTTATGAATCACCAAACTAAAATGTACATAGTGCTTTAGCTGCAAATGGTTTTATTATGTTTTATATAATATTTATTATATTATTTACATAATATTTATTATGTAAAACATAATAAAAGTTAGTTTTTTCTAAAAACATAGTCTTTTCCATATTTTAGTAGGGGGAGTAGTCTGGTCGCTTCTAATTAAAGTTTCTTTCATTCACTTGATCATCTTCTGTAAGTTTTCAGAAGTCAACCTAAGTAATCAATGAGAAAAAGGAAAGACCAAATACAGACACATGAAATATGAGAGTTGTTCTTGCCATAGAGCGCATTTATTAGAAAAACTTAACAATAGCATTTTAACTCTTCCTTCAAAACTAGGAGAAAATAAGTGGTAACCAAAGCCATAAGGTTAAAAGCATGAATAAATTCAATTAAGAATTTAAAAATGTGTTTTCAATTTGGTAAAGTTGAGTCAGTGTCATTCTTATAGATTTTTAAACAACAACGACAACAAAAAATATTTAAATATATGTTTTGCTGTTTGAGAGTTGTGTAGAAAGGGACAACCTCAGTGTCAGGTGGGATGTATATCATCCTAAAAATGAGCTAAGTGGTTCCCAGGCCAGTAGCTCTTTCTGGTGAGTGACATGAGACATCAGGAACCATGGGCTGAGTTGTGATTCCTGTATTCAAACTCTTTACTTTTTCCCAATGGTGAAAGATGTGGGAATATGGTAGTTAGGAAAACCTGAGAGTGCCTTAGTAAATAAAGCAGAAAACGGAGGTAGGCCCAGCCTTGTTAACTCCACAGCAATAAGAACATAAATGACAGAGTCTAAACTTTACTTCCCTAAACAGGTGAATGCTTATAATGGTCAATCTTTTTTTCTGTTTTTGCTCTATGCTAGACACTTGATGAAAAACTTTATATATCTTATATCATCTTTTTAAAAGAATTTTTATATATTTGTTTATTGGATCTTGCTAAGTTGCTGTGGTTGGCTTTTAACTTGTGATCCTTCTGCCTCAATCTTCAAAGATGCTGGCATTACAGGTGTGTACCACAATGCCTGGCGTCATATCATCTCTTGATCCTTCCGATAACATTGCAGAGTAAGCATTATTATTATCACAATTTTATAGATGAGGAAACTGGGGCTGAGGGAGGCTGAAAATATTGGCCCCAAATCACAAGCTAAATAAATGAAGGAACTAAGTTTTGAACTTAGATCTCTAATACAAGAGCCCATATTTTAAAACTTTTACTGTGATTTTAGGGTAAAGGAAGACTTTTATCAACTCCCTAGTACAGGAATTTCTACTGAAAGACCAGGATTAAGTGATCACGTACGTAAATATAATAATATTTTCTGTTAAGTTGATCTAAGAATCTAGTAATAATACCTACATCCTTGGGTGACCAGTGGCATGAAAGATCTGATAATAAGTGTTAGCTGTTATAATTTAGATAAATTGATGACAACATGTAAGCTAGACATTTCTTTACAAACATTTGTCAAGTTTCTAATTGCCTATGTAGATTTAGCAAAGATATCAGAATAAAGGTGTTCCCAGAGAATTCATTTCAGGGAAGTTTTTAAATATGTGTGGAACATGCACTAGGTTAATTACTGAGGTCTATGTACCGTCGTGGAGAAAAATAATGAAAATGTTAACTGGCATAAGTAGAATAAAAGTTGCATGTACATTACAGTTATGACTATATTTAAAAATGCAATTTTAAAATAATTAGAGAGCAGAATACTAACAAATGGTTGTATCATATTGGTATGTGTTTTTTCTTTCTGTAATTATAAGCTTTAAAAAGTGTAGTTGGGTTGCTTTTTTTTTTTTTTTTTTTGCACCAGGAATCCCTGGTTAAACCCAGACATTCTTAACCACAGATCCACATCCCTTTTTATATATTTTACTAGAGACAGGGTCTCACTGAATTGCTTAGGGCCACACTAAGTTGCTGAGTCTGGCTTTGAACTCATGATCCTTCTGCCTTGGCCTCCAGAGTTGCTAGGATTGCAGTGTGTACCACTGTACCTGGTTTAGATTACTTTTATAATAGAAAAGAGGAAAAAAAAAAACAAGAAAAGAAAAGCAAGAATGTATTTGGAAGAGATAGTCCAGGCTTGTAGCCTACTGGGCTTCTCATCCTGTGCATGTGGTTGATGATCAACTAGAAAAAACTGAAGATGATTTCAAGTTTTTCCAAAGAGTCACGTTTATTTTCCAATGTGAGAGAAGTAGGTTTGGTTCAGTTCAGACATGAGTTTAGTTTAGACATGGACAAGGATTGCCATTAACCCAAGTACTGAATGTAGAAGGGAGGAGGAGACAAAGAGGAGAAGCATGGGGGAAATTTTTGAAGAAGAAAATCCATTAAGTTTTTGATGCCAGGATTGTTATATGCTGAATCTTGGACAAACAGCTGATAAATCTGATGCTAATGTTGGGAACAGAAATAAGGGGTAGTGATCACTAGTAGAGGAACTATCTGCTGATACATAATGTTTCCAACTCAGAGAGTGTGTGAAATCATACAGAAAAAGAACCTAAACAGAAAACAGAGCCTTGGTAAGAAGCTGGAAAGAGTCCATGAGAGGGATGGACTTACTCAGGGTTGTGGGGACAGAGAGACCATGTCAAGAACTAAGGCTTCATTTTTTATGTGAGTGAGTGAGCACATTAGGAATGGTTAGGCACTAAAAAGTAAAAACCATTTAGGTGTAAAACTGAGTTTTAGGGATGAGGAAGAAAGGAAAAGAGGATGGCTTTCAGGTGATTACTGGTTCAAGTGACTGTGTGAATTTAGCTATCCCCAAACCAATTGATAGAATAAAGAGAACAGATAGACTTAGGGGAAAAGCATGAGTCTAGATTTTGAGTCATAAGGGCCTGTGGTACATCCAGGGAGAAACAGCCAGTCAGCAGGTAGATATAATTGGAGCCCATGAGTGAGATCAGGGCCAGCAATAAAGATCAAAGTGGTGAAAACCCTGGCAGTGGGTGCAATCTTCCAGAAAGTGGGTCATACAGCAGCGATGGCTGGAATAAGGACTGACAGGTGGCCGCTGATTTGGCTATGGAGAAGGTAATTGATACTTTGGTAGAGAACAGGACAATTACAATTACAGTGGGTTGGTAAATAATGAATTGATACTGGCAACAGCAAATATAAACCTCTTTCTCAAGAACATTGGCAGACTTGCAGCATACAGTCCTTTAGAGAAGGAAAGAGATTCACGGCATGTCTTTGGAATGTAGAGAAGGAGCCAGAAACAAAAGATGGTTGAAAATACCCAATTGGAGATAACAGATAATATAGGTCCTAGAGAAGGTGAAGGAGGAGTGGAGTTTTCATAGAAAGAATAGGGATACCTATTGTTCTGAGAAGACCACATCGAAGGGCTTTGCAAACACACATCAAAGCAGCCGCTCTCTCTCTCTCTCTCTCTTTCTCTACAAACTTAAATCCACGGTTTAACTAGTCTGGCAATGTTCCAAAAAAATAATTAGCAATCTTCGAATTAATAAGTCCTTACTGCTCTTCACCCTTGAGCTAGCTATTGGAGTCTCCACGTAAGGAGCAGCTCTATTGCTAATCAATTCCTGAACTTCAGATTGTCTGCCCCTTTGACTTTGAATCACAGTCTGTTTTCTCTCAATCCTTTGGTAGTGGAGACCATCTTAATTTTTGTCATAAGGCTTCTAAAGTGAATATTTCATGGGGCTTATATATTGTCGTATCACTCCACAATGTCCTACAAGTTTGGTAAAAAAAAAAAAAATCATCTAATTCTTTTTGTTATTTTTGTGTTTTGGAAGAGAACGTGGGCAGGAATCCAATTGTTTATCCTTGAGTCTTAAGACAATAATAAATTTTAAAAAGCTAATTTCATTGACTTATTTTTAAAGCATATATTATTCAGTTTGCACTGAGTTGTCATTTTGGGAATGAAGAAAAATACCTAAGATCTAGAGGGGTGAATACCATGTTCCTGGTCATAGAGCAGGTCAATAGCACAGCAGGAGTTCAGAAACTGAAGTCCCTTTTTGAATATCTATAGTTATGTGGCATGCAGTTGACAATTCATAACAGATATGCATGCTTTTTCTTTCTTTTGATTTTTTTCTTTACATTTATACACAAATTTTGCTGTCTTTGGGCTCAAACAGGCTCATCCTCTTGTTACTGTGTATGATCCAATGTAGATCTGTTTGGAAGCTGTGACTACGTACATATATGACAGAATTTGGTTGCCAAATAAACGAAACAGTATTTCCGCTTATATCATCTGTGATCCTATAAACCAACTAAAATTGGTTTATTTTGTAATTATCCCTTTTGTCAAGAGAATTAGTTTGAAGGACTTCTTCAGCTTTAACATTGGCATAGTACAATGCACCGTGTCCTGAGTAATGCATATGTAATAAAGAATAAAAATAAAATCAAACAGACCAATCTTAGAACTGGTATATTATTTGTCCCAGAAGTTGGTGGGTTCTAGTTTTATAGATTTAAATGTGAAACATATGAATGGAAAGATTCTTTTGAAATTGAGCCTTTAAGGTTTTCATAGAAGAGGAGATTCTGTATGTGTCAATTGAATTAAACATGACATGGGATTCCCAGGGTGGAAATTTGAGCTCTTCAGAGAGTGTTAGGTGGTTGGACTGAAGGGACAAATAAATCAGAGACTTGGAAAGCTTATAGGTCTTATCAAATCTTATTTACACTCTTGAGGGTGGCAGCTTGTAAAACAAATTAAGATGTGTCGCCGTTGGTATTAAATCCCAGGATAGTTTTTGAATTTTCTTCTGTGGTAATAATCCTACATATTTAGTTTGGGTTGATGCCATTTTGGTTCAGAATTGGAAGTTCTTTCCAATATCATGGACCTTTTCCTTGCATTTGAATAATATTTTCTGATGATAGAGGGAGCAGAACTAAATAAAACAAGCCAATGCTCTTTTCTGGTTGTTATATTTAAGGGTATTCCTTCAAAGACAAGACATAAATAAAGTATATCTATTAGGAAAAGGTTGGTCTGACTTTAGCAGTTATGTGGGCAAGAACAGACTTAAATTATAGCTCAGCAGTTGGGGAAACCCTTCTTATTCTAAGAAGTTGAAGTCACTCAATTACAAATAGCACCAGTGTTACAAGTTTGCCTGTGACATGTGTCCCCTATTTGCTGTGGATATCACTGTAGTGCATACCCTACAGCATTTCATGGTTTGAAAATTGTCACATGATAGTTTTTTCATGTTTTCATCGGGTGATTTTATTTTTCATTGATTTTAAAAGTCATACATACTTTTGTCTTTAAGTTTATAAAAAACAGGGAAAAAAAGGTAAAAAAGAGAAACTACTAACTAGCTTCCATATTAAACCATAGATGTAACCACTTTAAACATTTGAGAATTTTTTCCCTCCTGGATTTAAAAAATGTTAATAATAATAGTGGTAGCAATTATATCCTGATAATATAATAACAGTAAATCAATAGCAGTACTTATAATAGTGGCTGATGCTTATTGAGAATTAAATACTACTCTCAGTGCTTTATAAAAACACCTTCATTTGATGCACACAAAAATATTATGGGGTAGGTAAGATTGCTATTCCTAAATTACAGATGACTAAGACACAGGGAGTTTAAATAACTTGTCCAAGAACACACCAAGCAGGAAGGATTTAAATGTAAATTAAAGTTACTCTCTACACAGCCTCTTATACATGCTCATTTATATATAATTCAAATAATAGTTTAGAAACAATGTAACATTCTTCCTTTTCCATAAACTTATAACAATTTCCCACATTAATAATTTTTCATAAACATAATTTAAATAGTCATCTCATTTTTTATTATGTGCTGTTTCCTATTATAGGTAATTATTCCCTCTAGAATCTTTATAGGGTTTTGATATTATAATGATGAGCATGGGCTTATATAAATCTTAGTTTAACCTGAATATTTTCTTAGGATGGTTTTTCTAGAACTTGAATTATTGCTTGATATAATGACATTTTTTTTAAGGTCACACTTTTCTAAATTACAATGACTGCATGTCAGTTAAAAAAAAATAGCGCAGCTATACATAAACTTCAAATCTTCTTTAACAGTTCATGCATGGGAGTACCTGTGTCTTGGAAGCTTTTATGATGTGATGAGAGAGGGCAGCAGGCTCAGCCCTGGGGAAGCCTTTCTCTAACTCCAGCCTGACCTTTGCCCATTAATAGGCCACAGCCTTATCTCTGTATGAAACTCCCGGAGCTAATCCATATGTGGAATGCCCATTGATTGTGACTAAGCTGTTCTCAGAGCAGCTTTTAGGGGAACACAGCAAGAAGAGAAATTAGGCCAAAGATTGCAAAGCATGCACAGATGCTTAAAAGGCACAACATGAAACGTTTTTCATCACAATTCTTATAGACTTACTTGTAACACAAAAATAAAAGGGTAACACATAAAATTCTGTTCCAAAGGAGCAATTATAAATATGGGGGTTTCAAGGCTCCTTATAAAATAAATGCAGGATGAGGCCTCTGCCTGCATCTTTATTTTTGAGGCAGAAGCCAAAACCAGTGACCTGGATGCTCCTGAAATGATGGTAATGTGACTCAGTTGCTGAAAAGTCTTTGCTGCTTTTAGTAACCCACCCAAGAAGCGCTAAACTTCTCTCTTCCATCCTGGCCTAATCAATCCCACCCTCAAAACCTAGCCTTAGCTACTCTCCGTTGTGCTTGTGCTTTCTTCTCATCCTCTGGTAGGTTCCCTTACAGTCTCTGTCTTATTTTCTGTCTTTCTTTGGATTCCAAAAGTTAGAAAACATATGTGTACACTTAACATATGTTCTAACATGTGTTTCTAACATACATTCTAACATATAGTCGACATATTTCTAACATGTATTGATGCATTTAAAAAATACATACTATCTCCATTAACCAATAAACCTGGTCCCAAGGTGAAGGTAGCTCATTATTCAATGTCCCCTCTTTATTCCTTGTCTTCACTCAGTATTTTCATGCTGTCCTCTGTCCCACAGCAAGTTTTGCCACCTGGGTCCAAATGTGTCACAGCCATTTTCTGAGAAATGACAGCTAAGTAATAGAATGAGCAAACTCAAGCTAAATGAAAGGGCATGTTCCTGGATCTAGAAAACGGGAAAATGAAAGCGGGGGATTAAATACAAAGTGATTACAATGAGAATACATAAATATATAATAGCATTTAGGATTGTCTAGGAGATTAAGTTTCTGTAGTTCTACCTTTTCTTAAATAACATTCAAATACCCCTTTTCCAATGCTCCCTCGGGGAAGGTAAAACCGTGTATAATGTTACCTATTATAAAGGATCTATTGGTTCTTTATTCAAAGGCTTAGGTTTAAATTCTTGACTTTCAAGGAACATTGTAGAAAAAAACTCCCCCCCCCACCGCCAGTTCTGTGAGTCTCTAAACACTGAACAACTGTGGGCTCCCAAATTTGGCTGTATATTTGAATCCCGTAGGGAGATTTATAAAAATGCAACGGGGCCTGGGAATTTATATTTCTCAAAAGCTCTTCAATTGATTTTGATGCTCAGCCAGGTTTATAGTCTGCTGCTAAAGTTGCTGCTTGGGCACTGGCTTAGTCAATATCTGTGCCTTCAGTGGGCATTCAGTAAGGGGCTAACAGTTATTGTGCATGGACATTGTGACAATCACCATGACATTTTGTAGCCAAGGAAATTTGTCTGGCTTTGTGAGTGGCAGAAACTGACTTCAAAACAAGAGTCCAAGCCCTTGTCCTTGGGTAACCTCTCAAGATAATGTTGGTGATTCAGACACCAGAACGGTGAGGGACAGTCGAAAGTTGAAAACTCACTCTTTAACATTCACATCTTACTCAGGTTTCTTCACCTTAAATGGAAATAATATGTTTATATCTTTTTATTTATTTTTATTTTGAAATAATTTCATACTTAGAGTTGCAGAGTTAGTCCAGAGAGTTCCTATAAAGTCTAAACCAAGTCTTCTCTGATGTTAGCATCTTATGTAATATATCCTCTAAATTAAACATTTCATATAACCAAGGGATGCTTATTAAAACTAAGAAATTAACCCTTGTATTTCCTTGTTTTTTCTACTATCTCGATCTGCTCAAGTTGAATACCTTAGACTAGATAATTAATAAATAGCAGAAATTTGTGGAGCACAAATTTATGGAACACAAAGTTCTGGAGCCTGGTAAGTCCAAGATCAAGGCACAAGCAGACTCAATGTCTGGAGAGGGTCTATTGTTCAGAGATGGTGCCTTCTCTGTGTCTTCACATGGTGAAGGAATATTGTTTTACAAGGCACTAGTTTCACTCATGAGGGGTGGAGTCCTTATGACATAGTCACTTCCTAAGAATCCTACTTCTTAATACTGTCATGTCAAGTATTAGGCTCCCTCATATAAATTTTGGGGAAACACCAACATTCAGACCATAACATCTACTTGTTTATTTCTTTTATTTTGGTATCTAGCCCAGGGAACTATATTGCATACAGTGATTGTGTCTCCTCCCATCTGTGATAATTTTTGTCTTGTCTTTCATCATCTTGAGGCGAGGACTTTGGAGAATATTCCTCATCTTGGACTCTCTGTAGTATTCTTATGATTTGACTGTCATTATAAGTTTTGCTGGAGGACTATAAAAGTGATACACCCTTCTTGTTACATCAAACCAGTGCCTTAGTGAGATTTTTGAGTGGGATGCATGTATTTTCTCATTAGAGGCATTTAAGCAACACAATGACTATCTACAATGATGAGGGAATCTCTGCATGAGGCCAGATCTTTAAGGCTCTTCCACCTCTAAAGGTCTAAAATTAATGAGTGAACATTACAATTAGCAAGTCAGACATAAAAAAATGAATACAAGATGGTTTAAGATTTGAGTAAAGCCTAAAGGCTAGATATAATCAATTGCCCAAAGAGTGACCACCATCTTAAGGAGTACTTGGGTTTTTCTCCTTGGATCTGAGTTCATAATGTGATATCTCCACTGGGGATTTTCTCCAGTGTGGAGTCTTATTGTAGCCCCTGAAGAGGCATCAGTAAGAGAATGATTGTTGTGAGTAGCTGAAGCCACTGCATTGCACTTGTGGTTTTCCTCTGTGTTACTAAAAATTAAATTGATGTATAGTTAAGTGGAAAGCAATCTAATTTAAAAGAAAGCAATATCCTGAGTCTATGAATGTGGTTTGGACATATTAAGTAACCTTTATTTTTGCCTTAATTTATCTAATTATGAATCATAATTCTTAATGAAATATATTAACTTATATTGGACTCAAAACATTTCTCCAGAATATAATGCCTGCCCCTGGCAAAATCTGATGTAGCATGGTTAATCCAGAGGAGTTAATTCTGTATTTTAAAATATGCATTGTAAAAAATGCTTTATAATAGAATAAGATTTTAAAATGATAACAGTTGACAAACTAGTTTATTTGAAATGCACTGAGGTTCCTCTGGAAAAATGGAGGAACAACTCTCACGCTGTAAATGCTATTTAGAATGTTGACTTGAGTATCTTGGAAAGACTGTGGTGCCACAGAAAATGCTTTTAGAAATCACAATGCCTAGTTTGGTCCCAGGGTTCAACTACTTACTAGGTGTATGACTCCTTCCCCCAATGCAAAAATCATCTAATCTCACTTTTTTTTTTTTTAATCAGAGAATCGGAGATGATTTCTAAGACTCCAACTCTTAAATTTTACAGTTCTGTGATTTTCTTGAAGATTTCATCTTTCATGTCCATTCCTTGATTCTGTGTTGCTAATACACTATTCATAGATTCATAGGTATGTTCTTCTCATATTCCTTTGATAATTCAAAAAATTCTTGTCTTTTTTTCCCTCAGCTTAAAAAGCAAATTGTGTAAATTTCACAATGTTTAATCATTTGAAAGTTGATTTCTTTTTATTAATTTCTTATATGGGCAAAATGACTGATTCAATCCTAAGAGGAAGAATAGTTTCATTATGGGAGCTGATAATATTTGTAATATAAAATAAGGTCATAAATGGATTTGTATACAGTTTAATGATTAAATTGTCTATCTCTCCAAGATGTTGCAAGTTATATTATTGATGTAAAAGGTGAAAAGAGTTTGGGAAACAGTTTCATTGTGATAAGTACAATCATTTTCTGTAGTTGCAGACCTGTTCATAAACAGTATTAAAAGAAAAATAAAGTGACATAATGTCTGGGAAAGAATTCCTTAACAGAAACAGACTCAAGTTCATGATTTGTGGTTTTCCAACTGCATGATTCCTTCTGGGAGGCCCTGTTAACAGATTTGCACTGGTCATTAAAGACATGTCCATCATTCATTTGTGAGCAATGGCTGTATCTGTTCAGTGAGGTCTGATTCCTTCTGTTATCCTAGCTGACCTAAGAGGGAGGTGCATATTAGCCAATCAAATTCCAAATTACATTCTATAGATTTCCTAGTTCCTTCTTTTTTTAACTTTTTAAGGCATAGGATGAGATACTATTGAAGGTCATTAATGACACCTTCAGTAAATCTTCTATTATGCTGAGAGGTAAATAAAGATTTGTGATGGACCAATTGGATCATAAGGAAGCATGCATATTACTTCATATTAAATTCTGGTCAGGCATTAATCTTATTTGAAAATGAATTGTTCTTAAAAAGTAATGGGGAATCAAGTAATTCATTAATGATCTTCTGATTAACCATTTTTAATGAATCTAGTGGTCTATAATAAACCATGTTCAAATAAATACATGGACTGCTTTGTGACTAGTTTCAAAGTCAGGATGGTTTTAATCTACATAGAAAATAGTGATATCACTCTCTTTTCAATAATGCCTCTGAAACTTATCACACTGTGAATGTAGATAGCATACATTATACTCAGTTGTGTGGTAAATGTTCAGCAGCTAGCCCTTTGGAAGGATAAGCTTGGATATTTGTAGTATTCACCCATGTCCATGGTGAAAATATTCTCACCATAGCAAATTTCAAGCAACCAAGGTTGCCGCATATGGGATTGGGGTGAAATGTGCACCATCAGCTCTTAGGAGCCACCTGCAGCCAGGCCTAATACATCACGGATTATGCCCATTACATGAATGGGGACAGATGAAGACCAGGTGGCAAATTCACAACCACAGAGTCATAAACAGGAAAAGCTTATTTCCCAGGTTCAGACAGGCAAGCTTAGCAATTTCAGACATACCCCTCTTATGTTCTAACATTGTTAAGGATAACTTTCTATAGGTAGGTAGATAAGATCAAGTTGTAATTTCTTCTCGATAAAGCTTTTCTTTTTTTTTTTTAACCACTGTTGAAAAAACCAAATCCTTAAGAATTGTGTTACTTATTTCCATCCAAAATTACATATGTAAGTGATTCCCCTGCTCAAAATAAGAGAGCATTCTTAGATTGTTCAGCAACATGAAGCAGAAGAAACCACAAGTGTAGAGAGTATTCTATTGCTCAAGTCCTGAATGAGGTCAGCCCTAGAGATCTTAGACAGCTGAGTTTCTTATAACTTAGATGAAAAGAAATCAGAGAGCTGGGACTTTGCTTCTGTGAACTGTCTGATATGACCTGGGTACATTTTTATGCAATACTGTAGCATAATCACATTCCCTTTCTTACTTTTGGGCCATAACTGAGCCTTGCTTCTATGTGCATAGCTAAAGAACTGCTTAAAAAACTATTCTGGCATTTGGCAAGAAAGACTCTAAAGATAAACTTACCAAGTGGTTTATCTGACTTAGTTATGAAAGTACTTATTTGTTTAATGGGGTTTGCTATAAATCAAAATACTTGTACGTCTCAAACCTCTTTTGAATGCTGGTTTTCTTTAAGTGTGTGCTTAAAATGCATCTTCCTCAGGCTAAGGAATTTTGTTTTCTCATTTCAGAATGGAAACGATCATTTAAATTGTAATTTTGCAAATCTTTTTTTCTTTTTAAATAAATTTTATTGCTTAAGGTATAGAACATAATATTACAAGATATATGCACAAATTGTTTAAAAAGTGGCACATATAAACCACTCCATCATCCCACACATTAACCCATTTTCCCCCTTGGCCAGAGTAGCTACAACCTTTTGAATACTTTTCCTGTTTCTCTTCTTTCCCTTACTCTCTCCTTTCCTTCCTCCCTCTCTCCTCCTAACATACCTCCCACCTCCAGCTCTTTTCATGAAGAATGAGATGAGTAAACCCAGAAAATGAATTTTAATTGAAATACAAATACAGGAAATTCCATGGTTAAACTTCACATGGCAGAGTTAACTTGGCCGGTAGTATGTTGCATTTTAGACTTTGTTGATGTACTGACTGCATTAGGATAAGGTAACCAGATGTCCTGAATTAGGCATAACAGTGTCTTGGATTTCGGCTTTTTTTTTTTTCTCTCTCTCTCTCAATAATATTTCTCTGAAGTTCTTATTGGGACCACCCTGCTTAGTGACTTATTTTAATTATAGAAATGCTAAAAGCATCCCTGGCCAACATTCTCTTCTGGAGTCCTCAAAAGCAAGCATTTCATTTGAGATGAACTACAATAGCAGAAGCCCCAGCAAACAGAGTCATTTACTTGGAAGTCTTCACCCAAGCTAATCACTTTCCCCTGCCACCTAGCAGAGAGCACAGTCTGTGTCCACCAGCCTTCTTCTGTAGTGGGGACCAGTGCAGAGATGTGCTTTGCTTGAACAGCATCATGACTATTCTTTGCTTGACCAGACTTTAGTCCAACTCCTGAATCTTCTCCAAGACTCATCTGTGCATTTCCTTGTAAAGCTCAGTTTTAGCAAGAACTCTGTTAAATTGGTTTAGCCAGAATTTTCCATCCCATTCTCCATTTCAGGTCCTCTTCTGTATCTAATCAGGATCCTCATCTACTACCCTCTCCAGGAGATGTCTGATTGACCTGGCCTGTATTCAACAAAAATTCTGTTAGGTTGGTTTAGTTAGAAACTCCTTTACCCATGATATTTTCTCTTATTATGTTCATCCACTGACTCTCTCCCTGCTCCTTTCCAAGTGTAAACTCCCACTTGCCAGTGTCACACTGGGACTTGAGGTCCGTTAACACCAAGTTCTCTTTTCCCCTATTGTAATAATCCTGAATAAAGTCTGTTATTACCATGCCCACTGTTGTCCAGTTACGGTTGTTTTTTGAACAAACATGGGACAAGCAGCAACTGGAGGCAGTTACCTCACCATTCCTCAAGGAATGGTGAGGGAGTAGGAAAGGGCAAAGGCTATCTGACTTGCTCGGTTGTCCCACTGCCCTATGTTCTCTGGAACCTCTGTCCCCACCCAGTCCTCATGGTGTCTTTTTTTCACCATGCCCATTAAAAAAAATCAATCTGCTTTTGCAGCTTGGTGGGGTTTTTTTTTTGTGTGTGTGATTCCAATAGAAATTTATTTCTCTAATTTCTGCAACTAAAGGAAAAGCCTATCCCCCTAATGTGATTCCTTTTCCATTCTCTGATAATGTTGTTATACCAACTTCACACACCCTTCCTAGGATGGATTTCTTAATCCAGAACACCACCAAAACATGAGTGGATTTCCATCCCACATCTGTGCTGTCTCTGTATCTAAAAATCACATCTATAATATAGGGTGATTTTATGATAATGATGAAATCCCAAGTTTACATTTTGCCATCTAATAGTTAGGTAAATTCAGTGTGGTCAAATCCTGTGATGTATCCAGCCCTCCTGGGCCGAGCCCTCTTTCATTTCTCACATGACCAACTGGTCTGATATTCATCACCTGCCACACCCAAATCTGTGCTCCTAACATGTGCACAGTTGGATCATCAAACATGCTGTGCAACTTCCTATTTCTCTGTTTCTGTACAAGCTTTTCCTTTGGCTGGAAAGGAAACCTCTCTTCTCTCAACTGTACTTAAAATGCATGGACCTTCTCACAGTGGGAAGACAAAATATAGTTTTTAATTAATTAACTAATTAATTAACAGTGGGATTGGGGACTATACCCAAGATCTGTGCATGCTCTGTGATTTTTATTTAAGAACTAGATAAAATTATGCCAACTACTATTTAGAAAAGAGGCAAGAAGAGCTAGAAATTTTTGAAAAGTAAAGTAGCATTGGGTCAGTAGGATACATTCTGGTAGGTATTAATTGTATTAGCAAATATTCATAGTGGAAAATAAATGAACCCAGTTAAAATAATTCAAGTAACTTTCATAAAACTTAGAAAAATAAACATAGAGACATAAAATAAGCATCTTGAATATTCAACCATGAAAAAGTTGTGATTTCTCCCATAATTAATCTGTAAGTTAAATTTTATTCATATTGAAATTTCAAAATTATTTTTCATATACATTGACAAGCCGAATGGGATATAGGTCAAATGATATCAAAAAATGAAAAAAAAAATGTGTATGCCTTACTCTGTACCAAAACAAATGAAAAGAACTAATAGTCATAGAATGTTGCAGGGCTGGATCAATTAGCTAGAAGTGGACCATGTAAAAAAATCAAAATTTGACATGAGATAAATATAGTATTTCAAACTTATAGGAAAATTATGGAACAGACTTATTTAATATGAAAAATATATCTTGTCCACTATTATAAGAATTAAAGTCAAGTACATTAAAAACCTCCAAGAAAATCATATAAAATAATACCTTTAGGTCCTTAAGGTAGGGAAGGCTTTTTACAAGAAAATCAATTAAAAACTACTCCAAAATAAACTATAAACAAACAACCAAAGAAGACTGGGAAAGTTCATGCACACATATAAGCTCCGTTAGTATTGTGGTTCTTTGTGATCAAATGGGTACATTTGGAGCATAGAATGTGGCTCCTAGGACCCTAAGCCATTGAAGAGTACATATATGTATATGTATGATTATATATGATTTTACCTTGAAGATCTCTTAGAAATGGGGATATCAATATTCAAACCTTTCCAGCATAAAATGATTTAAACAAACATGATCTCTGGTCTTACAATTTAATGCTCAAGAGTACTCAAATGTCCTGGGCTTTTTGTTCTGTTATTAAGTTAATCAGTTGGTTGCAATTACTTGGAAAATAGTATAGATGGTAGTTCAATTGTGGTAATAGCTGATGACTATAGCCACATGGAGAGTTCTCCACTGAGAATCCATGTGAACTCTGAAGGCCTGAGTGTCTGAGATTTGTGTATCAGTGCTGGGATGGGTTTGAAATTCATCTCTGATAGATTCTGCCCAGGCTCTCAGTTCATGTCATAATTGGGCAACCTGAATTTTACAGATAATTGTTAGTAGAGACTTGATTTTTATTATAGTAAGTATTATGACTTCTTGTTTATTGTTTGTAGGCCTAATTTAAAATGTCAAAAAGAACGCTATTTAATTTTAGAGTTGTCAATGCACCTATGAGAGAGATGAGTGAAATGATATTCACTGAAATATTTAGTATTTTAGTACATAAAATAACATCATATATATATAGATATATATATATATATATATATATATATATATATACACACACACACATTTAAATTTACATTGTATCTGAGATAATTAAGGCAAAATTTCAAATAACTTGAAATAGGAATTCATTGAGAACAAATTATTGAGAATTATTGAGAATGGGCCAGTGAGTGCCAACACAATTCTAAGGGGCCAGCCACTTTATGTTTAATGTGGTGAGAATAGCTTTTCTGATGTTTCCTTTGTGTAGGCTTATGATTGACTTAATGAAAGTTAAAATGAGATTTAAAATATTTTCTTGAAGCTTGATTTATCATAACATCATTACTACCTTATTTTTACATTTCCAGTAATTTGTTTCTCTTTTGTCTTTTCCTTCTTCTATAATTTCCTTTCACTTGGCTTGGGCTTGGGCTTTTACGATATGTAGCTTATTACTGGACTCTGTGTGAAAACAGTGTGGACTTTGGCATTAAAATTGAATTTTAAAGCCTAACCCTGCCACTTACTAGTTCACTAGTATGACCTTTGACATGTATCTTAACCTCCTAGTTTAAAAATAATTTGTGTACCACAAGGATCTTATGATAATCATGGACAATCTTACACATGCACTAATGCATGCACTTGAGTGTGAGTGTAGATGAGTGTACTTGTGCTTAAAATATAGTAGTGCTTTATAGAAGATGAATTTGCTCAGTAGAGTGTATTATATTTCTGAATGCATTCATTTGTTCTCACCATGAGACTCTAATCTTAAGGAATATTAATTAAGTATTACTTATTTGTATTCTGCCTATAATACTCAGGGTAATGATTTGCATGACTTAGGCACCCTTTAACTGTTTGTTTAATTGAAATATTGAATACTTTTGAAAAATAATATTAGGCTTTTTAAAAAAATCTGAATTTTGTTATCTATACATGTGGGTGAAGCAAATTAATTTTGAAAACTGAAATACTTGGAAGTTATGGCATTTTTTTTCTTTTCTAAAAAAAATTGCTTTTAACCCCAAGGTCCCCAGCTTCCTTCTATGTCTTTTGAACCATATGGAAGGCTAGAAATCAAATAGTCGACAAGAAAGTACAATGCACAGAGCTATTCAGCCGTCTTAGCACTCAAATGTTTGCAATTTTTCAACCTTGCTTCATCTGTAAGTGATTCTATTTCAGAGACCAGGAAGAAGAAGTGAAAGGTCAAGGAAATCCAGTTCACTGGGGTAGTTTGTACCAATCAGCAGAACACAGAATGCTGAGGGAAGCCGAAGGTCTTCCTGCCCTGGCTACCTGCACCATAAAGAAATCGATTTGTCCTACAAAAAAGGGTTTTGAGATGGGAGTGCAGGGTAGAACACAAAGAAAAATAAAATCCATTTGAAGCTGTAGTAAGGAGGAGGAAAACTGAACTATAAAGCCGACCAAATGCCGATGATAATAATTTGCATCTTCCCCCAACTCCAAGTTTGGAAGCTTTCAACAATTATAAAGGATGATCTAAGCCAGGAAGTTTTTTATGTTGCTCTGATGCTTTTTAAATTTCTCATTGCTGCAAAGAGCTTACTGTAGTCAGCTTATACCCACCAGAAGTAATTTGTGGAAATCCCAGCAGCTTCATTTGCTTAAGTAGTACCTCATCAAGGTGATGTCATGTGCCAAGTTCATGAGACCACAATGGCAAGAAGGGACAAGCTCTGGTTTCCTATGTATGTACAAACAGCCAAAGTCCTAGCAGTCCTGAATCTAAGACTAGTGTACATATATACTAATATGTAATGTATCATTTATATTATATATGTGTAAAAAATAGTATGTAAAGTATTCCTTGTTAATTTTCCAGGGTAAATATTCCTCTTCCAAAATATAACTTCTGTAAGACAGAAACTAACAATAATAGTTTAGAACAATACATTTTGTTTACTCATTCAACAACTATTTTTGAATATCTATTGTCTGCTACATATAGCTCTAGAGAAATAAACATTAAATTATCAGGACCTTTATAGAACTGATAGTTTAGCAGAGGAAAATGGAAAGTAATAAAATAATAACATGAATAACAAAATATTAGAAAGAACAATAAGAATACATTGTAATCAACATTATAAGGATAGGGTTATGTTCAGAATTCCTAAGGCAATCTAATAAAGAACAAAATGTTTTAGCTAGAAAAATATGTGTGTGTGTGTGTGTGTGTGTGTGTGTGTGTGTGTTTTGGCTTTGAAAGTTTTCAAGTAAGCAGAACTGATTAAATTTGGACTTTGTAAAATCACCCTGTAGAGATAAGATGGTTTAGGGATGGGGTCACACATATGAAGGGAGAGTTGTCCCTAGCAATTTGTCAGGGTCCTCTGGAAGCTCAAATCCTACAAGCAGGGTGAAAACACACCAAGGCACCCTGGAAATGCATTCTGGGCTAAGCATGTATGTGCCTTTCTGAATGAAGAAGTATTGGAGGCAAGATGGTAGTCAGGGCTTTGATCAACCTAGGATCATGGGGAACTTAGATCTATTCCTGGGCAGGTAGGATGAAGGAGGCTGTCCTCACTGAATGCAAAGTAGGTATTAGGTGTTCACGAATGTTCTCCCCACTGGCAGTGTACCTCCAGCACCCATCCGTGTTTTCATTTGTGATCATTTTAGACTTTGACTCAGCAAACAACTCTGTTCTACCATAGGAGGCTCTGCTTTCTGTTTTGTTGTTTGGGTTCAATGACCCCCAATTCTAAGCAGGTTGGCAACCTGCTTGCCAGTTGTAGAAATTTTCCTTTCTAAAATCAGCACCACTTTCAATATAAAACTTTCAAATTTACTAAGATAATTGCAAATAACTATATACCTCAGAAGGATTTTTTTCCTTTTTTTTTTTTTTTGAAGCTAAGGATGGAACCCAGTCCAGGGCCTTATGCATGCTAAGCATGCCCTCTACCACTGAGCTACATACACTCCAACCCCATTACAGAGAAAAATCTTAATAGAAAAGTTTTTAAAATACAAATCAGAACAAAACAATTTTTTTTTTGAGATAGAAGGCTTCACATGAATAGTTGATAAACCACTCTCACTAGTTATTTCTAACCCAGCCCCATTTTCAAATTTAAGAATATCTTATTCATATGTTGACACTGAACCTGGTTAGACACCATTTTTCATCAGCAGATTCACTGCTGTGCTACGGATAGGTAATGTGTCTCTTGAGGACCACAGCATGTGCCTGACCAGACAGCTGTTGGATGACTTCATGCCTAATCCTGTATATGTGGACAGAGAAAAAATAATACAAAAGGAGCAGAAGGCCACTCCATTCTAGGAATATCGCAATCCTTCAAGTTGAAAGTGATCCTTGAGTGAAATGATTTACTTCTAGTCTTCAAATGAAACAATTTAGTTATTTAAGATTTAACTATAAATGTTAAACCAGACTTAGAACCGTCATTGACAGTAAATAAAATGCTTCAAAGGTTCTTGCTTTGCTTATACCTTTTGATAATCTTTGATACTCAGAATCACAAAAAATCATGCTCTAATCACAGAAATATTATGAGAGAATTATTTCTCATGTGTACTGACACAGCTATTTCTCTTGGCATAACACATAGTAATGAAATTAAATGATAAATTCTAATTTTACATGCTGTGTTTTATTGATATTATTTTATTGATAACTGCTACATGATTCTGGACATGTGTGCACGTTTCTTTACACATATTATGTAGTTTTATTTCTCTTCTTTGAAGATTTAGTAATACTTCCTTTAGTGAAATGCCACTTTTATTTTCAACTATATTATATTTCATGTATTTAGAATAAATGTTATATCCTTTGATAATCATTTATAATTTATGAAATGCTAAAAGTTCTAATAATTAACTTCTGAAATTAATAATGTTTTGAAGACTGTATGTGTTTAAATTTTTGGTAAGAGATTTTATATGAAGATATAAACTGTTTTGCATCATGCATATATTATTTTTCTTATTATTTCATGAAAAATAATCGAATTCTCTAAACTGTTTATTGCAACTTTTGGCCTTCAGAAGTAATAATTCATTTTCATATGATAAATATAAAATATAGACTTCTGTAATAATCTTCACATATTGTTTCTAGATGATGCAATGGATGCATATGGGAACAATAGTTTGTACAATTTTTAATATAAAATTATTTGTAAACTATACTAGGAACACATTAACAGCAAGGCTGCAAAAATACCTTTTGCAAAGTAGAGAATATTTATACCAAAAATACTGACCATCTTTTAGATTCTTCTACTTTAGGATTTTCATGAAAACAGGGTTATTTTCCTCCAATGAGGATTGGAGATAAAGTACCTATCTTCCTGATCAAACTTCTTCAAGGCTCTGCTCTTCAGTAGCATCTTACCCACTTCAACATCTGGTAAAAACAGCCTGAAGACAAGAAATATCTCCTGCAGGGATTGCAGTTTGGGGCCTCCTTCATAAAGAGGACTTCAAATGAAACCAGAGCTGGTTATGAGCTAAGCATTCATTTTAATATAGCATCTGCTGAATTCACTTGGGGTCATCCTTACATTTATTTGCAAAGGAATTGTAGTCTGCTGTACTTTACTTGTGGTTTCTGAGAATAGTTTTTCTGTCTTCTGCACTCCTCTCTTAATATTATTTTCTCCGAGCCAGCCTGTCTAGCCTGGTTCTGAAAAATAGGTGCAAGTTTGCGTTTTTTGAGTCCTAATACCCAGCTCTTGCTGGGTTATGTGAAACCCTTTCTTGTGTTGAACAGAAGAAGCCCATGATTATTGGTACCACAGATTCTCACATTCTTAATCAGTTCCACCTGGCCAATAAACAGTAAAGCCAGGACAGCTTCTCTTCTGTGTGGGTTTTCTACTTTATGGGTAATAAAACTGTCTTTGGTGTGATTTAGGAATCCCTTTGATGCCTGCTAGTTTACTGTATTGATATTTCAGGGGTGTTGGCAGTCATTGGTGAGACTTCACCACTGCCATCCCTGAACTGTGGCAGTGAGGTAGTCTGGGTAAATTGCAGGGAAACACAGCTGGTAACCCATTTTCTTTAACTTAAATCCATGAAGGAAAAATTTAGAAATGGCCTTGTTGAAAGGAGCAAGGTCAGGGGGTGGATGGATTTCTTTCAAATCTGGAGAAAAGAAAGAAGGGATGAAGGAAGGAAAGCAAGAAGTAAAAAGGAGAGAGAAGAGGCAATGTAATCTTTAAAATACTTTAGAATTTCCAAATTGTGTATTTGCAATGGTACTTTGCTGAAACTATTACTAGAAATCAAGCTGCTAGTCTGCAAGTTTTTTAAAAAATGATTTTATCCTTCTTTCCTCTTTTTTACATTTTTTATTCTAATTTGTTATATACAATAGCAGAATGCATTACAATTCATATTACACATATAGAGCATATTTTTCATATATCTGGTTGTATACAAAGTATATTCACACCATTCATGTCTTCATACATGTACTTAGGGTAATGATATCTGAAAAGGGATTAAATCTTTTTTAAGAACTTGATGGAAAAAAAATGAAGGTGGGCTATTATTTAGCTTTTCTGTATTTAGCTGTGTATAAATGTGACCTCTGCAGATTTCAAGAAACAAGTATTGGGAACATTCTCTTATCCCCTGTCCAGCTTTAAGTTTGAGGCCTTTTATTTTCATTGCTTGTGTTTAGTAATGTGTTAATGTTTCATGGCATTGGCTTTTCATTGTTTTTTAAATTTTTATTTTTTCTAACCAATTTGTATAGGATTTTTGAAGGGGGAAAGACTAAATGGTATGGGAGTTTAAGAAGATCAGAACACATACCTGAAAGTGAATGCTTTTGTGAATTTGGAAACCTCTGGTAGGTTGGCACTATTTATTTTGAACAATTTCTTTTAACCACACCAACTGTTAAAATTGGAAACTCCTTTGGACTTCGAAATGGTTTTCATGACATAGTGCCCTTCTCCATATTAGTGTTTATAACCTTGCCTGCAGTTAGTTATTGGGGCCACTTCTTGAATGGAATAAATGCCATAAATCTTATCGTTGCTGTCATTGTCATATTTTAATCAAAGGCAATATGGATATGCCATAGTTTAAAGAGCTTAGGGAATATTCTCTAATACACAAGAGAAAACTCTTCCATTAGTGCTTAGCACCCAAAAATTATTTATCAAATGTATGGCAACTTTTAGCATCGATATGTTTGAAAGATGCAAGTTTTCTCCTAAAGTGCCATTTCCCCAAATCCACTAATAGACATTATTGAATTTTTAAAATATTCATATAATTGAAAAATATGCTCAGGAAAGATTTGTTAATCATTTTTTTAGATGAAATAAAATACTAGACTCAGCACAGTGTGTTAGAATAGACAGGATGTGTGGGGGGTGGGCGGGGGTTTGTTCATTCAATAAACATGTACCTAGTATTTCAGTTATGCATTAGGTACTACAAAAGTGTTGGCACCACAAAAATAAATAACATGCAATTCCTATCCTTGAGCATTTGGAAAATAATATATTTTTTAAAAAAAATTATTTGATTTTCAAATAAATTATTACAATAAGAAGTGATAGTGCTTTAATAGTGTATAATTTTTTCTGGAGTCATTGAGATGGGCTCCCTGAAGAGGTAACTTTTGAATTGAACCTTGAGTGATGAACTAGGGTTTACAGGCATGTCAGAGAAGAATATTATAGTTAAAAAGAGAAGTCCAAGAAGACTTTGAGGAGCAAGGGCACAAAATCTGTCTGGGAATAGCCAGAGTACAGACAATAAGGACAAGAATTAAGCAATGCAATTTCTTCTTTTACTGCCTAATTTTTACTTGTTAGCCACTCTGGCCAAAAGGTTTATGAAGGAGAAGGTTGGTTGGCACTTGTTTCTCATCTTACACTATATAAGATCATCAAAAATGTTTTAGAATAGAAGAGTAAATAGTACAACAATTCTAAACAGGAATGTTAGACTTCAGGCAGCACCTCATGACCACATTCCTCATTCTTCTAGGGGACCACTATTTGTATAAATTCTCTATGTATATTTATTAATAATGCATATCTAGTCTTTTAACAAATTTGAAATAAAAAGTTTGATATCTTGACACTATATGATCACAATTAATACAGGAAATTTCTTACATTCATGTAAAGTCAACATTTCTAGTGGCTTTTAAACAAGAAAATTTAGACATTGATACTTGAGTTTCAGTTAATCCTAAGTGTGTGGGGGTGGGCGGATTTTTATCTTGGTGTTTGTCTATATGAGTTAATATTTATAAAACTTATTTTGCATGTATTTCTCCATGGAAATAAAACTTATTCAAATACTAATAAATTATTATGTCATTATAATTGAAGCTTGGTGAGAGTTTGACTCAGTTACCTGCCCCACATTATGCATACCTATTTCTTTCATACTTGGGGTAGTCAAAAAGGGAGAAGTCAAAATATCATTTAAAATGCTTATATTTTTAAACTTAAATTAACAGAGTAAATCTTTGGGTTTAGGAAATGTTGTAGGATACACTGATGAATACCTTGCTGGATTATTAGAGATCATTCTCCCTCTCTTGTTTTTCAATTCAAAAGTATAATATTCTGGGGAGAATTGTAGCATTACATTGGGTGAAAATTGCTTATTTAAAACATAGAAACAAAGGTATTATTAATTCTACCATAAAAATTCACATTCAAAAGAATAATCTCAGGCTATAGTCATTTCAGTTTTTAATGTACTAAAGATGTATTCTTGAGGCTTTATCTGGGCAAATGACCATTCCACTTAATGAAATTAAATATCAGTTAATTGAAGATATGAGTTTTAGGATCATATATGATGTGAAACCTTGTCTGCTTTAATTATTTTTTTTCCTTTTAAAATGGGCTATTTTACTTCTTGTAAATGCTGCCCTCTGAAAATGCATTGTTTAATGCATTTAGGGGACAAAAAAATCATGTCCCTCTGCCTAAAAACACAATTGATTGTTGCTCTCTGTACCTCATATCTAAGAAAGGCTTATCCTGCCTGCTTTGCTAAGCTGCTAGATGGGTGAAAAAAGCCTGGTGTGAGGAACTGTAATGATTCCGGGACACTGAGGCACTCTGGGTTTATTCCTAAGCAATAGGTTTTTTTGTTTGTTTGTTTGGTTGTTGTTGTTGTTGATTTGTTTTTACTGCAAGATTTCAGAGCCAGGAGAAACTATGGATGGACAGATGGATAGATGGCCATGTGACTATCCAAAGACAGATGCCATGTTCTCCCCTACACCCCAGTTAGGAAAATGGCTGGTTACTGGTTTTGATTCTTAGATGTGATTGTATTTTCTTGGGCTGCAGAGATTTCTAGAGCCTACCGCAGCATACCTGGGGTCAGTATGCTGGGGCATTAAGTTAAGATTAGTATATGGTGATTCCCAAGAAGTTATCAGCCATTTCCCCCAGGAGTCTACATGACCTCAGATATATCCACAGTATTAAAGCAAAAAGGAAATTCACTTATAATTTGCTGGTATGGTGACTAAATGAATCATTAGAAATTTTCACAGCAGTCTTAGGAAGAAAACTGCTTCCTAAGGGCAGGTAATTTTCCCTTCTCTCCTCTTCCTTTTATACAGTACAACATCATTTATCGCCTTTAACATACTATATGATTTACTTGTTTATTACATTTTTATCTGTATTCCCTCCACCCCCAAAAGCAAGCAGAGATCATCTTGTCTCTTTTATTTACATATGTGCTTCCAACATCTGTAACTGTTGATCTTGTCTAATATTTTTAAATGACATAGTTTCATATTTAAACCTCAAAAGATTTTTTTAAATGTATCCTCTTTTTTGAAGGCCACCAATGACTTCCATGTCCCTACCTTTTTTTCTGACTCTTAGTTGATCTTTAGACTCTTGTAACTAACTACAAGAAAAGTTTTAGAAATGACTAACAATAGCTGGCTAAAGCCTTGTAATTCAGATATAGTATTGTGTAGTTGTTATGAGCACAGCTGTGCTATCATACAGACAGATTTGAAGCCTAGTAGTTGTGTAACTTTGGATAAGTTGCTTAAATCCTCTAAGATTTAGTTTCTTCATCTGTAACAGTGGTGTAATATTTAATTGAGGAAATCGTTATGAAGATTAATTAATCTTGGTTTTCACTTGACACAGTAAGAAGGGATGATGGCTACATTGAAAGGAATAACTATTCTGAGAGTTGAAACAACTTGTGTATTATAGAACCTTTGAAGATATTTCACTTTCCAACATTGTGGTATGATCAGTATCACTCTAGGGAAAATCAGCACACAACCTACTTTTTAGTGTGACATTTCTCACTGTGGACCTTGGGTAAATACTCTCCAGGAAACACAAAAGTTGTTATGATAGTTTGAATGTGAGTTGTCCCCAAAAGCTCATGTGTGAGACAACACAAGATGTTTCAGGGGAAAAAATGATTGGGTTGTGAGAGTCTTAACCTAATCAGTGAATTAATCCCCTGAAGGGGATTAACTGAGTCATAACTGAAGTGGTAGGGTGTGGCTGCAGAAGGTGGGAATTGGTGCATGGCTTTGATGAATATATTTATATCTGGAGATTGGAGTTTCTCTCTATCTCTGCTTCTTGATCATGGTGATGTGAGCCACCCTCTCCTGCCATGATGTTCAGCCTCACCTGGAGCCCTGAGGAATGGAGCCGGCCTTCTATGGACTAAGAACCTTCGAAACTCTGAGCCCTCAAATAAACTTTTCCTCTTGCGATTGTTCTGGTCAGGTTCTTTAGTCACAGCATCAAAGAAGCTGACCAAAACAGAGGTATATGATCAAGGCTCATGTTAGAGTCTGTAAACAAGTCAAAATAACACCTGGCATTTTGCCAGGGGAATGTTAGAGTTCGTAAACAAGTCTGGATGGTGCCTGGCAAAATGTCAGAGGGAGTGGTTTGAGAAGTAACAAAACCGAGCCATTAAGTGTAGAGATTCCTGATTGGTTGACTGATGTATCTAGTTTATGCTAATTAGATAAGCTGTGTGGAATGTATAAATACTGCTCCTGTCCTGCAATAAACGGCTCCCACTCCTGCTGTATCAAGTACACAAGTTCTTTGTCACCCCCCGGTTATTTTGCTGCAGCCAGACTGTGGCAGGCTCAGTTTGCCATTTCTTGTCAATCACCAAGTGAATCACTTGAGAAAATTCTATTAGTTATAACTGATTTTTATCTGAAAAAGATAGAAATATAGTTTTTTTTCTATCATTTTATAACCTAGGCAAATTCTTACATGCATGCCAGTTCTTTGAATAGAGTTCATGGTAAGTAGCCCTTAGATTGTTTTGACCACTTAGATCTCCCTAATTCAGAGTTCTGAAGGCTTTCTCTTTATCAGTAGGACTGGGATATGACACCCTGAATGCTATGTGATTTTAGGCTGCAGTCACTGAGTATCATTCACCTGCCACTCAAAGCCACCAGTACCTCTAAGAACTGAGTATCCCTGGAAGTAACTCTCTTGGTCCTTTTTAATTATCTGAGTTTAAATGACTTTTCAAGGTCAAAAATGCTATCATAAGGAGGTAATGTTTGTAGTCTCTTTGAAAATTTAATGCTTTCACAGGACAGTTATTTATACACAGCAATTTTCATCTTAAACTGCATGACAAAATGCATATTTCATAAGCTCTTATTTACCCATAAATAGAATGAAAAGGCTAAATGGAATTTATTAAGTTATGATGATGTTTGTTAAACTTGCCAGCTTAAGGCCAAGATAGCATGGAAACTAATTAGTAAAAACTGAGGAAAGTTGTATCATGTGATGCCATTTTCTCCAAAATTTTCTTTTTTCTGTATGATGGTATGTAAGTAAAACCCAGGCTCTACATTATTCTTTTTCAGTTGTCTACCATTTCAGGTCCATTGTATTAATTACGCACAACAGGCCCTTAGCTTAGGTCTACCAGCTCTTTTAAGGCCTTTTGAAAATAATTTGAGTGCTGAAAATGTATGATGTGCTCCAAAATCTAAAAAAAGAATACCATAAAACTAGTGTTGATACAGGTTTAATTAAATGTCTATCAAGCATAATATTGAGTCAACTTCATTAATTGTTAAAATTAGTATTCATAAAATTTTCATGACATTTGGAAACAATCTTTAATTTAGATTTCCCTTTTTGTAGGAATTCCTGAGTACACAAAAAGATTATCATAAAAGTATAACTGTAAATTCAGTGAGATGCTTAGCCAAAGAATTTCAGGAACAAAAATTACAAAAAAAAAGTCCCTTCATAATATTTTAGTTACAAAACAATCAAGCTTATGTGTAATTTGAGAATATTTTAACATATGATGGACTAAGTATAGCAATAAAGTAATAGCAATAATGAACAAGTATCAAATGTTCATTTTGTGGCAAATGTTATTCTAAGCTCTTGCCTATTATGGATAGGTCATTAATTTAATTTTTTTATTCTTTCTTTCTACTTCATATCTAATAAATCTCCAGTTCAATATTTTACCTGAAATTTAAAACCCCTCCAATTATTTTTCTGTCCATTGATACATGTCCCTCGCCAATGCAAGATTTCATCTCAAATGAACTACTTCAAAATTCTCCATGCATCCCCTATTGGAGTTCCCCCAGTTCTGTCTCCAGGGATACAGTCACCTTTAAAGATGAAAGTCTGCTTAATCCCTTCAGTGGCTCTAAATACGATCACAATCAAGTACTAAACCCTAAACATGACCTACAGCCTCAACTATTTTACAACCAGCTTTTTCTCAGGGCCTCCTCTTTGTGCTTTAGCCAGAGGAACTGAACATGTCTTGTAGTCTCCTACCTCGGGCCTCAGGAAAGAGGATATCAGGGTTGCTCAGGAGAGGAGCTGTTCATTACAGGGAAGCAGTAGGAGTAAGACTGTTTATCAAAGATTACTATCAAAGGGAGGACCTGAGTTCCCCCTTGAGAAGCAAAGGAAGAAACAAACATTTATTGACACATGAGGATGTGTTCAGGGCCTAGCCAGGTACTTTGCACATGCAGTCTCATTAAATATCTGGAACCACCATCTGTAGCTGATGTGATCATTGAATGCCTGGGTGAGACGCTCAGGGAAGCACAGTTAATGAACACAGAATTGGGATCTGAACTGGCCTGGGAAGCCAATGTTTCTTCTACTCACCACAACAGCTTCCTTTGCTGTTTGATCATTGTATAGGTCTAGTCTGCCACAGAGCCTCAAGCCACCAAGAATATATGCATAAATGATGGGCAAATGGAACTCCAGAGTAAATCACCTCCAGTCAAGGCATCTCCTTTCAAGAAGACCATGCCCTTCGATCTGGGTGATGAGAAGATTCTTGCAGAGACTGAGTGACCTTCCCCACCTGTATCTAGGTGCAAACCCTAAACATGACCTACAGCCTCAACTATTTTACAAACAGCTTTTTCTCATGGTGCTTCAAGACCATATTAGTAGGGTACT
This sequence comes from Marmota marmota marmota, assembly GCF_001458135.2. Taxonomy (NCBI): domain Eukaryota; kingdom Metazoa; phylum Chordata; class Mammalia; order Rodentia; family Sciuridae; genus Marmota; species Marmota marmota. Next base: position 47,040,380 of record NW_025999853.1, on the reverse strand, counting down.
ATTATAGACAAATCTGATGCATATAAGAATTCTTCCAGCATTGTTTCCTCAGAATTAAATGTAGTTCCCTGAAGACAATGACACAGGATTTCCATGGCTTTAAAAAGTACCTGGGAACATTGTTCTGCTTGTTTTCTATAGCATGTAGATATAAATATTTTAAAATGTTCACTGGAGCAAAGCAGGTAACCACTTGGAGGTTTGCCTGGCAGCAGTTTACCACCCGCCAATGAATTTCTCATGCCAAAAGCTCCTTCTCTCAGAGAAGAAGCAGATGAGCGGCCAGATGACAGCCACATGTGTGAGAGGTGGAATGTCAGCCTCCATCAAAGTTTCTCAGAAACTCATCCATAATTATATTACTCTGTGTTGCTTTCTCTATGCTGGTTTTAAAAAACATCTGTTTAAAGATGGAACAAAGACTTATGACACTTTCAGATCGGCTCTTTGATTAAAACAGGAACCAGCAATGACTTCCAATTGTCTTTTCCCTGGCATTTTCCCTGAATTTTTAAGTTAACAATTAAGAATATTTATTTCTATATTTCTCTTCACTGCCCTCTAAATGTTTCCTTTTTATTTTTTTAATATTTATTTTTTAGTTATAGATGGACACGATATCTCTATTTTATACTTATGTGGTGCTGAGGATTGAACTTAGTGTCTCACACATACAAGGTGAGAGCTCCGCCTCTGAGCCACAACCCCAGCACCTATAAATGTTTTTCAAAAATACAGACCTTTTGATTGTGTTTTATTCCCAGCAAACCACAGTGCAACAAACAAAATATCTCCTTTCACATTAAGCACAGTGCTAGAGGGAGGACATAACTGTCCAGGCAGTGAGAATGGGCACTTACCTGGTGGGAAGGGAAACCATCCATCATGATCTACCATTCAGTTTTATTTCTGGACGTCATCAGGAGCTGGTAGAACTTCTAGTTCACCAGGAATGATGCTGAACCTGAACTCCTCTGGGATGGCGGAGAATGTGGAAACTGTGATATTCCTCAGGTAGATGGGTGTCTGTGGGAGGTGACATGGAGCAGGAAATGGAATTCCAAGGAATATAGACCTAGAAGGAGTTGTTTCTTCTATTTTCTAGGGTGAGACCTTGACTAAGATGTCTAACTTTTTAGATCTATTTTTTATCATAATACTTTTTGTTTGTGTATCTGTAAGGAACAAGTTAAATAAAGCATGTGTATTAGTTTATTAGGGCTGCCATTCAAATTTTCATAAAGGAGGTGGCTTAATACACAGAAATGTGTTCTCTTAGAGTATAGGCTACTCTGGAAGCTAGACGTCTGATATCTAGGTGTTGGCAGGGCTGTGTTCCCTCTGAAGTCCCCAGGGGAGAAACTTCCTTTGGTTTTTTTAAAGCTCCTGTTATTTCTTGATATTCCTTGGCTTGTGGCCACATAACGCCATTCTTTGCCTTCATCTTCACGTGGCATTTCTTCCTTGTTTTTCTGTGTGTCTCAAATATTTCCCTCCTGATAAGGACATAGTCATAGGAAGCAGAGCCTGTCTTAATCTAGTATGACCTCATTTTGGCTTGCTTGTATCTATAAAGACCCTATTTCCATGTAGGGCTTAGGGGCTAGGACTTCAACATATCTTTTGGGGGGACACAGTCCAACTCATAACAGCAGGTAAAATGTTTAGCACAGTGACCATGTATGTGCGCATTAAATAGCCTATTATATTTTCAATTTTAGATATGTGAAAAACACAAATTGATGTTGGAAAGCTTCCTTTTAGTCCTAAAGAAACTTTTTTTGTGTGTGTGAGAGCTTTAGTTTATTCATATTCCCTTACTTACACTCCACAGTTTTGTAGAGTCATAGATTTCCACTTTTGAGACTTTGGAGGTCACTCATCACAGTACCCCATTCAGCTAGTTTTGGAATATCTTAGAACTTCTCTCAAAAGTTATTCTTTAGTCCCTGCGTATTTGACTGTAGGACAGGGAAATCAGCATGTTCATTCATATATAGCGTCCAAATAAATCCCTTTTTAGTCACCAGTCCAAAGTCTCCCTTTAGAAGTCATAGAAGAGCAAATCTATGTCAGCTTTCTTTGCTGTGTTAGCCTTTCATCTTCTCCAAGTCAGTCACCAGGTCCACCTGATCCCAGCTTAGTTCTAGTTTATCAACCCAGTTTCCTCTCTGGGCTGTTTTTGATATGGCCACAAGTTTTCCTAACATTATTATTATTAATACTCTTCAATTTGTCTGTGGTAGTTAAGATTATTTTCCTTGTCAGGACTGATGGTGGATGAGATCCCTTGGAGATTTCAGCTCTGATGAAATAAATGCAGGCTGTGGTTTGATCAGTCTGAGAGTGGATCTGAGGCTGGGCCCCCCAAGCTGACCATGGGACTGGGGAAGGGGCAAAGTGGTGCTCAGTGCAATAGTGTTTATGGTTCAACTTGTACTTCAAATAGTGCAAACAAAAGATGCACAGGTAATGTAAATGACATCATAGTTATGACCAATTTATTTCAACTCTTTTGAAATGGGTGGTCATTAATAGGTGGATCTCTTAGACACATAGGGACAATTCCTTAACATCTAAATACAAATAGAATCTACAATTTTTATTATATTTTATTTACTATTTGTTTGCTAATATTGCTTAGGAAGAAATTATATTTCTAATTGTTATTTTATTTTTACCCATTTATTTGCAAGTTCTTATAATGCCCAACAAATTGATACATGAGCTCATAACTATCATTTTCTTCATTATTGCTACTATAACATACTTATTAATGACCTATTAATGACCACCCATTTCAAAAGAGTTGAAATAAATTGGTAATAACTATGATGTTACATGTTAGTGCCAATATCACTCTGTGCAGTTATTATGGTATAGATGTGAGGTGTCCCCCAAAAGCTCATGTGTGAAGGAAAGATTAGAGATGAAATGATTGGGTTACAAAAGTTTTGTTTGTTTTGGTTTTGGTACCAGGAATTAAACCCAGGGGCACTTAACCACTCAGCCACATCCCCAGCCCTTTTTATTTATATTTTTTATTTTGAGACAGAGGTCTCACTGAGTTGCTTAGGGTCTTGTTAAATTCTTTGAACTTGAGATCCTCCTGCCTCAGCCTCCCAAGCCACTGGGATTATAGCATGCACCACTGTGCCCAGATGTATTATGAGAGTTCTAATCTAATGAGTGCATTAATTCCTGGATAGGTAGTAACTGGTGGTAACTGTATACAGCTAGGGTGTGGATGGAAGAGGTGGGTCACTAGGGATATGCCTTTGGGGTATATATTTTGTCCTTGTTGAGTCGAGTTCTCTCTCTGCTTCCTGGGGTCATGTCCTGAGCTGCTTTCCTCTGTTACCCTCTAACAAGATGTTCTTCTGCCTCTTCTAGGGCCCAGAGCTATAGAGTTGACCATCTATGGATAGAAAACCCTCAAACCACCGTGAGCCCACAAATGAACTTTTGCTCTTCTAAAATTGTTCTAGTCAGGTCTTTTGGAAACAGGAGTGAAAAAGATGGCTAAAATAACAGTATTGTGAAATTCATCCTCAGGATACGGGGTATGTGCACAGGATTTTAACTTACACACACACTCACACACACACAAACTATATATATATATATATATATATATATATATATATATATATAGAGAGAGAGAGAGAGAGAGAGAGAGAGAGATAGATATACACACACACACACACATATATATATATAGCTTATGAGGATATAGTGCATTAAAATAACAAGGGGATTAGCAAGGATGGTGGAATGTGATGGTCATCATTATATAAAGTACATGTATAAAGACTTGAATTAGGTGTCAACATACCTTATATACAGAGATAGGAAAAATTGTGGTATATATGTGTTTTAAGAATTATAATGCAAAAAAGTACATGTATAATGGCATAAATTGACGTGAACATACTTTATATACAGATACGAAAAATTGTGCTCTATATGTGTAATAAGGATTATAATGCATTCCACTGTTGTTGTGTATTTAAAAAATAATAAAATCAATAAAAAAAAGATATTTTGTAGTGGATTATATCATAGTAAGTGGTGATTTTTTTTTAATACTAATGGAAAAAAGTTCTGGAGTATATTTTAATACTAAATTAACTAAGCAAATTGATTCAATCTATTTTTAGTTTGATTTTTTTTTTTTTAGTTAGGTCTTCTATTCCTCTGTGTTACTATGTTACATTAGATATATATGCTTGTCCATGGATAACTATGAATATTTATATATGGCTTATTTACCAATAATAATGTTTTAACAAGACTAATTTTATTATGTTGTGCTTTCTTCATATGGATCAATAATGAATGTAAAAACAGATGGAAAAAAAATAACGAGGGTGACTTGAATCTGTGGGACTTACATACCTTGGTTAATTTGAAGATCAAATGATATAATGTGTGAAAACAACATTAGCAAGTGACTGCAGACACTTACTGAGACTCACCATGTGCCAGACTGTTCTACAATCTCTGCCTGTGTACACTTATTTGATCCTCACAGAAACCCTATGTGGTATGTCCTAATAACATCTCCAGAAGGAAGAACTAAAGCACGGGGTGGCTAAGTGACTTATAGTCACAGGACTAGTTAATGAAAGATTGGGGATTCAGATGCAGCCATTTGCCCGAAAGAATCTGTTCCCATAACATAGGTTAAAAACATAAAGTGGTCATACAGTATATTACAAAATAATGTATTTTTATTATTTAAAATAAAGTTGTTGAAAACACAAAAGTTTTACTTAATTTTTAAAGCATATTTATTTGATTATTTTTGTCTAAACAAATTAGGTATTAGAGAAGTCTGAAATTTATTTTAGTTCAAGGATATCTAGATTCTATTCCAGGTGTTTTGTACAATATTAAGAAAGCCTTAGTCAAATGTACAGGTACACTCCTATAATCCCAGCCACTTGGGAGGTTGAGGCAGGAGGATCATAAGTTGGAGGCCAGCCTCAGCAATTTAGTGAAATAAAATTAGTAAAATAAAAAGAGCTCAGTGGTAGAGCACTTGCCTAGAATGTGCGAGACCCTGGGTTCAATCTTCAGTACCATATACCTACCCAAAAAAGTCCTTGTAGATGGCTTTAGCTGAAAAAAATTTTCTCAAGCATTTTTTGGTAACTTGTTAGGATAAACATAAAGAATCACCATTTTTTTATAAGGTATAAATTATATTCACTAGTCTTAAAGATTGGTTTTACCCAGTGATTGTTAGAGTGTTGACTCACCAAATAAAACCTAACACAGTTTTGACTCAAATCTTGTTCTCGTGTCTGGCATTGCCCTAACTCATAGTCAAAGGACAATCCTATTGCAAATGACTATGAAATTCTACTTTGCATTAATCTGAAAATCAAAATTCTTAGAAAAATTGGACATCTCTCATTTTCCCCTTGAGAATTTGCTTCCTTAATGTTGCCCTTTCAGGTCACCAATATTTTTTGATGACATTGATAGATGAAGTAGCAGGTGATTCCCAGGGATGGATATCTTGTTCCAAATCTAATTGATTGTGGCACAAAAGCCTTTTATGTTTCTGACTCATGACCAAGAGAGAGATAAAGAGATTATACCCTCTGCTCTCACAGCATGTGGGAAATCAGTGTGTGAGGGGCCATCCACACTGGGGGGCTGGATAGACAGGAATTGAATTCAGGATTTATTTATGTCTTTCTTTTAACTTTCTTTTCTTTTTTTAAAGTTAAGGGCATTAATTATATATTAATTTAATAGACTGCAGTATATTAGTATATACTGTAGAGAAAAAGTGTGACCTGCCCCATGAGCACAAGCTCTGGAATTAGATTCCTTGGACTCAACTAATCTATTTTTACTTTGTAGCCATGTATCCACAGGAATGTTACTTAGTAACTCAGGGCTTCAATTGCCTCATCTACAAAACAAGAATGAAAATGGTAGCCATTTCATCTAGTATTATTAGGATTATCAGTTAATCCTTATAAAACAGACCAGTAACTGACATATAGTAAGCCTTTAATGAAAGTTCACAATTATTATTATTATCAATAAAGAACACTATTATTTCTCCTTCCTTTTATGCCTGGCAAACTTCTACCCATTTTTGAATATTCTATTGGCCCTTCTGTGAAGTCTTTTCTGACAGTTATTTGCTTTTCCTTGGAACTTCCATATTAAATTGTCTACTATTCTCTAAGAATGTACTTGTAGGGTTTTTTTTTTTTAACTGCACTAGCTGTGAAGTCACAGATATCAGAAATTATTTAATTTGAGGAGCAATTCATAGCACAGCACTGAGTGTAATAGCCATATGTAATTGGTTTGTAAATAAAAATTGAGAGGGTGCTGGGATATAACATGATTTTTGTTATATTTATTATCTGCGCTTAGTTTTAAGTGTACTGCCAAGTTAAAATTCATTGCCAGAATCTGTTACAATATTGACAAAAGCAAGGCAACTGAGTTACCCTAAAAGAGGTTATCAGAATCCCAGTATAACTGAAGAAATGGTTCTGAAATTATACATATTTTTGACAGAATGATAGAAGGTCATGTGAATTATAAAAGTCATATCTGGTTTCCCCACTTTTAATCTCAATCCCTTCAAATTCTTTCCTCCTGACAGATTGATTTTTTTTTTTCGTATATCACAGCTTTCAACAATTTTTCTGCTCCAAAACTCACAATGTTTTTCAATACCTAGTGAAAGGTATTTCAGGTAAATTTTTTGAGTGGTTATTTGATATCAGACACTAAGCTAAGCATTTCCATGTATTATCTTATATAGTCCACAAAAATATGTTATTAGAAAAGAAACTTGTGAGAACAGATCCATGTCTTTTGAAGTTCATGTAATTCTCAGATGAATGCCTGATGAGTGCTCTCAAAAATACTGAGTGAATAAATTGTGTACTATTAGTATTCCTGTTTTATAAATAAGGAAAATAAGAAAGAAAAACTAATCCAAAGTAAAGGGGGAGTTGGGCTTTTAACCCATGTGGTCTGTCTCCCTCTTCTATAGTTGGACATCTTAAAGTAGAATTCTTCCCTTTGAATTCAAGGAAAGGCAAATTCTGGTCTTGCACAAGTTTTAGACTGCCTTTTCCTATTTTTCATTCAACCTGCCATACTGATTTCTAGTGATCAAGAAATTGTCCTCTTTAGCCTTCCATTTTTACTGATTTTGTTCTTTGTATTGATCTTGTTCCTCCAGATAGATTTCAGCTCTTGGAAAGTCGTGTGACTTTCTACACTTCATGGTTTCTCACTTATTTGATTCAGCAGCTGAGCTTTACATATGAGACCTATTAAGTATTCATTTATTCAGTGAATATTTACTGATCACCAATGTTGTGTGTTTTGGGATCTGGAGGGGCAACAGTAATCAGGAAAGGCAATGTCTTTTCAAGAAATTTATATTTGAAGGCAGAATATAAACAAAAACAGATAAATATAGTCACACAGAGATAAATTTAGTGAAGAAAATAGAACTGAGGAAAGAGTGGCTAGGATTCTGGCTCAGTGGTAGAGCCCCTGCCTAGCATGTGTGGGGCACGGGTTTGATCCCCAGCACAACATAAAAAAATAAATAAATAAAATTGTGTCTATCCACAACTAAAAACCAAAACCAAAACCAAAACAAAACAAAAATGAACTGAGGAAAGAGCTGGCAAGTGATGGCGGGTGTCTTAATTTGATGGCAATGGTGGGGGTTATGACAGCATTTCTGAGAAGGCAGCTTTTGAGGGAGGTGGGCAAGACTTGAAAGAAGAAGGGCATTCAAGAGATGATGCACTGGTAGAGGTGATGGCAAGTGGAAAGATGGGAATAAATTTGGCATGTCTGAGTAAGCAGACTTGTAGCCACATATTGAGTCATTGTGACTGGGAGGATAGACAGGCAGTTGGGCGATTATGCAATACAAACCCAGATTCCTTCATTCCCAAATCTGAAATCCAAAATACTGCAGAATCTGGAATTTTTGGAGACCTACATGGTGACACAAGAAGAAAATTTCACACTTGACACCTTGTGATGCCCCATTTTCAAACTCAGACACATTTATGATACTGCATGTCATTACTTTCATGATATGTGTATAAGGTATATATGAAACATAAATGAATATCATCTTTCGCCTTGGGTCTCATTCCCAAGATATCTCATTTTGTGTATGTAAATGTTCCGAAATCCAAAAATCACCCCAAATCTGCTATAGTTCTTTTCCCAAACATTTTGGGTAAGGATGCTCAAACCTGTCCCTTCTTGGCCATGGAAAAATTTTTTGAATTTAAATCACAATGGAACATCAAAGAAGGATGTTAAGCAGTAGAGAGAAATATTTGCCTTTACATTTTGAAAGATCATTCTTTTTTAAATTAATTAATTAATTAATTTTCATTTATTTTTATATATGACAGCAGAATGCATTACAATTCTTATTACATACATAGAGCACAGTTTTTCACATATCTGGTTGTATACATAGTATATTCACACCAATTTGTGTCTTCATACATGTACTTTGGATAATAATGATCATCACATTCCATCATCATTGATTATCCCATGCCCCCTCCCTTCCCCTCTAACCCTTCTGCCCTATCTAGAGTTCATCTATTCCTCCCATGCTCCCTATCCCTATACCATTATGAATCAGTCTCCTTATATCAAAGAAAACATTTGGCATTTGGTTATTTGGGATTAGCTAACTTAGCATTGTCTTCTCTAACTCCATCCATTTACCTGCAAATACCATGATTTTATTCCCTTTTATTGTTGAGTAATATTCCATTGTGTATATATGTCACATTTTTATGCAAATCAAAACCACTCTAAGATTTCTTCTCACTCCAGTCAGAATGGCAACTATTATGAAGACAAGCAAAAATAAGTATTGATGAGGATGTGGGAAAAAGGGTACACTCATATACTGCTGGTGGGACTGCAAATTGGTGCAGCCAATATGGAAAGCAGTATGGAGATTTCTTGGAAAATTGGGAATGGAATCACCATTTGACCCAGCTGTCCCTCTCCTCAGTCTATATCCAAAGGACTTAAAAACAGCATACTACAGGGACACAGCCACATCAATGTTTATAGCAGCACAATACACAATAGCTAAACTGTGGAACCAACCTAGATGCCCTTCAATAGATGAAAGATTATTCTTTTAAAAATAATTTTAGTGGAATAAGAGGGAGCAACTAGAGATCTCTTAGTCATTCATTCTGCTAATCCAGAAGAAAAGATACAATGTATATTCCAGGGCATAAGTGACAGAGATAGAGAGAGGGGGAATAACAAAGAAACAACAATAACACCCTCCCCCCAAAAAAACAGGAATATATTAAGAGAACGAGCCAATAGAATTTACCAATGAATTATATGTGATGGATGACTAAGAATTACAGATGATTCTTAGGTTTTGGGCAAATGATCTGGGTAGACCACAAAGCCATTTACCAAAGAAATGGTGTCTTAGGAAAAGGCAAAGAACAAAGAAATTTATAGATGGATCAAGGTATTATTGAGATAGATCACAAGTGCTTATTTAGTTCCTTACTTGTTCACCATCTTCATTCACCAAGGACTGAAAGCATTTTACAGGAGGAATGAATATTACAAATAACGATAGAAAAGACATAGAAAGCAAGGATGAAGGGAAATACAAGCAGAAGTAGAAAGTCAAGTACAAGGTGGAAAAGAAATATGCAGGTGATTAGACTCTAAATAGTTACTATTGCTCAATCCTGAATTTGGCTCTGAGGAGAAATGGAGTCTTGGTCAGTTACTTAATTTTTATCATCAGATCAGAGCAAGCATACTTATTCCTCAGAAGAGGCAACCATTTCTAGGCTTTATGTTTCAAAAAGAATTCTTCAAAATGAAACTCAGAGAAAGGTGTGCTGAGGAATTCAGTGTGAGAATTCTGATTCAATTCAGTCAAGAGCTTTCTCAGGAAAGAAGTGTATGACACAGGCATAGAATGTCTGAAAAACTGATAAAAAAACAACTTAGAGGGGGAACAACTTATTTTGGCTCATGGTTTCAGAGGATTCAGAAGATGGTCTGATAGCTCCAAGGTGAAACATCATGGCAGAAGGGCATGGTGGAGGAAAGCTGCTCACTTCATAGCAGCCAGGAAATGAGGGGGTTGGGTGAGGAAGGGGCTCTAGAAATATAGTCCCCCAGGACTTGCCTCCAGTGACCTATTGCCCCAGCCTTACCGGATCTTGCTATGGTTAACCACCTAGTAGTTCACTCAGCTATCAATGGATTACTTCAGCAAGTTGATTAATCTACTTGATGGATTAATCCATTGATGAGGTTAGAACCCTAATCCTTGCCTAAAATCCCTACCTCTGAACCTTGGCTGCATTGGGTTCAGGCTTTCAACACATTAACTTTTGGGGATACGTTCCAGACCAAAACCATAGCTACGGCTCTCTCCAGAATGCCACTGACAGTCTTCAGTGGAGAGACCCAGCTATTGGTCTCTTAGTGGATTTAGCCATGGTTGTTCATTGAGGCCTCTGATGGCCAGGGGTCTACACTAACTGCATATTTATGTGTGATGATCAAGATCTTGGCTTGTTATAAAATCCTAGAATGTTTTTGGGTCAAACTTCAAAGGCACACTACTTTTCTTTTTCCCTGTCCATTCTTCAATATTTTATTTCCTAAAACTATTCTTCCTATCTGGTCCTAGAGACAAGTGTGTGTGTTTGTGTATGTGTGTGTGGAGGTGTGGGTGGGTGTGGGTGTGCTTTGGCAGGGCCATATGTAGTGGTATTTGTTGGTAAAGAACTTGTACTCCTGCAATTCTACATGTCAGGCTATCTTGAATTTGGGGCCACGCCTCAAGACACAGGTGTTTATTTAAATATCTGGCTTATTTGGTAATTTTTAAAAGTGGGGTATAGAAAGATCTCTGTTTCTCTGATATAGATCTGTATAGGTACTTAATTTAAAATCTGTGATTTAAGGATGAAGTTAATTTGAACATGGGACTCTTCCCTTAAAATTTACTATGAACGTGCAAAGAGAACTTCACAGCAAAAAGATCTACTCCAAGTTCTAATGAAATTGCTTTTCATAATGAAAGATCCAATCTAATAGCATAAATATTTCAAAGTGCTACCTTTATTTGTACATATGATGGAAAGGCTCATAATGCAAAGAAATTATGATGGGAGAGCCGTATAAAATTCATATAAATATAAAGTCAGGCTTCACATCACTTAAATTTTTAGATATTAAATATTTAGGATGAGTGGTACAAGTAGTTCATACAGTTTAATACCCATAATTGTAAAACTAGTACCTAGAAGAAGAAAGGCATTAGCTTGCTAAAAAGAGGTAAGTACTTTCAAAGTAAAGTAATTTCAGTAGAAGTCAGAGGTAGTTTGGAGTTGTTGATTAAGATTGTTGGAATAATAAAAATTATAACATACTGCTATGTGTCATTATGCGTCATGTTTTATATCATTGAATAATGTCGGTGTGTGCTACCTCAATTATCTTTTTAGCCACCTCTGGTGGCAGTCATATAGTCACATAGTATTTTAAAGTCTCATATATTTAAAATACAGTATATACACATACCTACTGGGGATTGACGTAGGGCCTTGCACATACTAGGGAAATACTGTACCACACAGCTACATCCCCAGATGCATACACTTTTTTGTGTGTGTTTTAAATTGTTCAATTATACAAATGTTTATTAGATACCTATAGTTAAGACCCTATGTTAAAAATAACAAAGATGACTTATAGTCTAGTTGGGAGATAGTTCAAGCACAATTAACTCTAATAATAAACACATTTTAATAAATGCTTTATTGCAGGATCAAAAGGACAAAGAGATGGGAAGAGATTTGTTTCTATTATGAACTTATAAAAAGGTCTTATGAAGTTGAGAATATTATCAGGAAATAAATGAGGTAGACCTTTTATAAAAGGAGATGAAATGATTAAAGAATTATTGTAAATACGTCTTGGCATATTCCAATTTTTATTCAGTACCTATTATTCTTAAACTGTGATATTTTTAATATTACAGGCAATATCAGATACCACAAAAAAAGATTTCCTGGTTTAACCTATTTTATTTATTTATTTATTTATTTATTTATTTATTTACCAGTTAGATCATTATACTCATTTCAGACCATAGGATAAAAAGTACTTGTTCATAAACTCACTTGTATGAGTTACATCTTCCACTGTTAAGGTGCATCAGAAACCAAGTTTGTTGTTTGCATCAGAGGATCAATGTGAATTTTACTTTGGAAAAATTATTAAACTTCTGAATCTAAATTTCCTTATCTCTGAAAATGGAAATAAGATCATTTCGTTGTTCTCTTTGTGTCATTTTCAGGTTTAAGTGAGTTAATTTGAGAGAAAGGACTTATCCTTGGCATACAGGTTTTGAAGAACATAATTAAGAAAGATAGGGGAAATTAAAGCATTCCTATTAAAAAAAAAAAAAACAATATGGCATCTCCCAGTATCGGGTATTGCTATTTTTGAAACCCACAGAACCATTACATATTCTACAATTACTGGTACACAATTTGGGCCATAGCATGGTTTCAGGTGAAGATGGACAATATTCTGGTTAGAGAGTCTACTATGTAGAGACCAGCTTTGAAAGAATTCTTACAGTATATAGTCCAAGAAGAAGAGCAATGAATTAAAGAGGAGTGGTAAAATATAGCAAGTTAGGTTGTATAAAAAGTCAGTGAAACCTGTTGTCATCTTAAATGAGGAAAGACTGAAGATGAAGCCATATATATA
>NW_025999853.1:47010344-47024509 GCF_001458135.2 Marmota marmota marmota | reverse complement strand
AAAAAAAAAAAAAAAAAAAAAAAAAAAAAAAAAAACAACTTGTGATCAAAATTTAAATAAATTAAAGAACAAGTGTTCTCATCCAAAACCTTCCCGGATTCCCAATTAAGTTCAGTGGTATCAGTTGACGCCTCTTTCCTTCCCTGCTCCTCCCTACCAAATTGCAAGGCTTTGAAATTCTACTCTTCTGGAAGAAGGAAGAGGTACTCTGCTGACATGCTTCCTTAGTTAGGTAAGACAGGGTTTTCTTTCTCTTTTGTTCACACACAGAATATTGAATATGTAGAGAGGCACGGAGGTTTTCAGTCATTGCTTGCCTTAAAAATATCCTAATTTACACTTTCTGATGTCAATTTGAAACTTTTCTTTTTATAATAAAACTGTGTGAGAAGGTTTCATGTCTACTGGGTAATGATACATTAAGTATGGAAAACTTCTTTAGCTTCCTTTTCTTCTTCCTAAGAGAACACTGTAGGAGCTTAAGGAAATTCCTTGTTGATAACAAAGAGCTAAAGCTGTGCTTTAATACGTCCTTAGCCAGAGCACATCTCTTGTTTTCTTGAACTCAAGGATAGGGTTCCTTGGGAGGTCAGTTCATCTGACTTGCCCTCCAATCCCAGCCCTTAATAGAGGGCTTAAACTGAGACAACTGAGTAAATGGTGAAGATAGACAGAAGTAAAATTCAGAAACCTTGAAAAATTAAATATAATTTTTAACCTTCTGCTTCCAACCCAGATGGAATAATGAACTGAATTTTCCCTCTCATGTGAAGTAACTAGAAAACAAGATGGAATATTTAACTAGTGCACATAGTCAATGGTGGGTAGTGATCCTTGGGAGATAGGAAACCAAACATGTGAGTTCTAGATTGCCACAGTTTACTGCCTTGAGAGAGGCTTTGGTATAGGCAGAGAAAACCTAGGCAGAGATTTATGGACTTTCTGAATTGGGGAGATGGGGTATATGGGGGAGAGGGTAAAAATACTGAAATTCAGGGGACAGCTTTACATGGGGAGAGTTTTCAAACCTCAGGAGAGTCCCATGTGAATATTTAGTTACTGTAAAGGCATGTGTGTGAGGAAAATACCTGGGACTGGGGCAGAATCATTTGAGGATATTGGTGGGAAGAGTGACTGGCACTTACATAAGCTTGTGTATAGTTCCTACCAGTCATATTCAGAGACTTATAATTCATGAGAAATTGGGTAGAGAACTCAGAAGGGTCTTGCTTCATTAATGGGGAATAACTAACCTTAGACTAAATGCTGTTCTTATCTTACCTAGCACATCTTAAAAGAAAGGTTCAAAAGGATAAACTGTTTCAATGTAACCTATTTCAGAAAAAATCTTTAAGAATATTTATAGGAAAACATTAATGTGCAGTATTTGAAATGGTAAAATTCATAATATCTGGCATCAATCAAAGATTACCAAACCTGCAAAGAAGCAAGAAGTTACTACCAATAGTGAAGAGAAAAATCAATTGGTTAAAAGCAACCCAGAATTAACAAAGAAAGATGTTAAGAAAGCTGTTATAACTGTATTGCACATGTTTAAAAAGTTTAGTGAGACTCAGAAAATACAAAATTATACAAAATAAACTAGAGAAAACTATAATGTCTAAAATGAAAAATGCATGAATTAAATTCATAGATTAGACACTGCCCCGAAAAGATTAATAATTTTGAAATGTAGTAATAGAAACCACCAAAATGAAACACAAAGATTAAAAAAGAAGGTACAAAACAGAATTGAGGGTGTAGTTCAATGATAAAGGGCTTGTCTAACATGCCCAAGATCATGGGTTGGAGTCCTTAGAATCTCAAAAATAAAAAGTATAAAATAATTTTATTGAGCATCATTGAACTGTGGAACAACTTCAAGCAGCTGATTATATGTGTAATGGAATCCCAGAAGTGCAAAAGGTAGAACAAATATTTGAAGAAATAATGGCTGAAAAGTTTCCAAATCTGGTGAATGCTGTAATTGCACAAACCCATTAAAAAAACAATGAATTGTAGGCACAGATATATAAATAAAACCATGCCATGAAATTTAGAACAAAAAATTGCAACACTAGTAGTAAAGAAAAAATCCTTAAAGTTACTAGAGTGGGGGATAAGTTACACAGAAAGGAAATTTATAAGGATGATTGACAACAAATTTCTTCAAAAATGAGAAACAGTGAATAAATTGAACAAACTATAAGGGGAAATAGACAAATTCACAATTATACATGAAATGTCTTCTCTAAATATTTGACACAGAAAATCAGAAAAGAATATGGAAGATTTGAACACTACTATCAACCAACTTGACTTATTTGGCATTCACAGAACACTCCATCAAAGAAAAACAGGTAAACTATAAAAGTAGGCTAGAAATTTCACTATTGTTTTGAGGTCAAACGTTCTTTCGCAGTGCACCAGAACACTTAGCAAACTAGATTTCATTCTGGGTCATAAGACAAGTCTCAATACTTTTAGAAAGTTATATAGAAAATCCCTGAAACCTTTGGAGATCTAATAACAGACTTCTTAATAATTCATGGGTCAAGAAAAGAATAAAATGTGGAATTAGACTTTGAGTTGAATGAAAATGAAAGGATTTTATAATTAAATGCAGACACCTTATGAAATTAGAAAAACAAGTACAAATCAAACCCAAAATAAGTAGAAGAAAAAATTAATAAGGA
Source organism: Marmota marmota marmota (assembly GCF_001458135.2). Lineage (NCBI taxonomy): Eukaryota > Metazoa > Chordata > Mammalia > Rodentia > Sciuridae > Marmota > Marmota marmota. The sequence goes on along the minus strand of NW_025999853.1, from coordinate 47,021,813 downwards.
TCCTAATAGGATCCTAATGAAATAGGAAATGGAAAAAATAATTGAGAAAAATCAAGGAATGCAAAAGCTGAGTCTTCAATAAAACCAAAAATATGAGAAAAGTCTAGTCCAAGTGATTAAGAAACAAGGGAGAAGACATAAATTACTTACATCATGAATAAGAGAAATGATATCATTATATATTGTTTAAATATTAAAATGATAACTGTTTAGGAAAAATTCAGTATCTTAGATTAAATGGACAAAATCCTTAGAAGACAGAAACTTCCGGAGCACACTCGAGCAGATACAAATGACTTGAAAAGCTCTGTATATATTAAAGTAATTGAATTCTCAGATGCCTAACTAGTTAATTTTACCAAACATTATAGAATAAAATAATACAATTTTAAACAAACTTCCAGAAAAATTTAAGATGAAAGAGTACTTTACAAATCATTGAGGCTTTTATTGTCATGATTCTACAGCCAGACAAAGACAGGATAAAGAAAGAAACTATATATCACTGTTACTTATTTCAGTCAGATTTTTTTTTTTTTTTGCTTCTGTGACAAAAAGACCTGAGAACAATAATTAGAGGAAGAAAAGTTTATTTGGGGACTCCTGGTTTCAGAGGTCTCAGTCCATAGATGGCTGCCTTCATTCCTCAAGGGCTGGAAATGAGGCAGAACATGATGGTGGAAGGGTGTGATAGAGGAAAATGGCTCAGGACATGGCCACCAAGAAGCAAAAAGAAAGCTCAACTCAAGAAGGACAAAATATATACCCCAAAGGTACTCCCCCTACCTTTGGGCTAGCCCTACCTAGGGCTCACTCCCCCTAGAGCCCCCTCCTCCAGCCACACCCTATCTGCCTGCAGTTACCATCCAATTAATCCCTATCAGGAGATTAATGCACTGAGTAGGTTAAGACTCTTATAACCCAATAATTTCTCCTCTAACCTTTCTTACAATATCTCACACATGAGCTTTTGGGGGACACCTCACATCTCAACCAGAACATTCCTCATGAGTATAGATGAAAAAAAGAATTTAAAGCTTTAAATAATCAAACCTAACACTTTATGAGAGGGGTAATATATCATCACTAAATAGAGCTTATCCCAGAGATGCAGTGTTGTCTTAACATCTATAAATCAATCAATGTAACTTTTAAATTAACCAAAAACTATGAAATTATCTCAGTAGTATTAAAAAAAGCATTTTCACAAAATCTAACTATGATTCCTGGTAAAAGTTGTCATCAATTAGGACTGGATGGCAGTGTCCTCAGTCTGCTAAAAAACACCTACAAAATAAAAAAGTATAAAATAATTCTATTGAGCATCATTGAACTATGGAACAACTTCAAGCAGCTGATATCATAATAGTGAAAGACTGATTTCTCCACTAACATCACTAAGAAGACAAATCTTTCTACTCTTAATATTTCTATTCAGCATTGTTGTACAAGTTCTAGCCAATGCAATAAGACAAGAGAAGAAATAAAACAGCCAGATTATAAAGGAGATAAAACTGCTTTAATTCACAGAAGACATAATTGTGTATGTACAGAATCTGATAGAACCTACCAAAAAGCTACTAAAAGTGATAAATAAGCAAGATTGTAGGACACAAAATGAATACACAAAAATAAATTGTATTTCAATATATTAGCAAAAATCAGAAATTAAAATTAAGAAAACACTGCCATTCACAATAGCAACAAAATATGAATCTTAGATATGCATTAACAATAATGTGCAATATATATATACTAAAAGACACAAATGACAAAACTGAGGAAAACAATGACATAAATAAATGGACAGGTAAACTATATAAGTAGACCAGAAATTTCACTATTGTTTTGAGGTCAATTTTCCTTAATTTGACCTGTTAATACAATGTAAATTAGAAGCAACCTGAATGTTCCTCAATGGGTAAATGGATGGATAAATAATTAGTAGTACATTTATATAAGAGAACATGACTGACAAATGTTATAGACTACTGATAAATAATGAACACTTCTGAACATGGATGAGTTTTGAAATAATATATTTTAAATTGAAGAAGCCATGTAAAAAAAGAGTGAATATCATATGTATGGTACATGCTACACCTTATGATTTTGTATACATAAAACTAGCTAGAATTAACAAGTTAAATGTTGTTTGAATATAATATTTCACTTATAAAATTTATTCTAGAAACTGCGAATCTCTATAACTTTTTCCTGAGAGATTCTTCATACTGATCTTCATTCTTAATATTATAAGAACTAATGATCTGGGATTTTTGGATCATTTTCAAATTGACTCATATGAAAACTGAGTCTTTGGGGGATCCTCAACTAAAATTAAGGAATGTGAAGTTTCAAGTAGATTTTTCTTTTCAGCTTTCTCACAAAAGTAGTTTTTTGTTTGTTTGTTTGTTTGTTTGTTTGCTTGCTTGCATTGCTGGGGATGGCGCCTAGGGCCTTGTGCATCCTAGGCAAACGCTTACCACTGAACTACATCCCTGCCCCCTTGTGGCTTTTAACTGGGATATTTGGCATAGAAATATCCAGTAAAGTTTATATAAAAAATTGTATAGAATATGACTTCAGAGAACTATAATGAGCTCAACATATTTTAACCTTCAGGAAAAAATATTCTTTTTTTCCTCTGAAGCAAACACATTGAGGAAAATGGGACCTCCATCATCGGTAAACAACCTTGAGTTAAAAAAGTGCTGTGGACCTGGGAAGAATAGATGAACTCCAGATAGGGCAGAGGGCTGAGAGGGGAAGAGAGGGGGCATGGGGTTAGGAATGATGGTGGAACGTGATGATCATTATTATCCAAAGTACATGTATGAAGACATGAATTGGTGTGAATATACCATGTATACAAACAGAGATATGAAAAATTGTACTCTATATGTGTAATAAGAATTATTATGCATTCTGCTTTCATATATAAATAAATCAAAGTTTAAAAAAACAATAGTGCTGTGGAGACATGGTAATCCTAAGAGACAACTTGTTTAGGAGAGAGAATGTTCTGACATTGGGCATTCCTTTTGGGAATGACAGCAAAGTGAGACTTCATTTTTACATTAGCCTCTACATAATTTGTAAAATATTTTACAGACTTTATGGTGATTTGATTTATAATGAAGAATAAATATTTATTGGTGATCCCAACATATCCCAATATGTAACATTTTAGAGACTTTGAGGTACCTGATACCTGAAAAACCTAAGGAGTCATAGCCTACATCCTATATCAGCATCTGTGTTTCTGGTGAGGCCACCACACACAGAGTTCTTGATATTTAAAATCAATAAGGGGGATTCATTGTGACCCATATTCTTTTGTCTCATTTTTTCCAAAGCATTTTGTATGTATAATATCTTTTTAAAAAATTTATTTATTTTTTTACATACATGACAATAGTGGAATGCATTACACTCATTATTACCCATTTACAGCACAATTTTTCGTAACTCTCTATATAAAGTAAATTATGCCATTATACATGTTCTCTCTCTCTCTCTCTCTCTCTCTCTCTTTTCCATTGTGAAGTTTTTAAAATTTTGAATTTGTCAATAAATATTCTATTGACATAATCTGCCTTTGTGTATTTATTTATTTGTTTTAGACCTATAGTTGGCAAAAAAAAAAAAAGTGGTTAAAGAGTAGGCCTGAAGGAAGTTGTTTTAGGCATTGGCAATATAGATGAATACAATGCAAATATGCTCTTTAAAAATATCTATACATTTGGGCTTAATTTAGAAAAAAAATATGCTGTTATTAGAGAGACCAATTTCCAAATATCCATGCTCTGTTCTCAGTGTCTAACTTGTGGATGTAATAGCCACATTTAAAAGAGGTATCATAACAACATTCAAACTCTAAGAAGTCTCAATCTAAAATTAAAAGTGCCAGATTTGGTAACTGGTATTGGCCAAAAAGAATAAAATACTCTTCATTTGGCTTTGTGGATCATGATTTTTTTCCCTTTTTTAAAATTAAGTTTTTTATTGGTACATTATAATCATACATAATTCAGGGATTCATTTTGACATATTCATACATATCATAATTTGGTAAATTTCATTCCCTTGTACTTCCCTTTTCCCTCCCTGTCTCCTTCCTCTGGTCCTCTTTTTCTATACCACTGGTCTCCCTTCTGTTTTCATGAAAGTGGATCATGGTTTTGACAGCACAAAAATTTCCATAATTGATGTTTAAGAAACAAATGATCAACAGTTTTTTCTAACCTTATTTAGTTAGACAGATTTGGTTAAATAATACGCATGACAAATTAAGTCTTGATTCAGCCATGGTAGTGAAAGTCAATCTACCTCCTAATTATTGCAGCTATGTTTGAGATATTTTGCTTTAAAACTATTAAAGGGAGAGAAAGGAGATGGTTGATATGCACAGAATGGATGTTTTCCTTTTTTTTAATAAGTTTCAATTTTGTTGACTTAGAACAGCCTGTATAACTGTGCTTTTTGCCATTCATCTGAGCAAACTTCCACATGGAGATCACAGAACACATCTTCAAAGCTAATTAAATCAACATGATGGACTCCTACAGCTGCTTGCTCTGTCTATGGCTTTCCAGTGCGTAAACCAAATGTGTGGCATTGGGATAATAAACCCCCTCTTGCATTTTTCACAATCTTAACTTTCTCTCTACAGATCTTTACTTACTTACCATCAAGCACATTTTCATGTTTTCTAGATTTATATTATGGTCCACATTTAGCACATTTTGAAGAACATACTTTAGTAAGGCAACTATTATTTTTTCCTGAAAACTGTTTTATTGACTTTGATACAATAATACCTTCATTCCTATACAATAAGCAGAGTATGTCTTTGGATGCAACTAGGAACTGAAGAAAGAATATGATTCTATAGCATTGTTCATACTTTAAACTGTTTTCATATTTACTATCTATAGACAAACACCCAATATTTGTTGTATGTTTATTATTGTATTGTTATTTCCATAATAATCCTAAGAGGCTTTATTATCTTTAATTATCAAAAGAAGAAACTAAGATAACCAAAGTGGAGTCATTTAATGCAAAGAAAGCTGAGATTAACATCCAGGTCTTTTGATTTTTACTCTAGCTTTCTTTGCATCTGAGCAGATTATTGCTTTGGAAAAATACTGGAGTCTTTTCATTGAGAGAATGAACTACATTCTACTTGCTTTAAATATTTCCTTTTTATATTTAGAGGCAGGATATGTGTAAGCAAGGCATGGTCAAGTTATTTTTAGTTTTTGCCAATAAGGCAGTTGCCTTTCTTATAACAAAAGAAAGAATTGGCTCATCTTGACTTATGTCTTTCAAAAGCAAAATTATTCCTCAGTTACATATGTGTAGCATTTGATTTCTTCACTCCTGTTCCTAAAGGTAGGACAGTTAGGACACCTCATGCAATGAGAGACAGAGCAATTTACATGTGCTGGATGAAAGGTCAGTTGTTCCCCAGCCACTTTTGGTAGGCCCTTTTTGTCCTTTTGAAGAGGTACTGCATTGTAACCGGGCATACCTAACATGTTACATCCACATGTGCCCACACAGATACCCGCCAAAGACAGAGCTAGGGAAGAGCACACGCCTCAAGTTTCATGGAAGTGTTTTCTATTTTGGAGCAGAGAAATCCCATTCTTCTGACCATCTGGCTTTTATTAGTGCAGGAACTGTTGTCAGCATTGACTTGAACAGGAGAGGACTCCTCCACCCATGTCATCCTAGGGAGGATGCTTATTTAAGGGCTGGATTGTTTTTTGATTTATCCACCAGGACAAAATGGTAACACAAATAAATGCTTTATGAGGTAGAAAAGATTCATTTTGAGTTTAATTATATTCACTTAAATATAGCTTCATTGTTCATTTCCATCACAGTCTTTATAAACTGAAGCTGTCTTGTAGACTCTCACAGCAATGTCAGATAGGTGCTGGACTATTGACATGAATGTCGAGAATGTAGCTCTTCACACTGTTTTTCTCAGGTTCTCCAGCTGTTTTGTTAGAATTGATACATTCTGTAATTCCCTTTCTATCATTACTGCAAATAATACTGTGCGCTAATTAAGAACCTAGACTCTGAAAACAGATGGTCTGGGTTTGAATCCTAGGTCTGCCGCTTGCCTGCTGGTGTCCTCTTAAAGAAGTTACCTCACTACCTGTGCCTTGGAATAGTCCTCTGTGAAATGGGTATCCTAATAATACCTACCTCAGTGACTTCATCTATAGTTAATCCTTAGCCTCTGGCACTTAGTACTTACTACATGTAAGCTGATATTTTACTATAAGGAGGATATTTTTAAAAATCACCTTAATTTTTCTTTGCAATGAATTTAATGTTTCACTGAAAGAAATTTCAATTTATTAATAACCATGGTTAGAGTTACAAAGTATTTTCCATCTATGTATTTTTTAAAAAGACATGCAAAATCTTCCTAAGGTAATGCCAGTAACTGGATATTTTGTGACCAAGAAGGAAGTAATGTTACTTTTTAACTAGATCCATTGGGGTTAGATGTAAATTCATTTTAAATTCTTTCAGAAAATTCTACTTCCTCTATTTTAGTTCCTCTCTTTATACTTCGAAGAAAATATTCCCTTAGAGGGTAAAGAGAAGAACTTTAATCACCATCTTCTCCGTTTCCTTATCCCCAATTTTATTTGGCCAGCAAAGATCTCCTGGGAATCTGGGTCAATGGTCAATGTCAATCTCTCTTCCTGTTGGTCTGTCTATTTCTTTCCCTCCCTTGCTCTGCTATCTCTCTCCTATCTGCATCCCCGTATGCTGCCTATAAAAACCCCTTTTTTTATTTTGGTTAAAACAATAACTATTTACTTGCTTTACTCATCCTTTAAGATGCAGCCCAGTTTCCACTTCCCTCAAGAAAACTCACTGATTTTGCAGAAAGTAGTTTTATTTTCCCCCCTCTTTTCTGTTTCTTTACCAGATTTTGTTGATCACGATTTGTTACATTACAATTATTATTTAATATATTTGTTTACCATGATTGAATTTCTTGAGAATACCAACCACATTGACTTTTATATTGGCAACATTTATCATGGTGTCTACTCTACATGAGTATGTAGTTGTTGTAGAGATGAATTACATAGAAAGCATGAATCAGGATTTGAGTACATTGCATTCCATTCTATAACTGAAAAAAGTGTCTTTTCAATAAGTACCATTTGAAGGATACCAAAGAACCCAGTCTCCTCAACTTGTCTTTAAAGTTGGCTTGCTGCTACCATCTGTAATTCCTTGTTAATGATCACTTTTAGGGGGTTCATCAAGTGAGTTGGGCAACAGTGTTGAAGCAAACTGTGCTTGCAGTCAGCAGAGATATTAGAACTGAAGTTCCATAATTATGTGAATTTGTCTGTTAATTGAGTCTATGAATCTGGTCTTCTATTGTGACTGTGTTTGAAGGCAGTAGTAGTGCACAAATATGTTATTTGTAGCAGCAATGACCTTAACTACAAAAAATGAGTTGGCCATGAGGTTGTTATCACAGCCTAAATTCAGTCAATAAAGATATATGTGTCCCCATGTAAAAAAAAAAAAAATGATCACTTTTAGTCTTGGTGCAATTTAATCTAGTTAAGACATTATGTCATCTAGGATTAGTAAAACGTGATAAAACAAGCCACCTTTTAGTAGGGACAAGCTTATTTGAGAGTGAAGAAGACTGATGAATAGAAATTGTAAATGGGGATTTAGTAGGGGGTCTAGTGCCTGCATTATTGGAGGGGGAATTGATCAGTCAGTGATCAGAAACCCTAAAAACACTGTGAGTAGGAGCTGGCATGGAAGGGAGCCAGTGGTTGGTAGGTATCCTGAAGGCCAATTTGGATTACATCACAATTCAGCTGAGGTTTGGTTTAAATCATAGCACTCAGCAAAAGGGGAGTTCCAGGTAAACATTTTACTTGAACCTGAAGACAGCTGTCCATCTCTCTCACCAAGCTGGAAAACTAGTATCCTGGAGTTAGAACTCATTAGATCCATTGCAATTGTGTAGGACATAGATAGCACTGATTACTCTTAGCAAAATTAATTAGGTTTAATAGTAGGTACAAAGTAAAAAAGAATGCAATTATTAAATCCCAAACAGATACTCTTCCTTGTCATTTCTTGGTTCTTTGCTTGGTAGAGTTGCTCAGAAAGCTAATTTATCTTCACACAATTCATCACATGTGTTTATATTTCAAAAAGTTGCAGACATGGATGTTATTAGCTTTACAAACCCTGTCTCACTATAAAATCATTTGCAGACTGTCAAACTGTATTCACTTTTAAGGAGTCAGAAGGTCCCAGAATTGTACTGCCCCTATTTCCTCCAAGGGAAAGATTTGTTGATAGAGAAAAAAAAATAGGTATTGAAACAAACTATCTAATTTTTTTTTTAATGACTTCAGTCATTTTAAGCCATATGTGCATTGAGGTACCTCACATACCACCTCTGAGGCCAGATTTATTTGGTGTTTAAAAAATTCTCTGGCTAGAATTTTGCCATACTTGGAAGTCCTATGAACAATTTTAAATCAGTACTCCATCATTCTGTCATTCCACACCAGTGTTTAATGGTACCACCTGCAGCATCTTCTGATTTGCCCCTCCTGGTATATTTCCAAGACACAGATGGGACTTCCAAGACTGTCTTTGCCTCTCCAGGACAACCATCAATAACTTGCTATTTTAATTATAACATTTACTTTTGTACTTTTGTACACATACAAGAGCTCCTTCTTCATATTAAGACCTCACTTTAGTTTTGTGGTACGATACTTTGTGCTACTCATCTACTCTGTAAACTCCTCTCTGAGCCACATCCCTGTATCTACCATTCTGTCCAAAAAGCAGCCACCTCATACTCCTCTTGTGTAACTACCCCTAAAATAGCTTTTTTTGAGTTTTTGTGTCCTGTTTTCTGTATCTAAAAATTCTTCCCTCCTCATGGCAGCAAAGTGTTATCGTCTTTTGCATAAGACTTTCTTCTGCATCCTGATTGGAATAACCTGCAGCTTCTTGATATTTACATGTGTTTATAAAGAACTACAAGGTAATCAACTAAATGAATCAATTCATCAGTTGGTGATTGGTCACTATGCTCTTGCATTCTGGAAATCTTTACAAGGATTACAAAATAATCATAAAAGATGATATTCTGTCTCGATTGTGGTAAGATTATAAAATGTAAGATAACATTATAACATACCAAATCTTGTGTTATTAATGTAGTTAAATATGACAGAACCAAATGGTTTATGAATACTACTTTAAACCTAAGGATACTCAGTCTCTCAAGTAATTTCTTCCTACCACATTACTGACATCCCTTCTTCGGATATCTGGTTCTTGTTTTCTGAGCTATTCAATCTGGTAGTCATTAGTCTCGTGTCTACACAGCACTGGAAATGTGACCAGTGTGACTGAGGAACAGAAACATAATTATACTTAATTCCAACTAATTAAAATTTAAATTTGAAAAGTAATATTCAATTCAATTCTTAGAAAACCTACATGTTTGCAACAACCTGAGTGCTCAAATCCATTTTTCCAATTGTGCATTTTATAAATATAAATATCACTAGTAAAAATCAGCACTACAGATGCCTGAACCCCAAAGCCAGCTACCTCCATGCTGGTTTTGTCATCCAATCTCTAGAGCACCTTGGCCTTCTACTGATTCTACCACATTAATCTGCAGTTTGAGGTTGTGACTTAGATCAGAGTGTTGGATTATCACATGCCGCTGGACTAAAATATAGACCTCTGCAAATGTGGTCCACTACAAATGAATATATCTTATAATTTCATGTTGATGTTTTTCTCTTCATATAAATATTTTCATTCCTTCTTGCCTACTTCCTTTTGCATTTGTTGTAATGGCTACAATTTCGGTTCTGAACTTTTCTTCTCCTTCCTCAATCTTGTGTGAGAAAATGCATTCCGTCGGGACTTTGGCTTCTTCATCCTTACATTCTGAGACAACTTAATTTCATGTTTTGCTTTGGGTCCATCTTCCTGGATCCCTTCCATCCTGCTGCTGGTCAACTAGAGGATAATGGGATCTCCTGGGAACAACGCAGGTTCCCTGAGTACAAATCCATTCAATATGGTTAGTGTTGTGCTCATGATCTTTGCAATGCTTAAGGCTCTGGACCTTGTGGTTCTTAATCTCTATTTTGTTAAATCCTTTTGTTATGGTTTGGATATGTAGTGTCCCCTAAAAGCTCGTCGTGTGAGACAATGCAAGAATAGTCAGAGATAAAATGATCATGAGAGCTATAATTGAATTGGTGGGTTCATGCAGTTGAAGGGATTAACTGGGTGGTTACTGTAGGCAGGTAGGGTGTGGCTGGAGGAAGTAGGTCCCAAGGGAAATGCCTTTAGAGTTTCTATTTTGTGCCTGGTGAGTGGAGCTGTATGCTTCCTAACTATTCTAAATTGAGCATCTTTCCTCTGCCACTCTCCCTCACCTCCAGCCCACAGTTATGGAGTGGGCCAACCATTTACTGGACCTGTGAAACTGTGCGCCAAAATAAACTTTCTCTCCTCTAAGTTGTCTTTTTTTTTTATGAGTTGCTCAAAACAATACAGTGATCTTGACATATCACACATTTGATTCAAATGGGGTATGAATTCTCATTTTTCCACGTGTACATATTGCAGGATCACATTGGTTATATAGCCACGTACATACATACGGCAATACTAGTGTCTGTTGTATTCTGCTGCTCTAAGTTGTCTTTGTCAGGCCATTTGTTCACAGTGACTTAGAGCTGACTAAAACACCTTTGTATATGGGTTTTTTTTAAATTTTTTATTGTTGGTTGTTCAAAACATTACATAGTTCTTGATATATCATATTTCACAGTTTGATTCAAGTGGGTTATGAACTCCCATTTTTACCCCGTATACAAATTGCAGAATCACATCAGTTACACATCCATTGATTTACATATTGCCATACTAGTGTCTGTTGTATTCTGCTGCCTTTCCTATCCTCTACTATCCCCCCTCCCCTCCCCTCTTCTCTCTCTACCCCCTCTACTGTCATTCATTTCTCCCCCTTGTATTATTTTCCCCTTTCCCCTCACTTCCTCTTGTATGAAATTTTCTATAACCCTGAGGGTCTCATGCAATTTCCCTTCTCTCTCCCTTTCCCTCCCACCTCTCATCCCAGTTTAATGTTAATCTTCTTCTCATGCTCTTCATCCCTACTCTGTTCTTAGTTACACTCCATATATCAAAGAAGACATTTGGCATTTGTTTTTGAGGGATTGGCTAGCTTCACTTAGCATAATCTGCTCTAATGCCATCCATTTCCCTGCAAATTCTATGATTTTGTCATTTTTTAATGCAAAGTAATACTCCATTGTGTATAAATGCCACATTTTTTTTATCCATTCATCTATTGAAGGGCATCTAGGTTGGTTCCACAGT
>NW_025999853.1:46982813-47007805 GCF_001458135.2 Marmota marmota marmota | reverse complement strand
TCTTTTGCTTCTTGGATTTGTTTATGTAATTCATTGTTGAAGTGATCTTTCATTGTCTGATTTTGCTGTCTGATGTCTTCCTTGAGACTCCAGATCATCTGAAGCATGTATATCCTGAATTCTTTATCTGACATTCCATCTGCTGCAGCTGTTACCTCTTCTAACGTTGAGTTGACCTGCATTGCTTGTGGTCCTTTCTTTCCTTGTCTCTTCATACTGTGTGCGTTTCTTTCTGCTTGGTGAAACTGTTGTGCTATTGAGTTTTCCCCCTATATATTTATATTGCTCTTGTATAGTTGCAAAGTCTCCCTCGCAGGCACAGGAGGCGGCTCTGCCCCTCCTCCAATTGGGGCAATGTGCCTACCATGCCGGCAGGCCGCTGGGCCTGTTCTGCCGGTGGGTCACAGGCCCGCCTACCTTGCAGGCGTGGTTGGCAGCTCTCTGTATATGGGTTTTAAAATTCATGTCTGCTTCACCAACCCAGTATTCACCATTTATAAGATTTAGGTCCAGATTGACAATTTTCGTAGGCAATTCTTCTCTCCTTTGGGAGATGAAGTTCAAATTATTTGTCTTATCACTTAATAATGCATCATTTGACCCCAACAGATTTGTCCATTTTTACATTTAGCAACCTACTATGGCCCATAGTGATCTCTTTCTTTTCAGGTTCTCCTAGCATTGATTTTTTATGCCATTTTATTATGCAGTTCTTCCTGATATTTCATTTAGTGCAGATAATTATTAGTTTGAGTTGTGAAATTGTAATAATAATAACAACAGTAAAACAAAAGTGGCTGATATTCATATAGTGCTTAGCATGTGCTAAACATGGTCCTAAACCCTTTATATGCATCGACTCACTTCATTTTGTCTTGGTAACCTGTAAGTAAGTAGTGCTAGTATCTCCTTTTACATTGGGAGAGATTGAAGTATAGAATAGTTAAGCAACATGAATAATACCACATAGATAATAAGTGACAGAACTAGAGTTCAAAAGCAGGCAATCTGGTTTTAGGATCTGTGCTTACATTGAGCTAAATGTTTTGGATACTTTGTCCCTGGCACTTTATATGAACTTTCCTATTTAATCTCCACAATAGGTGGGCAAAGTAACCTTAGAGGGGAAGGTAACAAAAAGGAATTTGGAAATAAGAGAGATTCTATCAAATTGTACACACAGCAATTACTCAAGAAATATTAGTTTTGACAGTGTCCTACATCAGAAGTTGGTAAATTACTGGCCTGCAGGTCAATTTTGGCCCACTACCTGTTTTTGAAATTAAGGCTTTATTGAATCATAGTCACAACTACTTATTCATTTATGTATTATATTTGGCTACTTTTGCATTGCAATGATGGGACTGAATAACTGAAGCAGACACTATATGGCCCCAAAGCCTAAAATATTTTCCATCTGGCTTTTGTAGAAAAGCTTGCCAATTTCTGCTTTTTACAATATCTGAAGAGTAAAGATATGCTGTAGGTAAAAGTTAATATTATATAGTAAGAAAAGCCATTGCTTATTTCTTCTTGTTTAAATCATGACTTCTTTCTTTTTTAAAAATATATTTTAATTGACACATATCTGTGCATATTTATGAGATAAAGCATAATTCTTTGATACCTGTATACAACTTGATGATCAAATCAAGGTCATGGGTGTTTCTATTTCCTCAAACCAAACTGCTGTTTCTTCAGAGATCCTCTTAACTCTCTGAGTAAAGAATAATAGTTATATCACTTCCTGTGACTCAAATTAGCACAATAGCCCTTTATTCCCCCACATCATATTGATTCTTTCTATGGTAGGTATCAGGTTGCATAGTCCAATTGACATGTTCTTGAAAAGCTGATGTAAATCAAAGTTTGGAGCATTGAAATACATTTTCTTTTCATTTATACTATAATTATGTGGTGCTTTATTTACTTTAAAGGACTATACCTCTTTATAAATATTATGTGCCTGTTCTTTTACAACACTGTCTTACAATCTCACCCTAGTACCAGCACTGATGTCTCTCTGACAACTCCTCCTTGTTTTCAAGAGAGAGTTGCATCCAATTGTGACAGCTACTACTTAAAAACAAAAAACAAGTATAATGTTTCAAAAAATGAATGATCTTTCTCTGACTGAAAACAATTTAACTATTGAAATTTAGTAATACAATTTTTTAAAATGGAGAAAACTTGTTATAAAGAATGATGAATATTTATGAACTATCTATTTCATGCAAAGCATCATGTTGGGTAGCATGGATGATTTTTGTTATTATTTAAAGATACCAACCAATGGAAATACTAAAATAATTATTTAAAAAATAAGGTAAATTACAAGAGGGTTTACTACATTCTTGCACTTTAAAAAAAAAACAAGTGTATGTATTTTAAACAAGAATGTATGACTGTGTCATCCCAATTGCTTTATAAATTGTTGTATTATTGTCCTCATTTTGCAATTCTACTTTGTAATGGCTATTTTATAATGTATACTTTACATTAACAGAGGAAAAAGGATTAATATACTTGTTTGAAACTAAGTATATAAAGTAGAAGTTTGATGTATTTCTTTTCTGCTTTATAATGCTATATAATGCTATATATCTATATAATGTATTATTTTTTTAAGCTATGGTGTTATATCTAAAAACCAAAGAATTCCATGAATGAGTGATTACATTTGTGATATGAGAAGTTATCTACTTAAGGCCAGAAAACTGACAAATGTGAGATGAAACCTAAAAGGGCAAAGTTCATTCATTCTTATTAAATTATTAAATATTTATTGATTGACTATTCGCTATGGTCCATTTCCTCATGGACCTTATGCTTATAAACAGAGAGATATTCAACAAGGAAGTTAAACATTAAATTGAACACTATAAGAAGGATTCAGGCAATGTGAACAAAGGAACATATAAAGAATAATCCAGAAGGCTGACCAGGCACCTCCAGCAACTCTGGAGGCTGAGGCAGAGGATGACAATTTTGAGGACGGCCTTGGCAACTGAGCAAGACTCTAGCTCTAAAAACTAAAAGTAACTGGTGATGTAGGTCAGTGGTAAAGTGCTCATGGATTTAATCCCTAATACCTCAAAAAAGAAAAAACAAAAAAAAACAAAAAACTAGAAAGAAGATGGTTGGCTAGATGAGGCTTCTTTGAGAAGGAAAAACTTAAGCTTATAACGTAAGAATGAAAAATAGCCCATGAGAGAAAGTATAGGAAGAATAGTATAAGTGAGTGGGTAGAGCTTCATATTCCAAGACCCAGAGGTGAAAAAAAACTTTATTTTAAACTCATTGGTCCCTCAGCTTCCCCCAACCCTGGAGAGTTCTTGGGTCTATTGCCTCTTACTTCTGCTGCCCACCCCCCAGGCAAAAGCATACCACCTTACCAAAATTTCCCATCATATGAATAATTAGCAGTTATTGTAGCTGAATTTTAAAGTAATTCTGATTTTTTTAATTAACTGGTTGTGAAAATGTCTTTTAAAAAATCCCCAACTTTTGTGTAGTCCTATAAAGACATTGTGTGTCCATCAGCAGGTCCATCCTGGAGGGTAAATGTGAGGCCACAGTGGAACAGTTATAATTCTTATTGCTTAGATCAGTTCTCAGCCCAGCCTCTTGCTGGCTGTGTGCATCTAGGCAATTTATATAACCTCTCTGGATTTCTATTTATTTATCAGCAAAACAGGGAGATAAATAGGAACTTACATATTATTCTAAAAATTGATTCATATATTTTGAAAGTAGCTGGCGCTATGTTTGTCATGAAATAGGCTTTCAAATATTACTTAAAATGTGATAGACCTTTTATATATGTTGATAATATGACAATTCATATTTATTGTGATCTATTGTGCCTCATGGTCTTCAAGAACTTTCAAAGTTCTCAACTTCTTTTAGTCTCATAATAATCCTATGGAACAGTTTTATGTGCTTTGCATTTTCCTTATTTCATGTCTGAGGAACCAAAAAGCTCAGGAGATTATTGCAATTTGCCCAAGATTCCAGAGCCAGTACATAATAGGGCCAGGATTCAACCCAGTAAATCTGTGTTTGGAGCTTGTGTCCTTAATGTAGAATATGTTTTAAAATATGTTTTCTCATTTAGGCAGAAATTATCAAAAACTAAATCTTGTCAGTTTTGCAGGTATGTAGCCCAAGGCAATGGGCATTCTGGGGGTATTCTGACAGTAAGGGAATTGCTTGTTCTTGTGCGGAACCAAAACATCCTTTTATAAGTGACCTCTGCAGAGATTAAGGCCAGTTTTTCAGAAGGAATAAAAAATCAAAGACAAATTGGCCATTAAGATATACAGCTTGTTGTTATAAAGGGTCCTGCATGTGTATTGCATAAGGGATTTACACAGTAATTTATTGTCAAGCGGATAACAGCATGTAAATTTCCAAGAATCAACTTGGCGTCACTGGGAAATCACACCCCTGAGGCTCGGGCATTGTAGACAGTTCCACAGCAGCTGAATCATAAAGACTTTTATAGATCAATAACCCTCAACCTTGCTGCATTAAAAAGCATCTTCATCAACAAAGAGAGTTTCAGAAAGTCACAAAAGCACAGTGGGATTATTAGAACAGGTGGGATTCTGTACGCATGTATGGATTTTATTTTTCACAAGGTCGTTGTTACAGAGTATGAGTTAATCATGATTTAATGATTGGATTTTGATATTCCAAAGCCATTTAGTAAAATGGTACAATATGCAAATACATGTTACTGTCATTCTCCTCCTTTTCTGGGAAAAGGCAATGCTTTTACACTTACCTTCGGTCATGAGTGCAGGGATAAGTCAGTGGAATGTGTTTGGGTTTGGACAAAAAGATGTCCTTAGTTTTTATTTTGACCCCTATTATGTCCTTAAGCCTTAGTTTTTTGTTTTTTTTTCATCTGTAATCTTAAAGGTGAGAGTAGCCACTTCATAATGTTCTTGATCTCCACAGTACACATCTCATTGAACTACTAAGAGGATTTATTTTATAACTACTTATTCCAAGTAAAATTGATATTGCTAGCTATCTTTTCCTACCATGTAAACAAACACAAAAGAAAACAGGTTAATTCACACATCTATCTAATGAAACTGTTAAAATATTATAAGTTTTTAAAATTGCAACCATCTGTTATTACCAATCATATAAGTGTTTGAAATGTGTTACAAAATGTTTAAAAGGCATATAAACGGAGGACATTTTTTAAGTTACTTCTTTCTGATAGTTGGGTATTGATTCAGATGCTGTCAAGGAAGAAATTTTATTGAGCACTTATGTGGCAGATACTTTATTCACATTGAATTCATGCGAATGGCATTTTTATTCCCCACTACAGATGAGGTTATTTGTACTCAGACTATCACAACAAGTTGAAGTTAACAAAGGCATTAATTAAACAGTAGAGAAGGACTTCAAACCTAGGTTTGCATGGATTTGAAAGCTCTTTCTACTCCCTTACTGCCTCTATTTAAAAGCTTTGGGTGATGTTGGCATAATCTACTTGCTTATATCCTAATCAACTATTCTAATCATTGCATAATCTGGCATCTATATAGCTTGATACGATGTGATTGATGAGGTCCAGTGCATACACATTAAGATGCTTCCTGTAATTTACTTCCTTTAACCTCAGAGAGTATAACTGATTTGACTAGTTAGTCTAGCAAAATAATCAAAAGAAAAATCAATTTAATATAGTTTTTAATTGAATTTACAGCTCATACAGTTAAAACAATAGATCTGGATGATTTTTTACACCCAGACAAAATATTTACATCTATATATTAGTATTGATATGATAACTTATATATCTATACGTACACTCTATTTAGAAAATATAATGGATGAATTTAATAGTCAACATAATTGAGTATGTTTTTAAGTACATTATAAAGGCATGGAAGATTATTCAAAATCTATTTGATACCCACAATTAAAGGTAAAATGGCAAGATATCTGGGTCTTTCTGTAAAATATTCCAACAACAAAATAAGACAAACCACAACAGCAAAATGTGTTGGACAGAAGAATCAAGATTGACGGGAAAATTGGTAAAATTGAGTGATGGGTACATAGAATTCATTTTTGTATATATTTGAAAATGTTTACATTACAGCACTTAAGAAATATCAGCTAATTATATCCATTAGGTTAAAGCTGGGAAACAAGATAAGTTGTATACTTCTGATCGAAATCATATTCATATTCATGTTTTTAGCAGTTCTATTTGTGTCTCAAATGCATCTAGAATGCATATTCTCATGATGCACTGACACTTTCTAATGTTTTCAATAAGATATAATTTAAATCATGTAAAGATATGAACTTCAGAAGTACATGATATTGTATTCTTGACCAAGAGAACTGGCATTAGGAATCGCATTTAAATTCAAATTTTATTCCCCTAGCCATAGCACTATAGTATGACTTTAATACAAGTATTATGTGTTGTGTGAGTTTAATTAAAATTAAGATTTATACTGAAATAATAACTAGATCCTGAAAAATGATGGCGGCACATTTCTTCTTTATATGTCATGAGTACTTTATGACTTTTTCTTGTGTTCATCATTTAAAATGTCATCAAAACAAATATCTCCTATATTCTGCTGAATCTCACATAATTAGGCATGTCATATTAAGGTGAAATTTCATGTAGATTTAGTTTTAACATGGAACAAACTAAAATTTTTTAGTCTTATATTTTTATTTATTTATTTAAATTGATTTTTTTTTATTTATAAAGGACAGCGGAATGCATTACAATTCTTATTACACATACAGAGCACAATTTTTCATATCTCTGATTGTATACAAAATATATTCACACCAATTCATGTCCTCATACATGTACTTTGGATAATAATGTCCATCACATTCCACCATTATTTCTAACCCCCTGCCCCCTCCCTTCCCCTCCCACCCCTCTGCCCTATCTAGAGTTTGTCAATTCCTCCCATGTTCCCTCTCCCTACCCCACTATGACTTAAAAAGAGCATACTACAGAGACACAGCCATGTCAATGTTTATAGCAGCACAACTCACAATACTAAACTGTAGAACCAACCTCGATGCCCTTCAATAGATGAATGGATAAAAAAAAATGTGGCATATATACACAATGGAATATTACTCAGCAATAAAAGAGAATAAAATCATGGCATTTGCAGGTAAATGGATGGAGTCAGAGAAGACAATGCTAAGTGAAGTTAACCAATCCCCAAAAAACCAAATGCCAAATGTTTTCTCTGATATAAGGAGTCATATATTTTTAAAGTGTGCAAATAAATGAGAAATTATCTCTCCCTTATTGCTAAGATGACAATTTTGGTTGGTTGCCTTTTGCCACTTGTTTTCCAAGAGTATTTTGTTCTTAATCGCATGTCAAGTCACTCCATTTTTCTACTGGGCATTATTTTTTGGTTTCAGGCAGATTGTGAAGTAAACACGACTTTTGTTCATTTAAGCTTTTTTTTTTTTTGCGAATCTCTTCTTTCTTGGGACATCTGTTTCACAGCAGGTCATTACCAGAGCTCAGACACATTAGCCCTCACTGCTGTCCTCTTACCTGGTCCCTGAATTTCTGTCTCTACCCAATCTTCCATAAAAAAAGAGCAATCAGCTAGGCCCAGCAGTGTACCCATGTAATCCCTTTGACTCTGGAGGTTGAGGCAGGAGAATATCGAGTTCAAAGCCAGCCTCAGCAACTTAGTGAGGCCCTAAGCAACTTATAGACACTCTGTCTCTAAATGAAATATTAAAAAGGGCTAGGGATATAACTCCATGGTTAAGCACCCCTGGGTTCAATCCCAGGTACCAAGGAATCAATTAAAAGAAGCCAATGCACATATTTGCAGCATGGTGCTAATGATTAGTAACTGGTTAAAAGTCAGTTTGCCTTAGATTTTCAAGGGGAGTGCCAGAGTGCCAAGCCATACTTTTTTTCATGACATTTTTAATCCATATACAACTTTAATTTTCATATAACATAAACAGATACACTAGGCAACAGGCAATAGGAAGCACAATTTGTGTGCATTTTATAGCAATGTCACAAGATTTCAAAGAAATTTCAAGTTGGAGGTAGATTGCTTTGGGAGCTGCCATCTGACCCCAGGATGTATGTATTCACTCTTCCATCTCTTCATCATCAGGGATGTCTCCTTGGAAAAATCTAAAAAGGGCCAGAATGTGACCCTCCTCTATGTGCATTTATGTTTCAATTTGGTTTGAGTGACAAGGGCTAGATGGCATTCTAAGAAACAAAGGAAATAGAGATACTTTTGAAAGGTAGGAGGATCTTACCTTGCTTTCAAGTTGCTCCTTTATAGATAGTTAACTTTCTTTTATAAAGAGTCTGAAGCATTGATAGTATATGTATTTCATTTAATACAGAGACCCAGTCTTGCCTTTCAACAGTGTATAACCTATTAAAGGAAACTGTAAAACAAAAGCAAAAATCTATAGGAACAGAAGAGTGTAGGTTCAAGAGCAGGTTGATATAACTGACACCACAGATTCTCCAATTTCCTAAGGAAATTAGAGGAAAGGCAGACTCAGAACTGGAATTTAAATAGCACCATCGTTCTTTTTCATGTCCTATATCAAATATATTTTTAAAATGCACCTTGTTCTATAGTTCACATCTCATTATTTTTTAAAAAAATCCATATCAGAAAGGTGAAAGTTATATCAAAACTAAAATAATATTTGGTACACTTAAATTCTATTGCATTTTAAGTTATTTTCCTCATTAATACTGAGAGCTTCATTGTTCCCAAAAATCAGACTTGGAAATTAAAAGAAAAATAAATGGAAATGTAGGATAAAAATGCTGAGTTTTACACTAGAACGGATGCCTTCCAATGGTTAAGAAGAAGAAGAATCTCTGCATTTGAATTTTACTTTATCCTTTGTATTACAGTTAATATAAAAAGGGAGGGGAAAATCCAGTAGAAGGAGGCAAGGAAAATTCCTTGTTGGCAAATTGAGTTCCTTGGGGAAAAAGCAGAAAAAGACCAATTTAGTCTGGGGAAATTATAATACACCAATCATGATGATTGATCCTGCCCAAGCCGGGGCACATGGAAACAATTTAAATGTTGTCCATGAAACTACTGCTTCCAGACTTAATGGCATTTTATTTATCAGGCTCACTGCTTCCAGAGGCACTGTAGAGCTCTGTCAGTCCAGGAAAAGAAAAAAAAAAAAAAAAGACAAGAAGTTTTGTGCATTCTTTCTTGTGATTAAAGGTGGAAAACTTGGAGAAAGTGGGGAGGCAATTAGTACTGTGCCTTATGTCTTTGTCTACGGCTTCACTCATTGTGAGACTCTCATTTAAATGTATCATATTCAGTGCTTAATTCAGATAGTGCATGTGGATGGGTTTTGGAGAATGTGGATAAGGCATTTTATTTAGCACCTCACTCCCATCCTTTACTCTTTTTCTTCAGCTCACTCGGTTTCCTTCTGGGATATAAGAATTCATTTAGGTGGGCTGCCTTTCAAAAGTTAAAAAAAAAAAAAAAAAAAACAAATACAATGATTGCCCTACGTGACTTTGTACAGAAATACTCTCCCTGTTTTGAAGAAAGGTTCTGTCTTGGAATCACTTGAAGGTAAGGTAACATGCATGTGTACATGCATGTTTTTCTCCCTTGTATGTATGAAAGAAAAGTAAAACCTTTGTGAAGTTGTGACACTTTCAAAAAATTCTTCTTAAAATGTTTTTCTGCTTTCATGTAAGGTAGATTTCTTCCCAATCTTAGTATTTTGTTTTTGAAGGGAAAAAGTAGTGTATTTTTGATGATGGCATTTAGTAAAGGGATTTTCTGATCCTCAAGGTCATTTGGACCCTATGGCTCTAGTAGGAATTTTTCAGTATTATGCTAGACTGATTCTGACTGTGACAATTGTCAGAAACCTGTGATTGATTGAAAGGAAGTAAAACATTCCTCAGAGATGCTAGGAGAATAAGATGTTTACTTTGGTTACTTGACTAGGTTCACTCATTCAGAACCCTTATAAAAATCAAACATCTAGCTGGGGGCGGTGCACACTCCTGTAATCCCAGTGGCTTGGAGGCTGAGGCAGGAGGATAGTGAGTTCAAAGCCATCCTCAACAATGGTGAGGCACTACGCAACTCAGTGAGACCCTGTCTCTAAATAAAATACAAAATAGGGCTGAGGATGTGGCTCAGTGGTTGAGTGACCCTGAGTTCAATCCCTGATACCCTCTTCACCCAAAAACAGTTATCTACTGCACATGGACAAATCCTTTTGTTCAGCTTTGCATTTGATAGCTGAATTCTGGCTTCCATGGCTTATTGGTTTAACATTTTTAAAATTCTACTATCTAAAATGAAAATGATAGTACTACTTGCCCCACAGAGTTGTTGTGTTATTTCAATGAGATACCTCATTATCATAATGCACAATAAATACTGGCTATTATTATTATTATTCAGGTTCATAGTAATATACCTGGATTTCTATTCGTCTTTTAGGAACAGTGTGAAAAGCAATAATTGTTTAGGGGAGAAAGAGAGAGAAAGGCATTTATTTTACACATTGAGAAGTTCAGGCACAGGGAATTCATGAACACATACTGTTATGTGGTCTCTATTTCTATCTTGTCCCCATAATCTGCACTTCCCTATCCCCAGTCTTGCTCTTCTCTCCTCCTTATCTCTGTTTTCTGGTTCTTGCTTATGCTTCTCTTCCTCCTTGCTACTCAGAGTTCTTTAAAACATCCAACACCTTCTTTGGGTCTTTGGAAATGCTAGTCTCTCTGACTGGGATGGTCTTCTCTAATCTCGGTTCAAAACTACTGTTTGCTATATGTCTTACTTCTACAGATTATTTTTTTAATGTACCAACTGGCTGTTTTTTTAACCTTCCTCTGAGCACTACTGGTACTCTGAATCTCTCTTAGATCATTTCCTACCTCTGTGATATCAGACATGTAATTGACTTTATATGCCCACAAAATCGCATATTCTATTTGAGTGAAGACCTACAGGAAATATACAAGGGATCCATCAAATAACCCTTTAACTTCTCAGGATTAAACTTCTCAACACACTTGATTTCCTATGCTTTATCACATAGTCAGGAGTTTTACACCTTCCTGAACTCTGACTTCCTGGCCCTCCCTCAATGATAGAACCGACTTGAATTATTCCTGCAAATGATTAACAACCCAGAGAAAGAGGGGAATGCATTATAGGCATCCGTCCTAGAAATTTCTGCATCTCCAGGTACATTTTGTAACCTACCCTTTCCTCCACTGAGCAACATCAGTGACTCTTTCATGATACAGACTGTAAACAGATACCCCATCTACTTCCTAGAGTTCTGGATTTAAAAAAAAAAAGAGGCCCAGAGTATACTCTTGATTTTTAGCTGACACTTAAGGTATCCTAAAAATGAAATAATACATATGGCAGGATATATTCCTTGGCTTAATGGTGCCTATTTATCTGGCAATCAACCTAGAACCTATGTCCTGATTTTCATCCTCTGTCTCCCACTCCCCAGTGCTCTCAGAGGACCAACCCAATATCTATTCCATATTCTTCTCCACATCTTTGTCTACACCTGTACTTTGCCCTAGCTTTCTACTATATGGAGTTATCTTCCTTGCTCCAACCTATCTTCTGGCTTGGATAAAAGTTCTAATACACCAATGTTATGTGTCATTCCCTATGTAAAGTGCCAATAGCTTCCACTTTCTTGTAGGATTATGTCATATAACTCTTTCCACAATCTGGCCACGTTGTGTTTTCCTGTCATCCTCCTAAGATGCCCTCTAAGATCTTATCGTCCTAAATTCCTAAATAAAATACAAAATAGGACTGGGGATGTGGCTCAGTGGTTGAGTGCCCATGAGTTCAATCCCTGCTATCCCTCCACAAAAAAAAAAAAAAAAAAAAAGGGNCGAGTTATAGAGGATAATTAGTTAAGAAACCATCTAAATATACTCACTTAGTTGATTTGTCTTTAAGTCAGTCTCAGACTTCAGGTGTTCATTTTATATTGCATCTGAAACATTATATAGATTTTGATGTTTTGCTACTGTTCTTCAAGCATTAATGGAAAAAACTTCAAAGGCCTGAGCCTATTAGTTAGAAAAAAAAATCACACACACACAAATCCAGATATCTACCGCAAACAAACAAATCCTTTTGTTCAGCTTAGCATTGATAACTGAATTCTGACTTCCCTGGTTTACTGGTTTAACATTGTTAAAATTCTACTATCTAAAATGAAAATAATAGTACTACTTGCCCCACAGAGTTGTTGTGTTATTTCAATGAGATACCTCATTATCGTAATGCACAATAAATACTGGATATCATTATTATTATTCAGTGGATTTTATCACTAGGTGCTCCTATGGTTCCCTTATGTATATTCTAGTATTTCCAGATCTTGCCACCAACCAAGAATGCCTTTTCTAAACTCCACTCCCCTTTACTAGACTCGTTCCTCTTTTTTCTTTTAGACTGGGTGTAAATAAAACCTTCCCCTTTGTGTTTCTACGTGTTTGAAGAATTTTGTATTTATACATTACAGTATTTCTCACATTAATTCTAGAAATTTGCTTGAATCTTTCTCATTAGTCTGTGAATTCATTTTTATAATCCCATCTTCTCTCACATTTCAACCCTCATCTCTTCTACCGTTAGCACTATCTGATATATAGGTGCTCCATTTATTTAAAAATAAAATGGAACAAATAAATGAGAAAAACTACAATTTAAATGCAATATTTAAATATTTCAAATAATCAAATTATTTTTAGAATAGAAATACTCAAAATTCCATTTAATGTGAATTCCAGTTGATCGTTCTTCTCACAGAATTGTTTTCTATGAAAATTTTTAAAAACATTCAAAGTTCTCTTAATGTGAACACAAATCAACCAGTTCATCTCATAGAAATCCTTGAATTCTAAAGAGCAACTAAATTATATGTCCTTTAAAAGTTATAGTACCTGAAGTTTTCAAGTTGAAAAACTTATCAATGATCATATACAAAGTATAGAAGGGTCATGTATAGAGCCTATTTGTAAAAGTTCCAAGTTCATAGATCAACAAAGCTGATCTGCTGAATTTTGTTAATGCTGTATCTAGGGAACTCAACTTTGTAGTCCAATTAAAATACTTCTTCTCTTTTTATTTTATTTTTTTAAATCAGAACTTTTCAGTATCTCTGGAGTGCCGAGTTATAGAGGATAATTAGTTAAGAAACCATCTAAATATACTCACTTAGTTGATTTGTCTTTAAGTCAGTCTCAGACTTCAGGTGTTCATTTTATATTGCATCTGAAACATTATATAGATTTTGATGTTTTGCTACTGTTCTTCAAGCATTAATGGAAAAAACTTCAAAGGCCTGAGCCTATTAGTTAGAAAAAAAAATTGGAAACTTCTCACAGTTCTTTTCAGTTTATCTGGTTTAAGTGAAATTATTTGAGATGTACTGTTATCTTATTGATTTTTTTCTTCCCCTTTTTTTCCAAGATTACCCATTGGAGACTAGGATTCTTTGATATCCAATTTTAGTGCCTCACCTTTCCACTAACTGCAAAAAAAAATAAATAAATAAAATAAAATAAAAAAGAAAGATTTTTAAAAAAATGCTGGTTGAGCATTTTAAGATTTCCAGAGACTGATTTTGGGGGGGCTACATTACTGAATATCCAACTAGTTTTCACTGTTCAGTCTTTGAGTAAAAATGAAAAGGTATGAAGAAAACTACTGAAAAAGTTAAATAATCAACCTTTTCTAAGCCAACCAAGGCCCTCCCTGTTTGCTGAAATTAAGTATCAGGAAAACATTCTCTAATTTGTAACTTTTAAAAGGGTTCTTTTCAAGGCTCTTGAGGACTGTGAAGCTTGACCTCCTTTTTCAATAGGAGTTGCTAAAAGGAACATTTTATGCCTTCCCGCCGCCCCCCACCCGTACCCAAAAAGAATCTTTATCTTTGTCCTAGTGTACAAAGTTGGTATTTGTTAGCTTTGAGCTTTGTGTAGGTGTGCTTGACCTTGGCCAGACCCAGTCACTTGTCCTCTGTGCAGGGGACTATTCCCATCCATCTTCCTTATTCTCTGCTACTGCCCAGCTGTCCTGTGGATCACCCATGTCAAATGCCCTTTCATTTCATGCAGAAACCTTGGTCCATGTTCCGTTGGTTCGATACCCAGCTCTTATTCATGTGCACCCCCTTTTGCCACAGCATTCATATTTATCAATAGCAAATGGAAGAGCTTTTGCTTAATTTCTAAAATACATCTGTTTTTGTTGTCCACATCCAGTCTTTTTTTAATAATACTTTGAAACATACCCACAAATTCTTGAAGTAACTAATTTTAGCACATACTTCAGAATAAAAGCTTTCTTTCTTTCAGTTTTGCTTTCTTCTTTCATGTAGTTGCTAACTTGTGACTGAGAATCTGAGAATCTGCATTTTTTATTTCTAATTTATACTGACATATTCTTTTTATTTATATATGACAGTGGAATGCATTACAATTCTTATTACACATATAGAGCACAGTTTTTCATATTTCTGGTTGTATACAAAGTATATTCACATCCATTCGTGTCTTCATATATGTACTTTGGATAATAACGATCATCATGTTCCACCATCATTTCTAACCCCATTCCCCTTCCTTTCCCCTCCAACCCCTCTGCCCTATCTAGAGTTTTTCTATTCCTCCCATGCTCCTTCTGTCCATCCCATTATGAATCAGCCTCCTTATATCAAAGAAAACATTCAGCATTTGGTTATTTGGAATTGGCTAACTTCACTTAGCATTATATTCTCTAACTCCATCCTGCAAATGCCATGATTTTATTATCTTTTATTGCTGAGTAAAATTCCATGGTGTATATCTGCCACATTTTTGCATCTAGGTTGACTCCACATTTTAGCTATTGTGAATTGTGCTGCTGTAACCATTGATGTAGCTGTGTCCCTGTAGTATGCTGTTTTTAAGTCCTTTGGGTATAGACTGAGGACAGGGATAGCTGGGTCAAATGGTGGTTCCATTCTCAATTTTCCAAGAAATGAGAATCTGCATCCAGGAGATTTATGTGAAGAGCCTCTGACCACCATTCTTTCCTGTCCTGGATTTCTCTTTAATTTATAGAAAACAGGCCTCTCCTGCATGGGATGAAGCTTTCAGAACATGTTCACTTGTGCTGCTTTCCAATTATTTGTTTCTCCAACCAGCGGATAAGCTCCCTGGGACAGAGGTCATGTTCATACTGCACCATGAGGTAGAAAGCTCTCTGGCTGGGGATTTGACAAGTTGATTTATTTTTGCAAGTTCCACCTATGAGGACAAACATGGCCCCTCCAGCCTCAGTTTGCTCCTAGGTGAAGGTAAGAAGTGGTGGAGATGATTCTAAGTTTGGCTCTGCTCCAAAAGCCTGCAGTGCCAACAGTCATAGAAAGGACACTTACCTCTCCCAACTGCTGTGTAATTTTAAGCAAAAAATAATTTTTTCAAGTCTCAGTTTTAATTAAGGAAATAACGGATGCCTTCTGAGGTTGCTGTAAAGATAATATATGTAAAATACTTAGCACGTGAACTCATATATGAAAGTTTCCATGTACGGTTACTATTCCTTGTCCTCTTCCACCTCTCATGATTCTGGATAAAGAGAGGCTGATCATTACAACTCAGGTGAAACATTATTTTCAGACAGTCTGGTACTGTACAGTTTTCTATTCTTGGGTAGTTTAATGATAAAATATGAGACTGTTTGGGTTCCAAATTGACTTCATTACTTAATATCTTAATGACCCTGTATATGTCATTTTAACTTTCTTGGAAACAAAACAAAACAAGCCTTTTCCATTTAATTGGTAATTTGGTCGTCACAATTCCTCTTCCTCCATCCTCCACCTCATCTTACAAAGGCTTTTGGAAGTTTAGATGTCCAGTGATGTAGATACTTCACTCAGTGCTGAAAATTATTATCTCCATCTGACATTTTAAACAACTGTAGGTGGGTTTATATGCTTTCTGGCATGGGTACTGTAAACTCAGTAGCTAATGAAAATTATATTTGATACACACACATATGTACATATATATGTGGCACTTAACAACTTTCGGAGCATCTTCTCATAAATTTTATTAGATCTCAACATTATATTCCTTTTGTAGATGAGGGAACTGAAGTTGAATGTGACCTCTGCTATAGGTCACAAAATAGAGCTATTGAAACTTTTTATACCAGATTTCACATTTAAGAAAATTAGTGTGTTACATCATACTGGGATTCATTTGGACATGTTCATAAATGCATATACAACATTGTTTTCTCCATTTCAATCCTCATCGTATTCTTTTTATTATACCCCTCTCCTTAGATATTATCTAATCTCTAACAGGTCTAATTTGCAAAATGCAATTTACATAATTATTGCAGAAATGCCTTAAATTGACATGTGGTCTTACAATGCCCTCATTTCTCATGTGGTTCTACTAATGGCCCTGGAGTGAGACTGTCTTTTACAAATGAGAAAACTAAAGTCCAGAAAAGCCAAGCCACTTGCCAAAATTCACACAGCAGATTAGAAGCCTAGCCAGCATCATATTTCTTTATGTTTTTATATTCTACCATGCTGCTGATTGTGACTTGAATAATAATGAGATACTTTAATCACCATTCATTTTATAGAAAAGGTAGCAAGTCAAAGGATAATATCAAGAACCCAATCACCATAAAAATCACATTTCAATTGTGTTTTTTATTTTAAAGCAATTGAAATTTATGATTTAAGTTAATGGTTAAGAAGAAGTAAGTATTATTTTTATTTTTTAAGAAATGAGAGAATTGTTCTACCAAAAACCTCTTTTGGGTCACAAGATAACCCAATAAAAAGCTTTTGATTTTGATTAGGTTTTCAGCTAAGCAAATGACTAAAAGCATCTGAAATTTATATCCTTTCACTAATTAATTTTTTCATTCGTTATTCAGTGACCACATTGTGCCAAGTGCTATGCAACATTTGCTGCATTAATGATTGCACAAGAAAATTTGAGATACATTCATAAACAAACAAAAATCAAAGGTAGAGTGAGATGGTTTGGACTCCATGAACAGAGAATTAGACTTTATGTCATTCCTTTATTAGTTCCATGGAAATGACAATGTGGATTAGTATCACTCCAGCTTCATTTCATTCAAGCCAAGACAGAGAAAAACAAGTTCTGTTCATAGTTCCATAATCTTTATTCTTCTATTTTGTAGCTATATATAGTTTTCTTCACTTTCATCTCAACCTGGCTACATGTGAGAAAATGACTGCTTTGGTGTTTCCTTTTATATTTTAAAGAAGTTTCTATCATATCTATAAGAGTAAAAATAAACATTATGTGAAATTGCATTAAAAAATGGATTTCATGTTGTTGTTTAAAGATTTGGAATTTGATTTTTTAAGAGAATTAGAATTTGATTTATTAGGGGAATGAAGAGGGTATTTGGCCCATATAACATATATTGATTCAAACATTATGGAAAAAATACCAATACAAACGAACACAACAAAATCTTGACTGTAATTGATGGAATTAAGACTGAGCCCCTGCCAGGCACAGGGGTGAGCACCTGTAGTCCCAGCTACTTGGAGACTGAGCAAGAGGAAGGCTTGAGCCCTGAGATCACGACCAGTAACTCCACAAGACCCTGTCTCCTTCCCAGTTCTCCTCCTGATCTTGCCTTTTAGGGGAGCAGCCGTATCCTTTGCAGGAACTGAGCACATCATCACACAATTTGAAGGAGAGAAGCAAGTACTCACTTTTTTTGATTTAGGAAACAGCATTTCTGAGTGTCCCCATGCACAATATTGCTTAATGAAGCTATTCTCTCTTTCTACTCTGTGTCAGTCATTTTTGCTGATGTAAAAACTTGATTTTTACATTTAAATATGGAAAATAATAGGACTTTGGTTGGCCTCATGCGATAACAATTTCTACAAGCTATTATTGGAGCTTTCAGTGAATAAGTAATTTTACCAGTCGAAATGGAATATTTGTTAACACTCACATGGTGCAGTTAATCCAGGAGTCTTTGACTAGACTGTAAACCTGAAGACTCCTAATAACAAAAAGCAGTTTCTTCACTGAGAATCAAGGAAAAAATGTTCATGACCTCGGAACAACACTTTCTGTTTTACGAGAGCATATTTCTCCTTTGACTATAACTTTAATTAAACTCTATTAACTTTAATTTAATTTAAGCTATTTAAATAGTTCAAATGCTATTAAACTCAAAGAACGTATTTTTTTTAAAGGTATTTAGTTTCTGGGCATTTTTCCTCGATCTCACACAGCCTTAATTACTATCCACTTATTGTTAAGTATATCATAAAATAAAATATAATGTATAAATTGCATTAATCTCCATAAAAGTAAACTTGAGGCAGAGCCATAAACTAACCAAAATCGGAGGTACAATAAAAACACCAAGTACATAAAACATCTTCAAACACTTGGCCCTCCATGGATGGTGGACAGATTTTATTGCATTCTTCTATTATTTCTATGGAAATGAGAATAGCCATTTTCATGTACAGTACATTATTATGTAACATTCTCATCCTATTATGTGATTTTCTCTTCTCCCTGCTCTATTTTCATGCATTTTCCCCAAAGTAAAGATTCTTTGTAGCTATGATAATTTTCAAAAGTTTGCCAAGTCATATATTTTCCTTTCATAATTACTTGTGTAATTACAGCACCCTGGCACATATTAGTAACTAGGGAAACAGAGTTATTTAATTATATCCTAATGAACAGTTGCAATTATACAATTTTTAAAATCCATAGGAAATTAAGAAAATGCTTTCCATCAGCCCCTGTATTGCTTGAATTCTAGTTTCAAGAATGCTATCAATTAAATTAGTCTACATAAGCATTTTCATTGTCATAGAAACTCTAATGTTAACCCTCGGAATATAGAATCAGTGACTCTTGGATTTGGAAGCAATTTTAGACGTCTTCAAGTTAAATTCTTTTAGGGTTTACCAACAGATGTTTTATTAAACATTTTCTAATTTGCAGTACATACTCGTTAATGAGACACTGCTTAAATACCTCCAGGAATGTAATGTTTACAATCAGAAAAGGCTACATTCCAGTGCTGAGCAGTGCTAATACTAGCAGATAAACACTTGAGCACCTAATATGTGCAAGACACTTCTCCAGGTATTATATGGAATTGAGTCAGACTTTACTTGTGTACATTCAGTGCCAACATTCAAGAATATAACAAATCTACTTAAAATAATGGCATGATCAAACTGTGCCCACTTCTCAATTTAGCATTCAGGTGTTCACACGTCCACTCAATGGTTAGGGCAATTGCCTACTCATCAGGTTAAGATGATTCCACCCCATGCATCATGGCCTCCTCTTTGACCTTTGTGTCTCCTAGGTCCTCCAAGCAGCATCTCTTTGAGTTTGTACCTGAATTTTCCCTTTCTGCCCAGCCACTTTTGACTGACAGCACAATAAAAAACCTGGTAATTCAATTTGGTATTTCCCAGATGCTCTTGTGCTTGAATATACTTTCAATTTCTTGTTTCACAATTCATGGACATGGAGCCCCCACCCTCACATTCAATATAAGATCCCAGAACAGCCTGTCCAGGGTCATGCACGAGCCAGTGGAGCCAGGCACATAGATCATGGAGATTAGTTGGTGGGTGACTGATATTTGAAAGGATCCATCAGGAGCTGAAAACCCTTCTCGTGAAGGCAGGAAACTTCAAATGTAGAGGTCACTTTTAACATCCAGTACCTCATGGCCTTTCATCTAATAGCAGTTACACTGTTAGTTTCAATTGATAAAAATAATAACAATAAAAATTAGCTCTAGTCAAGATAGTTTTATATTCTTTTCTATTTTCTTAATTCCCATAATACTAATCTTTTTTAGAACAGTTATGGGAATTATACGTGTCTGACATATTAGTTATTCCAACTGTGAGGAGTGCTTTGTATATTTGTAGCTTTATTACATGGGTTCTCAGAGATATGAGTTTTATGGAATCTGAACTATATAATGATTAAAAATATAGTCATAGACGTGTAACATCAAAACCAGATTATGCACATGCACATTATATCTTTCAGTCCTGAAAACCACTCTATGGGATTTCTAGTGCACTATCACACTCTTGTTTTATGTGTGTAGAAATGGGCTTCAAGGGAATAAGTGACTTGCTCTGGACACAGAGCTAGAGATGGCAAAGATAGGGATCTGGCTCCAAGCCTTTGTGATAATGATCCCTACACTATGACTATGCAGTATCATTTCTTAGGTACCAGGAAACTGTTTACAAATAAAGATAGGAAGGTCTGAGGAGGCTGAGCACAAGGACTGCATTCATAATGACCAGTGCCTGCCACCACCCTGACCCCACAGCCCAGCCACCTTTGTTGTGCTAGTTGATGTCTTAGCCATTCTCCTAAGCTATCAGGATCTGGAATTGAAGGTAACAGCAGAAACAGGATTTTAGTTTCCTAACAAAGCTGGAGAGTTAACATTAAATTTCGACTTCTAGTTGATTCACTAACACCGTTTTGTTTTCTTAGTGCTTTAAAGATACACATCTGCACTGTGATGACTGCCTAGGTTATCAGAACACATTTCTTGGCTTTACCTCCTAATCAAAGCAAGATAATCATACAATTGTAATCTCCAAGGGAAAATAGGGATAGTCAGAAGTTTCAGTTCTGATAAAAAATAGGAAGTGTCAAGGATAATTTAAAAAAAAAAAAGTGAATACTATAGGAGTTAAGAAGGGTTACTTTTTAATTAGGCCAGAGGAGGCTTTAAATAAAAATAAGCTGTCATGTTTCCTGTATGTTGAGTAAACAGTTGAGTTCAGGGAATTCAGAGTTAGTGAGGGGATGCACCTCCAGATAGAAGGACCATCTTTTTTTAATCATCTAAACTAGACATATCAGAGAGTAAAGGGGGATGCTTTCAATAATTATATTAATGTAACAGTGCTGGGAAAAGCAGTAATACAGTCATGTAAACTATAGTAGAAGGGTAGAATAGCTGTTTGGGGCTAGAGCAAGGGTGGAGAAGAGTAAAAAGTAAAGTAAAAAAAATGCATTGGGACTGTATTGTGGAAGACAAGTGTCAGGCAGTATTTTACAAAGTCTACTCACTGAAAGTTTGAGGATAGGTGGATGCATGGTATAAACAGAACTGTCTTCTAGAGAGATGAATTTGACAGTAGAGAGTAAGATGAATGGCAGAGGGCAGACACTGGAAATATTTACTTGATATGCCCATGATTGTTTTTCTGACTACAAGACTTTCTTAGAGAATTTGCCTTGTCCCCAGTTTAAATAAGGAGAGCTTTATGTTCCATGTATTTATCCATCCTGATCAAATCATATAGAGCCAGGGGGAGACATATGACTTCCTGGTCCAGTGAGATATATTCCTCCTAGAAGTTTGGAATTCAGACCACAGACCAAGTTGTTAGACTGTGGGAATTCAACTTTTTGAAATATTTGACTTAGACTCTGAGCAAAGAATGAGTTTGGAAAGAGAGACCAATGTTGCAAATGTGCCAATTGAAGCATGCATAAGACTCGTGTGTGTGTGTATGTGTGTGTGTGTGTGTGTGTGTGTGTGTGTGTGTGTGTGTGAGAGAGAGAGAGAGAGAGAGAGAGAGAGAGAGAGAGAGACTAGAAGGGAAAAAAAGGAAGCTGTTTCCTGATGGCTTTGAGTCTCTATGACTTACTGTGTACTCTCCTCCATGACATTCCTCTATTTTGTCATAATTAACTCCTTTGTCTTAATCTAATTTGATTAGGTTTATTTTTCTTGTACATAAATGTATTCTGAGATAGAGTAGGAAATGTTCCCCAGTAAGATACATTCATTGATTCTAGAACTGCATTTTAAAACAAATCTCCTTCTAATCACAACCCTTCAAATATTTCAAGACCGACATTGTTTTCTTCAATTTCTTTTTTTCTTCCAGCCAAATATCTCCCTCTTTAGCAACACCTGTTTTGTCATCTGTTTCTTGTTAAGGATATTACTCAAAATTGAGCATCTTATTTCAGAATATTCTGACCAGTACAAAAAAAGGGGGGGGGATTCCATCACAACCCTCTTTCCACTTTGCATCTCTTGACAACTGGGGCAAGAAAATTGAAGTGGGTAGCCCCCAACTCTCCTCCAGCCATGGGGATGGGAGTGGGGAGAACTAGTAGCATATTCCTAGCTAATATTATGTATGTAGCAGCTCCTAGTTATATTTCTTTCTAAATGAAAAGATAAAAATTCACTAGGGGGAGAATCCTTTATTCTCTTCTTTTCCAGGATGGGGAAAAGACGCTTGGATGTGTAGTACATTTCATGCAAATTATGAGAATGTTGACATCAGAAGAAGAGGAGCATGGTTCCTGGGTGCTATTATGAATCTGACCTTCCCTGTGTGGACCACCATCACCACCCTCTTGCTGCACAAGAGGAAGAGCCTTTATATTTAAAGCAATGTAGTACGTATTTCTGAGTCTTGCATATACATCTTAATAATTAATTTCTAAGGCCTAGACATGACACTTTTATAAATATGACTTAAGACTATTTAGTTTTTAAATAATTTACATCATATAAACAGTACAATTCACTTATTCCTAATGAAATTTCTCCTAATTTCAAAATTGTCTTCAATGATATTTGTAATTCCTTGTTATAAAAGTCAAAAGCAACTTCATTTCCTAAGCACTGGCTATTCTGTATGCTTGCTTTTCTTTCTTCTTCTATGATATATATATATATATATATATATATATATATATATATATATATATAGAGAGAGAGAGAGAGAGAGAGAGAGAGAGAGAGAGAAATCAACATGTAACAAATTGATATAGAAATTATGGCATATTTGCCAATTTTTAAGCCTACATTGTAGAGCAGGATAAACAGAAGCATAAACCACAATTTGAACATAGGTTTCTTCTAGTAGGGCAATAAAATGCATCCTCAAAGAGGTGAAACATAAAACAGGATAGGTGAAACCATGTTCTGAAAGAATAATCAGTGTAATTTTAATGTCTATAAATGTTTGCTGCTCTTATCATATATAATACAGAGTATATCCTGCAGAGTAGAAATGGTGATGATGATGATGATGCGGGTATGATCAGTTTATAAGGGTTTAAGATGAGCCCCTGCCCAAACCTGGTTCCCTGTAGCCTCTGACTGAGTGACATTGAGACATGTAGAAATTCTATGCCCAGTAAAGGAAGTCAAGTACATCTAAGGTCAATGCAAGGAAATGGGCAATCTTTAGTCAGAGGCTATGGTGGGTATTGTGGTCACAGCAGATACAGGCAAGTGTGTCCAGGGAAGCACCAATAGATGCAGATGAGGAGGGAAAAGACCCTCACCTAATGGTCATGTGAAGTGACACAGCTCAGTAAGGAGCCCAGGACTGCACATGGGTTCATGGACCTCCCACCTCTGCATTCATGATGTTTTCTAATATTCCCTCCTTGCTCTGAAGCTACCAGGAGAGAAAGGAGAAAGTAAAGAGATGAGAGAACAAGTGAGAAAGTATACTCCCAAACTGACCAATTTAATCTGTAAGAAACCAGGCTATAAACAAAAGTAGACTGTTATCTAGAATGAATATTTTTTTCCCATTGCTATTTGGAGAGATAGAAGCTTGTGATTAAATTGCATTTCTTAATGTAATTACATCTGACTAATAATGTGCAAGTTTTATAGCTACTTTAACTACAGGACATTTAATCTAAGAAAATGGAATGTACAAAGTCACATGAAAGTTCAAAGTAGGGAGATATCTCCTAATATTGGGAGAGGACATGGTGACATTTGAACAAAACCATCAAGGATATGCATGGTGTTTAATGGGAGAGCAGGAGAAAAGGGAAGAAGGATAGTTTCTCTAAAAATGGAGGTTGGACCAGCATGGGAAAAGCCAGTAATCTGTTAGCTGGAGCATATATGTATTGACTGAGCATAAAGTTTTAACATTGGAATGGACTTCATAAATTCATATTTTTCTAATGTGGTCTTCTCATTTTACAAGTGAGACAACTGAAGTACAGGGTTAGTAAATGGCTCTCACACCAGTGTTGAGCTCAGTCTTGAACTCAACCTCACAGGCACAGGTGAGTGCTCTTTCTCTACAGAAGCCTGGCAGGACCACAGAGAACCATGTTGTAGGCTGTTATTTCACTGGCTATAGAAGCTCACTGAATATTTTTGAGAAAAGCATTTTAAGACACTCTGACTATAGATTAATAGGATAGATGAAAGCAGGGGAAAAAAAATACCTGTATGGACAACTGCAATTATTTAGGGAAAAAGTGAAAAAAAAAGTGTAGCTCTTGTAATAAGTATTATTTTTGGATGATAATTTCATTTCTCACTAGGTTTTATGGTGTCTTAATGCCTAGAATAGTGTTCAGGGACTCTTGAGTGAACTATTTAATGAATGAATAAATCAATGAAAATTAGTGACCACAGAAATGTGGAAGGAGATTTCAGTGAAAAATATTTTTGAATCTCATGACATTAATCAATAGGCAAACTTGGAAGAAGAAATGTTGAGTTGATTTGATGAATTAACTACTGAATTTGATGTTCAGAAATGGTATCCATATGGATTTCTCAATCAGGCAATTAGAAAGTGGGCCTGAAGCTCTGACAAGGGATAGGGCTGCAGATTTATAGATTTGGGGGGAAAATCAAAAATATAGTGCCAGTTATTTCAAAGCTATCCACTGGGATCTTCACTTAACTAGCAAAATGGAAGACAGTACCACTCTCTTGTTACCAAAGTGGGCTGTACACTCCAGTAAAAAGCACATTCCCTTTTTATATGCTGACCCCGCCCCCTTCTCTCTCTCTCTTTTTTTTTTTTTTTTTTTTTTTTTTTTTTTT